>NC_092210.1:18214836-18222047 GCF_043381705.1 Parasteatoda tepidariorum | reverse complement strand
ATATATATATAATTTGTTAGTAAATGTAGGTTTAAAGGTAATAAACATTTCAAAGGCATGTTGCTTAAACAATATTATGAAAGAGGCTTTGATAAAATATTATTATCATATAATGAACAAAATTTTATTTTTACCATAGCTGAAAACATTAAGTTATAATGGATCTAAAAAATAATACGGTAAAAAAAGTGCTCGTTGATCGGTATCAAATTTATCTTTTTTGTAATTTTCGGTAACTGAAGGTTGAGAAGTAGTGAATATTTCAAATACTTTATGATTAGACGATGTTATCCGAGGCGTATCTGAAAAATAAATGAATAATTTAAAAAAAATTATTATCATATAATGAACAAAATTTTATTTTTACCGAGTCAGAAAAAAAAAATTATAATTGAACTGAAAATCAGTTCATTAAAATTGACCTTATTGACCTGCATTTATTCGATAGCAAATTTAAGTTTTATATAATTCTTAGTAAATGTAAATCGAAAGACAAACATTTCAAAACCTTCAAATTCATATTCAGAAAATATAATTCGAGAGGTTGCTAAAGATATACCTTCATTTATCATGTTGGTATTGTGTACATTAATACCAAAATCGAAACGTTTATTTCTTATCATGCCTTTCTTAAGAAAGGAGTGAATTTTTTTCTTATTCTTCTTATCAGTTGTTGAGTGTCGTTTTATCAGCTAAGAAGAAACGGTTTTTATGTCCACATGTCACTCTTCGATTGATTAATTTATCTCGTTGAGGAATTTAAGTAAAACTTTGGAATGAGAGTAAAATGGGATTGTGAACTGAAATCGGATAACAGAACAACAAGATGTTAATGAATTTGTCTTTAGTGTTATGGATGATTACGACGCTAAGTAAGCTAAATACGTTATTTATTTTAATTCCATTCAATAATTCACTCAACATTTTGTGAGGGTTCTAATGATGACTACTTGATTTGATGACCATTGATAATGAATAAATTTTTCTTATATAGGGGATTCTTTGGAAACATGACAATTCGGACCAAACAATTTCTTCAAAATTAAAGTCTTCAAAATGATCTAAACTTTTTTCGTATACTTCTTTAGTTACATTTATTAATATCTTACAGACAGCAGTGCAGTTTATTGACATTTGCTCGAGAAAAAAAAATAGAAATTCGCCAAATCTTGAATGCCAGGAAAATGACTTATTAGCTTAGAAGTTTAAAAAAACAGTCATTTTAAGTTAATAGTAAGTAACTCAACTTAAGCCTTTATGTTAGATGCTTAATTGCTTAAATTAATTATTTTTATCCACTGTAGAATCAAAAAAATTTTTGTTCCTGATACGTACAGAATAAAATTGTGAATAATAATCAATCATTAAATAAATAAATAACTTGGATTACATTCAAGCATATTACAATCATACATAAACGTGGTATTAGGTTAATATTTGCTATCCCTCTTTACAGTATACAGTTTAAAAAGTTTTCTGATAACACGTCAATATCCTGACATTCATAAGCCAGGAAAATGACAGCCAAGATAATGACGAATTTGCAATTTTATAGCAATTAACTTTACTTTAATTTAACATTTTGTCATAAGACGTTTTCATTCCGCAGAAAACAACAGGATTTCTTGAAATAACTCAGATAAATCTAAGTAGTTTATGTTATGAATGATTTCAAGGAGACAGGAAAATGACAACATAAAAACCTACTCACCTTGAAAAAATTTTTGAAATAGATTTTGAACCAGAAAGTTGGTTCTTTATTCATGCAACAAGACGTGTTCATATAGGATGGTATCTAATCAATCTATTAACATAAGATATTGATTGTTGGCTCTATCCATTTTGGTTATAAATCACTAAATAAAAGTAGCCAGGAAAATGACAGATTTTCATGTGACAAACTAATTACTGACAGAAAAAATTATTATAGACGAAGTTTTAGTAAATAATACCCTCTGCGTATATTCTAGAAATGCTTACAATGGTTGAGATAAAAAATAAATTAGATATTGAAAAATTTATGCGAAGTTTTAAAGCTAGTTATTATTGGAAATATTGTTTGTGACATACCAGAAACATGACATTTTAAAATTGAATTAAATTTTTTAACTATACAAAATTAGTCAATGCTAGTGCAAAGTCATTTTGAAATGCTATCAGCAATGCTATTTATTAATTTTTATTTTTTTAGTAGTATAGTATTAGATCTTGGAGTAAAGGACTGTGAATTGTCATATTTCGTGAGAATCACCCATATAAACTTTGTAATAATGACTAACTAGTAAATGACTAATGATTTTTAAAAAAAATGCTTAATGAAAGTCCCACACCAACACGGTGATTTATCTTCAAAACCGATTTCAAATTGTTGTCTACAAAGCCATTCACTCAGGTGCGCATTTATTAATTAATTGACACTATAGTGTCCATAGATTAAGGATAATGCCAGGTCTAGCAAATAATAATCAGAAACGAAACAAACGTGACTTATTCATACGGCCCATTTATTAGGCTAAAGATGAATAACAAAAGAGGTGTTATATGTCTGATACCACTTATAAAAACTATAATTTTTGTGCACCCTAGAAAAATTATAAAAAATAAAATATATCACCTTTACAAAAAATAAATATTAATATTACATGGTTGGTATGATGGTTAAAATATTGTATGTCACCCATGCAATGAAATACTGTCCTTACAATGCCTAGGCATGCCGAGTATTCTTGATGTTGAGGAGCTGAATTATCGAGGTGATCTTGAGGAAAATTTATCTACTCAGCAAGCAATTCTCTCCGAAGTTCCGGTACACAGGTAGGAGGTGGTTGACGGGCTGCTACTCATTGACCAAGTATGTCCCACGCATGCTCTATCGGATTCAAGTCAGGTTACGATACGGGTGATATTCTCAGATTGAAGGCATTAGTTTAGGATGTTTGCTCAGTGAGGACTGGCGTTGTCCTCCGTAAACGTGAATTTTATACCCATGGCACCTCTAAACAAACAGAAACATCCTGTCATGGTTCCGATTTGAACAAGTAGAACTTTTCTGGAGACAAGTATAACTTAACAATTATGTTGTCTTGGTAGTAACGGGTACCTTTCGTTCTCCATATGAAAGTTCGACTTGAATCAGACTGCAAGCTGAGCATGGACTCGTCAGGAAACATCACTGTGACTATGACCACATTGCATATTCTCTGATTCAGGCTAATAGCTGGAAACAGTTAGTTGCAGTGATTGGAACACATCTGACAAGCCTGCGAACATATAGCTCAATACTTCCCAAACGTCTATTTACGATTTGCCTTAAAACTGTGGTACCCATGGTTGCAGATAGCTGACGAATCAGGTAGGATTCTACGCTCCGTCTGCTTTTTTTGGTAGTTATACTGCAAAATACCTGTCTTCGTTCAGGGTTGTAACTCGGATATAACCTTAATTCATCTCAAGAATGTAACGTCTACTGACATTACCATCATCTTCGAATCGTTGCCAGAGCCTAGAGATGACACATTGGGTATTTCCTAGTTTCTCTGATATTTCCACTTGAGTATTCCCACCCATTTCAGTAGATAGATAATTCTACCAAGTAAAAAAGTCATCCACATACATCCTTCGTATTATAACTTCGTATTCTTCGCCACCATTCCTTACATACCCTTCTTTCACACTTTCGTCATTGTTATTTAATATCGGCGTCATCTGGTTCCTTACTGTAATTTGCATATTACATTTGTGATAATTCTACAGGTGAAATTTTTAATTTAGAGTTCGATTTCTGTGTAATTTTGAACTATCCTTAATTTATGCACATAAGAACATGACTGTTGAATCGTACTACATATGAATTATATATATATATATATATATATGTATATATGCTTCTCACAAAAAATTGTCTAAGTTTAAAATTTCTAAGAAAAGATATTGAAATCAAATGCCTCAAACAATTTAACATCTTCATCTATAAATATTTATCAATAATAATAATGCAGCAAAATATTTTCATTGATACATGCAGCTTTTCAATTTCACTCTGTATGTTATTTTTTACTTAATCTACTATTTTTAAAACACTTTTTTTGAATTTAAACTAACATTTTGGTTACAACGAATTCAGTTACACTTTACATTCCAAAGAAATATTCAGCCTAGTGTATTACTCATATATCATTTTAAATCTTCAATTTAAACGCTATTTTATATGATTCATAGTTCAATTTTGCGCAAAGATCACGTACGTGGAAGGTAATATTTAACATTTTTATTTCGTACAATATAGATTCTAAAGCGTGATGAAAATTAAATTAAAATTTCTGCGAGGAACTTTTTTTTCGTCCTTCCGATTTCGATATTTGTGATTTACCTTTTACTCTGCTAAAGTAAAACTTTGTTTGTGTTTTATTTTCAGGCAATAATGAATAAAATATGGTGTGCANTGAGTTTTGATTTGTTAGTTACCAAGGATGGGCCCGAAATGGATGTGCGCAAGGTAATATTATACTGGATAATTTTAAAAATTGATCATAGATAGTTTTAGAAGATAGATGTTTATTTAAGAAAAAATATAAAATAGAAAAGAGAAACATAAATTGCCTGCTTTGCAAATAATTTTAGCCGCGGATTTGCACGATATGGAGTAGCACATAGAAAAATTAACAAAGAAAAAATTTTTGCAGATAATTTTAACCACGGATTTGCCCGAAATGGATTTGCACATGGAAAATTGTATAAATTAACAAAGAAATTTTTAGCAAACCGTGGATAAAATTGTTTGCAAAAAATTTATTTTTAATGCATTAATCGTATTTACTGTTGAAGTTTTTTTTCTTGAAATTTTTATTTTCAGTGAATTGATTATCATAAGAAATGTTTCGAGAAATTATTTTCAAATTTATTGTTTTATGTGTTACAGTTTCCATGAATAATTGATTAGTAGAATTATATTTTTGTTTTACTATAGTGTTTTGGGTGAAGATAAAAATGCCATTAAAATGTTTTTTTTTTTTTCTCTTCAACGAAATTGATGAAGGTCGAAGTTGGAGAGTAGGTTGTTCATATTTTATTAAAGTCAGATTTGAGCCTTGCTCTAAACTTCTTATTACGAATAGTTCAATAGTATATTATTAATGATTAGATTGCATTTGTAGTGTTTATATTGTTTCTTTTTAAAATTATGATATAAAACTGTTTTATAGTGCATTTAAAATGTTTTTGAAGAAAAAAAAATGTGGTTCAAACGTCAATTAAACTAGTGACGGCAAACTAAATTAAGTTTTTAAACTTTTGTTTCCAAATGATTTTTCTAGATCTAACCACATAAAAAATTAAATTGTTCAGAACTTTCTTTTGAACCTAACGATGAAGAGTTTTCAAATAAACTTAAAGAAATTAGTAATTATTTTACTTTTTCGGACTTGGTCAAAACTAAATATTCCTATTTAAAAAATGTGAAAACTTAAGGTTACCCAAACAAAAGGACAGTTAACACTTAGCAAAATTTGTGAGTTTCCCTTATTACGATAGGCGAGATTGTTTAATCAGTTAAGTTTTTCATACTTGATACTGATTTACCATATGCTTTAGTAGGGTTGTAGACTTGCAGGGATTTTTGTTTGTTTATTGATTGTGTCTGGCCAGTTGTTACTCTATTTGGTAAGAGACTGATCATCTCTGCTAATTCTAAAAGTGACAACTTATCTTTGCACATTAAACAGCAGAATTCTCAAATTGTTAAGGTTAAATATGATGAAATGATGTTTCAAAAAAAGTAAACATCGAAAAAAGAAAAGTTAATGATGTTTCAAAAAAAAAATAAGCATCGAAAAAATGAATGTTAAGGATGTTTCAGTAAAAGAAAACATCGAAAAAATAGAAAGAAAGAATGTCCAAAAAGTTCAATTGATTCGAAGATAGATCTAGGTAATGGATGCGTTCATTATTAGGCTAATATCGACGAAAAAATATGTAAAGGGTAACAAAAAAAAATAAAAGGAAAAATAGGAAAAAGAAAGAATGACCAAGAAACTGATTACAAAAACAAAATAAATAAACAGAAATTTAAGTAAACAAAATTTTGAAAAAGTACACGTATCAAAGCGTAGGAAATATTTTTAACCACACAGAATCTTAAATTCTGAATAAATGACACTTGTTGTCCAGTTCGTTTCCATAAAAATTTTGTATATTTTTGTATGAAAAATTTTTTTTAGAAATTTTAGTAGAATAGTTATATTTCATCAAGTAAATAATCATTTAACCACACAGAATCTTAAATTCTGATTAAATGACACTTGTTGTCTAGTTCGTTTGCATAAAAGTTTTGTATATTTTTGTGAGAAAAGTTTTTTAAAATTTTAGTAGAATAGTTTATAAAAATGTTTCATTTTTCTTTCTGTTTAGTTGTCTAAACAGATGAAGTGCATTAACATGTTGTTATTTTTGTCATTGTAAATAATTGTTTTTTTCTTGTTCACATAATTTAAAAAATGTTGTTTGTAGTAGGGAAAAAGGAACAGTCGTACCAACCTAAAAATTTTAAATTTAAAGTATTCTAAATTTTTTTTATTTTGGCTTACCAAAAAATGTTTTTGGGGGAGGGGGGATGTAATACAAAAATTAAATACTTTTGTATTAATAAAAGAATTAAAACTCTTTCGTTTTCATTAAATGTCTTTGTTAAAGAATAAGCGTAGAGAGATTCTATTTTGGGAATTCAAGGCGAAAACATACCATTGAAATATAAATAGATTTATATTTCAAAGGAAGAGTTATTTTTAGAATCGTTCCCCCTTTCTCTTCCATATAAGGAAGCAGTAAATGATTTTCCTTAATGCGTAAGGTTACAAGGAATGTACGAAGTGTGCCTTTTTACCACAAATCTGTGTTGGTATAAAACGTAAGAACACAAGTTTTTGCGTGTTCATTTCATCATGATGTGATCCTGATAAGCTGTTCCGGAATTGTCAGAAGTCTTGTCCCTCACCCTCCCGTAGGGAGTGTGGAGGTGAACTGTTATCAATACCAGCCTACATTTAAATAAACCTCTTTAGAACGTCTGATGGCTTACGACTGCATTATTTCAAGCTAAAGACAACACTGATAACAGGGTTGTAGCCCTGTTATTACATATATATATATATATATATATAAAGATAGATATATGGAGAAAACATGGAAAATATTAAAGATTAATGAAAAAAGAAGAA
>NC_092210.1:18152675-18213638 GCF_043381705.1 Parasteatoda tepidariorum | reverse complement strand
GAAAATTAATTCTGTGTACAATGCCTCTTCCCAGAAATGATGGGTTTGCCTGAGTTAGTAAAGCTCTAACCATTTCAATTATTGATCTATTCTTTCTTTCAGCAACGCCATTTTGACTAGGCGAATATGGTACTGTTAGTTGATGGTTAATCCCCATTTCTCTTAAATAGTTTTCTGTTTCTTTGTTGAGGTATTCCCCACCATTATCAGTTCTTAAGTTTTCGGGTATTTTTCAAAATTTATTTCCCACCATGGCTATGTATTGTTCAATTTTAATTAGTGCTTCGGATTTTTTCGATAAAAGGTAAACAAATGTATATCTACTGTAGTCATCAATTAAAGTTAAAAAATATGATTTTCCTCCTATCGTCTGAGTTTTCATTGGGCCGCAGATATCACTGTGTATAAGTTCAAGACATTTAGTTACTCTGTTTTGAGTTGATTTAGGATACGGATTGTCTGTGAGTTTACTTTGTACGCAATTTTCACATAAATTATTGTGTTTGCATCGACTTAAGTCAATTCCTGTAACTAAATCATTCAATATCAATTTTTCGCCCTAGTCTTCTGTGCCAAAGTTCAATACAATTTTTGTTATCGCACATGTTGGTTAATTTAGCATACTCCTGATTTGTTTCGTTATTTAATTTCACTTCGTACAAATTATTTCTTTTTATTCCCTCTAAATAAACTTCCTGATCATGAATTATCATGCATTTATTTTCTCTAAATGTTACAGTGTATCCGTTTTCTGTTGCTTTGGTAACTGACCAAAGATTAGTTTCAATGTCTGGTACGTAGAGAACATTTTTTAGAGTTATTTTATTTATTTTATGGTTTGATGTCTTAGTGATAATTTAAACTTCTCCCGAGCTGTATGACAACAGTGTGTTCCCCTTTTCTATGGTGACTTTGTGTCAGTTATTTTAATAAATGATTCCTGATTATTAGAAATATGTTATGAACTACCAGAGTCAATGATCCAGTTTTCTTTACCTGATTTCGAAGTTAAGAAAGTTAAGTTGCTCATTTTATTTTCTATTTCATTCCCAACTTGCGTATTGCTCTTATAGTTTTTCTCACCTCTAGTATTTTTACACAAGGAGGTTGAGTTTCTTTTGTTTGGGTGTTGCTTTGGCTTTTGGTAACTAAGAGATTTTTTCAAATGCCAACAATCAGCATTATGGTGATTTCTAAGCTTGCAATGTGTGCAATATTTATTACTTTCCCTCTTATAATTATTCTTATATTTTCTGTTAATTTGAGATGCTTTGTTTGGATTTTCCGACGCGTAGTTATTTTCTTTTCTTCTATTATATTCGTCAACTAGGTTACTTCTTATAAACTCGGAATTTAATTCTGTTTCCGGTCTAGCTTCTAATGCTGTTATGAGTGTGTCATAGCTTTGTGGTACTGAGCATAGTAAAATTGCTGATAGATGAGAATCGCTAATTTTTTCATCTATTGCTTTAAGTTTGTTTACTATCTCTAAAATTTTAGTAATGTGAGTTATCATATTTCCCCTTTCCTCTAATTTCGTATTGTAAAGTTTTCTTAACAAAAATAATTTGCTAGATAAGTTGCTTCCTTCGTGTATTAATTTCAATGTATCCCATGTTTCTTTAGCAGTTTCTTTTTCACGAACGTGAACTATTTGATTATCATCAATGCACAAGTTTATTAGTGGCTTTTTTATCTTTTTTACTCCAATCTGCTGTAATGGGATTTGGAGGTGTATCTGTTACAATTTCATACAATTCCTCTTTAATGAGAAGCATTGACATTTTAAAACTCCAATGACTATAATTGTGTTGATTTAATTTTTCTATCAATTGAGAGTCTCTTGATAATGCCATTTTTAATTTTATAAAATAATAAGTGTTTTTGTTTAGAATTTCAGCCAATATTTATATTTTATATACTCATTCACTAATTAAGAAAATTTAAACACTTTTATTTATCACACTAGACTTTCATTTTTATAAATATATATATATATATACATTTTTATATTTATATTTCTTTTCAAATACATAGAGTTATAGTCTTATATATTACTATTTAATAAGTGTGCTGTAATCAATATATTCTGATACATATATTGATTACGATATGTATATTGATATGTACGAGCAACATAAATGATAAATGGTAAATGCATGCATTCTTATTTTGTTATTTTTATTTAAGTTCAATATAGCTTAAAATAGCTTATATTGTTTTTTGTTTTTTCAAATAATATATTTATAATTTTTGCACACTATATTTATCTTATACTTTCAGTCTCATAATCTTGATAGGAAAAAGGTAGTAAATCTTACCTGGTAAAGGCGATGAGTACAATGAATGGCTGAAAATAAATTCTTTGAAATTGATTAATTTGTGAATGAGTTAAACTAGCATCATTGAAGAATCATCTTTTGAGCAATATAGAAATTTAATGATGTATTTTGACAAAACATTTTTACAAGCAGTGAGGAAGTAAAAAACCTCTCCCTTAGTTGATGATTCACAAAGAGAAAGTGAAATCTGAAAATCGAAGCGTATTAAAATATTAAATATAACATTAGTATTCAATTAATATTTAGATCTTGTAAAGATACATGCGATGAGAGTCACATGACATGAAAGTTTCAGTTCTCAAAAACTACACTTCCTGGTTGTAAAATATAGCTTCAGAGATCATTTTATCTAACACAAAAATCAGAAATGTATTGTGATTTTTTTTTTGTTGCCATTATGGTTTTTCACTTTATTTTAACAATTTATTTACTTTAGTATTTCCTCATAGAGTAACTGAACTTTTAGAAATGCTATAAAAATAAACAGTAATTTATTTTATTTGTTAATTTTTGTTTTTAAAAATGTATATGTAGTAATGAGAGTTCTATTCGATGAGGCTAGATTTTAAAAATACTATTTATGATGCAAATCTAAGGAAACAAAGAAGAATGGTGCACTGCTGTCTTTTTTGCTTTAACTCCACTCAAAAATGTTACTCATTTACCAATCGTGTTGTTTCATAGAAAACTGCAATATTTGTTCTAATATTGTACAGAACTTTTGACATTAAATGAGGTAAAAAATGAATTTTCTTAAAAATTAAAATTTCCCACCCTTGGTTAGAAACCAGGTAATTTTCACACTAAGTTTGGCATTGTAGTGGCATTGACATTGATACAATTTTCCTAAAATCAGCATTAAAGAATAACACATTTACAAATTTTTTATTTAAATAGATTAATTCTTAATCCATCTTTAAGAACGCAAAAATTAGGGTAGTAAGGGAGAAAAAGAATTTTGTTTGGAGTTGACATTTTCCGCTCTTGTTTGAGTACGATTTGATTAAATTCTGTCTTAAGTTTGATGAAGAGACATTATTGCTTGACTAGGAAAACTTTGCTTTTAATGGCACTAGTATAATTATGATAAGCATTGGCCCAAAGTTGCTGGCATTTTCCAGCTGCATTGTCCCATATTCCTACCTATGTATTGAAAGATTTTATCAAACTTTCTGCCATAAATGGGGATAAAAATGAATTTATTTGAGATTAACATTTTCCACTTTTATTGAGGCATCATATGTTTCGATTTTACTCTTAGTTTGACGAAAGAGACATTGCTGATGATTAAGAAAATATTCTTTTTTATATAATTGCCCTAGAAAAATGATGATAAACAATGGTCTAAAGTTGCTACCAGCTCAAACTCCACCCTGAAAAACTCATTTACCAGTTGCATAGTCCCATATTCTGACCTACGTATTGTAAGATATTATCAAACTTTCGCTTATAAATGGGGATAAAAATGAATTAATTTTAAATTAACATTTTCCGTTTTTGTTGAGGCATCATGAGTTTGGATTTTACTCTAAGTTTGTTGAAGTGACATTACTGAGGATTAGGAAAGCTTTGTTTTTATATAATACTAGTATAGTGATTAACCAGGATAAGGCAGAAAACATTATGTGACTCTGCTGGTAGGCCATGGGCCCCACTGCTTGAGGTTGAACGGTTGATGGTTGATTCCAGATTTTCCTAGAAGAGCAGCTGTGGCACTTTTCCGCCTTACTACAGGCCATGATTGTTTGCCCGCGTATTTGTATCGGTTTGGGCTTTATGATTCTCCTTCTTGCTATTTGTGTGGACAACATCACATTTTTGATGCTACTCGTCTTGACTCGTGTTCTGCACATGTGTTTTTAAATTGTAATGTACAGAGATATTGGAAGGCTAGAGAAATAATGGCGTCATAGCCAATCGTCTGGGCATTTGTAATAAATAAATAAATAGTATAATGATTATATTGGTACGAAATTGCTTCCAGCCCAAACTTATTCCTAAAGAGTACCTAACAGATTACCAGTTGCATTGTCCCATATTCTCAACTATGCAATATTGTATTGAACTTCCGGCAATAAATGAGTATTAAAATGAATTTACCTAACATTAACATCTTCCACTGTTCTTGAGGCATCACGCGTTTGAATTTCTCACTAAGTTCAGTGAAGGGACGATGATGATAATTATGAAAACTTTCTTTCGTATAATCGTTTATTAGTAATGGTACAAGTTCAATGATGTCATTATAAAATCAGTTCTCAAGGATGAACTTTTACCGGTTTCATTCTTTCATATATAATAGGCTACTAGTCTAATTTTTTTCTTGTGGGTAACAGAGTAAATATCCAGCATTAGTTAATTTGTGAAAATTGAATAAAAAGGAATAAAAAACTCTTTATATTTTTCTCTTACTGTCTCCACTTCTTCGACAATTGAGTTCGATTGGGAGAGGAAAGGGCCTCTTAATGGATTTAATAGTAAATTAACAAACAAATACTGTCTATTCAAAAACATTAAAAGCATTCGCATATTAATTGAATGAATAAATAACTTTTCAATTTTTTTTCTTCAGATTATGCTTATGGGTACTTCCGATTATCAATGGATAATTACCAATATCATTTCGATGGTTCTCAAACAGATACAGTTGTAAAAAATTCAACAAAAAAAGTAGGAAAGAATACAAGCAGACTGCTCCAGGAAGTAAACATGACTTTTGACCTGTCCACAAACGGAATAAAGAATGATACAGAAAACGCATCATCTAGTAGCGATTTCTCAGTTAGTTTCGTCACTTCTGATAATAATAGCACTACTGTAGATTACTATACTAGTACTGTAGATTATAATCATAGCAGTACAGAAAATTCTACCATATTTTTTACGACGGCGTTGAACCACGAGTCTACTACCATTCATTCTCCATCAAGGTCATCGAAACTCTCACCAATGGCAGCAGCTGGAATTGCTTTATTAAGTGGTCTTATTGTTATTTCGATAATTATAATAGCTTTCGTAATTTGGCACAAGAAATCTGAAGGACCCTATGAGTTGATGCCAGTAACTGACATTGAGCAACATATTTAATTTTTTTTAATTATAAATAGTGTATATTACATTGGGGAAAATTTTTTTGTTCGTTTACTATTGCATGAGATTTTTTAACGGATCTTGGATTTTCACGTCACTGATTTCAAATCTGTAATCTGTTTCTCTCTCTAAGCTACAGTTTCTTTTTAATGACATTTTTAATCTATTTTTTGTCGAAATGTAAGTAAATGTAAAGTTTATGTGTAAGTAAGTGTTAAAATGTAAGTAAGTGTAAGTAAATGTAAAGTTTAAAAAAGTTATGTATAATAGGAGTTGCGTAAATGTTGCAACAAACTTCTACGGGAGTTAGGGCACATCATAAAGATTAAAATTCCACAGTAACCCATACCCAGAAATGTCATCATATGCCGCTAGAGGTGCTTCCCCTATTATGTACTGTTTTTTTTTCGAGTGCTTCTTGACATATTATTATTGGGAAGCACTCCGAACAGATACAGAGTACGACGAAATTTAAGGGAATGCAATTTTAATCCTGATGATGTACCTTGAATGCCTTCGAAGTTTGCCACAACATTCATGCAACGCCTTGTAATATATAACGTTTTCGTACTTGTATCTTTCGACTAACAATAGGCTTAAAAATATCATTAAAAAAAGACAATCTTTAGCTTTAGGAGTAAAACTAAGTTCTTCAGACTTGATATCTTCATACACGAATTAGGTAAAGTCTAGTTGTTAAATAAATGCAACAAAAAGTTTGTTCAACAAAGTTATCTATAATGTTTCGTATAGATAAAATGAAAATGTTCGGCAAAATTTTCAGAGTTTTCTAAATGAAGAATTTTGCAATTTTATTTATTTATAATTTTATATTAGAGATAAGAGATTCAAGAGCTTCAGAGGGTCATTGACAATTATAAAATTTCGTATAAGCTCTAGATTTTCTGAGCTCTAAGCATTTAGATTTATCTTAAGTTGTCATTGGACACAATCTTTGAATTAAAAGGCTTGTGACAAGTTTTGAAGATAGTGTTTTTGGATAGGTAACTTCACGAACTTCCAGAATCTCCACTAGATGTCAGCGCATTACACAGAACTATTTTAATGCTTTATGTTTATCAGGGGGTTCCTCACCAAAAGCTCTCCCTTGAAGAATTTGAACTGTGGCTTATCATTATATTTTCAACAAAAACCTTGTAATTTTCAAAATACTATAGATACAAATATGATCAGAACAATTGTATTAGAATATTTAAATATTTAATAACTTTTTAAAACTTCTTCCTTAAAAACAAAAAATAGGAAAATAGTAATTCGTAAAATAGTTCCGGCAAGTATGAATGATACATTTTTTATACCTACAATGGCATTAAACTAAAACATTTTTCTGAAATAACATTGTAAGCAATTTTGTTAAATCTCATCATAAGAGGTAAAACTATTCTTTCGGTTGCAAAATATCGAAAATTATTTTTTACTTCCAAGGAAGGACTTCAGCACATAATTGTGCAAATTTTTAAAAATGTTTAATCATAATTTATGTGTTTATGTTATGATGAATGTGAGAATCTGACAAAGTGAGAAATGTTGGCGTGTGTACTATGCCTGACATTTTAACGAAAATATGAAACGCAAGAATAATTATATAATTTATTTAATCATTGTATATAATGAAAAATGTCTTCTAGGAAAGTCGGATAGTATGATTTGGCAAATGTAAATTGCGTGGAAAGAAAGAACATATTTCTTCCTTGCTTTCCTTTTTTAAAAAAAATATTACTGGATGTGTATACCCGGCAGTGATCTAAAAGAGAAATAAAATAGAATTTTCTTAGTTAAATTTACAACTTATTTTTTTCTTAGAAGATACCGGATAGTGACCTTTTACCTTGAATTGATACCACAATATGGAATACCCGGCAGTGACCAATACAACGAAGCTGGATTATTATACTGATTAGTTTTAATAATACACACATGGCGGTTGCTAAAAATGTATGCTTCTTTTATTAAGAAAAACAAAATAAAATGTAAATTTACTTGTTGCAGCAAAATTCTAATGCTGATAAATCATAATTATACAAATAATCATATTTTATGCCTAGCCGATTTGTCATGTGGCATTGTATTCAATATTTAGCCATTATTAGGCAGCAACGTAACAGAAAATTTTGTTTTAGGCCATAGTCTTGGTGGACAGGGTAATTTGTCAGCTACCTTTTTTTAAAACATGTGGCCAATGTTTAACAAATCGAAATTTTTAAAAGATTAAAAAACTTTTGATATTAATGATGTAGATATTATTATCAAATATCTGAAAATGTGGTAAACATTTTAAGGTCATTTCTAAAATTAAGACAGAAACAATGATTTGATTTTGCTCTATACTAACAATATGAGAAATAGTGTATAATTACTTGCAATTTCGCAGTTTAATTTTGGGTATTCTATATTATCCCGGATTTCCAACTTCGCTGGTAACATATACACCATAATACCGTATTGTTATTTGTAGAATTCTTCTACACATAATGGCTAACTATTACTACTGTATTCTTTTGGATTAATAAATAGAAGTTTTATTCTGTGTTACATTGTTTAGTTGTATGTGTGTTTTGTGCACGTTTTTTCCAGTAACTTGCATGCTATTCGAACATTCTTATGAAAAAGAATACAAAATTGTGGAAATGCGTTACGTATTCAATTGCAAAACTATATTTTTCAAGTTCAGCATTGCTGTGAAAAAATGTAAGAGTTCTAACTCTGTTCCAAATATCGAAAATTTAATTCAAGTAGTCCCAGGAAAATTCCCCTTTAACAAAAATTATATTTTTACAATACTATTATTGTATGAATTATTAATGACGACATAACTATTTCGTGAAGCACGCGTTAACCTCAATCTTTACGCAAACTTATAAAATTATTTTTAACTTTTAAGATATTTGGAATATTGCGAAAAAAAATTCCATTTTTAAAAAAAATCTGTATCTGAAAGTTTGAGAAATATTTTAATTTCATTCCCCAAAATTAAAAATAATAAAAAAAAAATTAAAAATACTATGATTGGATGAACTGTAATTATACATTAAGCAAGTGCAGGACCAGTTAGTATAAAAGAGCAATCTTATAAAAATTAAAAACTTAATAATAAATAAGCAAATCGCAAAAGTAAATTGAATGATAAGAAACATTTGCAAAAGATACCACGCTCAATCCAAAGTAGATAGTAAGTTTAGAACTCGAAGCATAGATGGCAGCAGTAGGATTGCTTAACATCCTTGATGGCCAAGCTTTAAACTTTTAATTTGATGGCTCAAATTTCAGGGAGACGGGGAGGGGGAACTTAGTTATTATATAATTCAATTACTAAAATGAGCATGAATCACATGTGAAATTTTTATCATTGTCTAAACAAACAATTGAAATAATTATCATGTGACGTTATAAAATTTTTTCCGTATATAAACAGCTTTCCATTTGAAATGCATTTTCTTTTATTTAATAAAAATTTCTTTTCTGCGTTGAATAATGAAAGTAAGATGACATTTTATACTGTAATCACTTCGCAAAAAAATTTCCCTTGTTTTTTGTCAAATATTTAAATATATAAATTTGGGGATAGAAAACCTTAACTTTTGATCATCTTATTAGAGTAAACGTTATTGTTAGCTCTTGCCACTCCATGCTTTCTCTTACCGTGTTGACCGATAGTTTCTTTTTATTTTTTACAGTGTTATTTTTTTAAAGATTTATCCTCTGTTAAATCAATAATTTAGTAAAAAAATGGCGATTTTGAGATTGTTCGATTTTATTTATGAACAGAAGCGTAACTGCGGCAACCGTTTATTCTCAATGATTTTTATTTTCTTAAAGCAGGTGAATGAAGAAAGAAAAGATGGAAAGATGAAAAGAAGTGAATTAGCAAATTATAGAATGGACTATTTAGTGAATAATCATTCAATGAATGGGCGAATTAATGAATCAACGAATTGGTGAGTCAGAGAATCTTCGAATGGGCGAATCAATGAATCATTGAAGGAATCTGTGTAATAATGAACGGCCGAATTAGCGGCAACCGTTTGCTACCAGTGACTTTTTAATTTTATTTTCTTAAAGCTAGTGAATAAAGAAAGAAAAGAATGAGAGAAGAAAGGAAGTGAATAGGCAAGTTATCGAATTTACTATTTATTGAATAGTCATACAATGAATGGGAGAATTAATGAATCAACGAATTGGCGAGTCAGAAAATCTTCAAATAAATTGAATCGTAGAATTAAGTTTTAAAAAAATCGATGATTTCAGCTGATGTATACTTTTTGTTCAGTGGGTTCTTTCGTAATTATTTTATTTTCTCTTTTCAGATAGCTTTAATTTTATAAAAAGGACTTGCTTAATTTTTTTTCTTTGAATTTTTTTTATTTAATTTTAAATTTAAACTATTTCATAGAATTAAATACAAACATTAATCGACATCGTTTTTTCTTTTCTCGATGCGAAATAGAATCAGTGAGAATACAAAACAAAAGCATCAAAACAGATTTATCTCCGAAAGCTATCATTTCGTTAACAAATTAATGTTTATCAAAACGAATTTTCTTGATCGTTTTCCATCACATTCTAAAAACATCTTTTTTTTTAATTTATAATAATAATAATAATGGAATGGGAAAAAATATGAAATATAAAATTAGAAGTTAAATCAAACGAGGGACTAGGAGACCAGCTTCTGAATTTTTGTAGTACTCAAATTTATTCAATATTTAATGGTGTTTATCCCAGACACGGTCTTAATTTTTTTCAAATCTTATTTTTTGGATTAAAGAATCTCAGACTGTCGTCAATAAACCATTAGTATAGTTCTAATGCTACATTAATAAACAAACCAAGGGAACAAACAAAACAAACATAAAAACTGCACTTATCTTCAACTGTTGGTAGCCATTGAAAATCCTAATTGAACACTTAAAAAATGTGGTGAAAGTTTAGATTTTTGCCCCATTTTATAGCATATTGCCCCATTATGTATATAAAAAAGGTATCATATCTTATATTGATCATATTTAATGGTGTTTATCCTAGACACTGTCTTTATTTTTTTCAAATCTTATTTTTGGGATTAATGAATCTCAGACTGTCGTCAATAGCCCATTAGTATAGTTCTAATGGTTCTAATGCTACATTAATAAACAAATCAAGGAAACAAGCAAAACGCACATAAGAACTGCACTTATCTTCCATTTTTAGCCACTAAAAAATACATTTTAAAAATGTAGTGAAAGTTAATATTTTTGTAACATTTTATAGCATATTGTCCCATTATGTATATAAAAAAAGTATCATACCTCATATTGGCCATATTTAATGGTGTTTATCTTAGACACGGTCTTTATTTTTTTCAAGTCATTTCTTGGAATAATGAATCCCAGATTGTTGACAATAACCCATTAGTATATAGAGNATATGAAATATAAAATTAGAAGTTAAATCAAACGAGGGACTAGGAGACCAGCTTCTGAATTTTTGTAGTACTCAAATTTATTCAATATTTAATGGTGTTTATCCCAGACACGGTCTTAATTTTTTTCAAATCTTATTTTTTGGATTAAAGAATCTCAGACTGTCGTCAATAAACCTTTAGTATAGTTCTAATGCTACATTAATAAACAAACCAACGGAACAAACATAAAAACTGCCCTTATCTTCAACTTTTGTTAGCTATTGAGAAACCTAATTGAACACTTGAAAAATGTGGTGAAAGTTAAGAATTTTGTCCCATTTTATAGCATTTTTTTCAAGTCTTATTTCTTGAATGAATCCCTGATTGTTGTCAATAACCCACTAGTATAGTTCCAACGCTACGTTAACAAATAAAGGAAAAAAACAAAACAAGGAAACAAACAAAACGCACACAAGAACTGCACTTATCTTCTATTGTTTTTAGCCACTAAAAAAATTAATTTAAAATGTGGTAAAAGTTTAAATTTTTGTCCCATTTTATAGCTCCAATTTCATCAATAAAGAAAAGATCAAAATTGCAATTTTAAACTAGTATTTAATTATCAAATGCTTAAATTACAAACCACACATTTAAGCCACCGCATGTCCCAAAATTTTCTTTTAATGAATTTTAAGCTGTTACGTGACTGCAACTTTTAAATCCTTCGAAACCTTCCAGCTTCAGTTTATATAATCTCCTTCCGTAGACGTACAAAAACAATATTTTTCGATCTAGCTACACAGATAAATCATTTCGACCTCGGAGGGAAAATATCGGCAAGTAAAGTCGACGAGATTTAGAACTTCTCGCACCACATCGTGGTGGTCATTTCTTTTCTTTCAAAATCACATTTTTCTCCACCCCCAAACAAAAAAAATTGATAGAAGAATCTCTCCATACCCATTCGTCATCCAAGATTTTTCTTGTATGTATCTTTCTACGTTCACCACTTTCTTTTTTTTAAAATGCATGAAGAGGGTATAGGTGGAGCGGATGGCTCCTTATGCCTTTGGAAGTGTGTGCCCGGGCAGTTTTAGATGCGATTTCCAGGAGCTTCTGTTTCCGGACGTGCCTGAAATGTAACAAGAAAGCTATATATGAAAGAAGAATAAGATATTTAGAACAAAAAGAAAGTGGTCCAAAAAAAAAGGTGTTCTACCAATCGGAAGACAATCTGGGCATCGCAATTTTTTTCTGTTGGCACCATCTTATTTATTAGTATTTTTTTTCTCCTTTTTTTTAAATCATTGTTAAAAATTTCTAATCAAGTCTTCTTTCAAAAATCTTGAAAAACAGAAAAGAAAAATTGAAAAATGAAATTATGATTCACTAAATACAAAAGAGAAGAGGAGAAAAAAATGAGCGGTATAGGATTACTTAGGATAATTAATACAGTTATTGATTTATTGCAAGAATTATATATTTCGACATATTATTTTATTTATAGCAGCTGTTAAGTCTTATCAATGTACCAGGTTGTTCTGAAATACTCTATAAATTGTATCTATGGTTTCTACAACTACTTGTGGGGGTGGAGTTATCGATCATGCCAACCTTCATCTATCAAAAGGTACCTCTTGATTGAATCAAGTTAGCATGTCTTATATACCAGTAAATTGATGTTTAATTTTCGTAGTGATAGTTACGCCACATACTAATAAGGTCTATCAAAATAATATTTAGATAATGTAAGAAACATACAATTTAACATCAAAAAAAAGACGGGAAAAAAAAGCTGACATTGACACTGTTCCATTAAAACATCGAGGAACTAAATTAAAGAAAACAGATAAGAATATACCGTTTACTGGGGAAACAAGTTTTGTTCTCACAAGTATCAAAATTATTTTAGAAGTTTTTCAACTGATGTAGTACTGCTAATGGAGAATGCAGCAGATGGTGTTAGAATAACAAACGGTGTTAAAACAACATCTGCAGAAACGAATTGGAATAGTCTGACATGCCTGAGTAAAAATTGTTTTATTGCTCGTTTATCCAGTAACGTCATCTGTTAACGAACTTTTTAACTAATTCTGAAATATGATTATAAGAAAATTTGGCACGCTATATTCCTGTTAACTACAGCTTTTTATTTTTTAATTGATTTTCCAAACAATTGATGTTCTTTAGAATACACTAAAGCAGTGTTTAAACACGTCATATATGTTACCGGCAAAGTATGAAATGATTTATATTTCACACATTGCCTAGGCTTTCTATAGAATGCCAAATGAGAAACCGGCGAAGTATAAAATACATCTCCGATTCGTCGAAGTGTCATTCAAAATTGACAAATTCGAAACGTCATCCGATTTGATATTAATTTATTCGTGGATATAATTACATTTATTCGATTTTTTAATACTTACTGACGATAGATTAGAAGAAACGTCAGTGTTTGGAATATCTGGCAAATGTATACCGGACAGTGGCACTAAACCTACTATATATTTAGGACATTTACCAAAGGTCTAGTCATACTAGGTCTAGTTAAGTGCCATTGCCCGGTATACATTTGCCCAGTATACCCCACACTGATGTTTTTTAAGGTTCAGTGCCACTGCCCGGTATGCGAATTGACAAAACATACCGTAGATTGCAAAGGGTTGGCGAAAATTTCTATTGGCGTTAAAGGAGCGTTCTCGCAAATCGCCAAACAGCTGTGTGCTTATGATTTTGTTTTGTTTTCGGTATCGCATAACATTCAACAAGTTAGATATGGGTGCGACATTTCAATTAAGCGGGTCTTCATTTGATTCTTCTGCATCAAATAAAATATAAAGCGTATTTTTTTGTTATAGCGCCGACATAATCGTTTGTATCTGTTGACTAAATTGTGTTTATTAGCGTTTTTTAAAAGGTCGTAATAGAACTAAGATAGAAAAATTACACATTATTACATATTCTATAGTTTCATAACTTTCATTAAATGTATTTCGAGTAGTGAAATTCTTTTCCTACTCATCCACTAATTCGAATTAATAATTTCACAATAACCTTTAATCCTTAATAATGAAATGATTATTATAATAAAGTTTGTTTACTTAAAAGATTAAAAAAAAAATTTTTTTTCAGCAGTGACTTTAATACTAATTCTATATTCATTAATTAAACTTAATGGTTCTGCTCGATAACCATTTACAATTTTTTTTAAATTTTATTTAATTTTCAGTTATTATGGAATTCCTTAAATATTTTTCGACGTAGAGGTTATTTAGCAATAATGCGAAAAGCTGAAATTTATAAATGTATAATATTTATAAATGTTTAAGAGAATTATTAGCAGCTATTTTGTACTAATTTTTTTAGTTGAAATGTTCATTATACACAGTTTTATAAAAATAATCGTAAAATTCATTGAACGATGGATACATTGACATTTTAAAATGCAAGTAGAATTCAATAATCATTTCATTTTATAACTGTAAAACGGTAGATAAGTAACTTCGTTATAAAGTTTTACATGATACGAGAATATTATACGATTGCTTTATAATGAAAGAACAACAATTTAAGTTTTAAACTTTTTGTGGAAAAGAAAAAATTGAAAATTTCTCCTGTCATCGGTGTTAGCGATTAGAGAGTCTTTTATCGCATAAATATTAAGTCAGTATTGTTGCCTTTTAAATAAAAATGCATTTTGCTCCGAAAAAAAAAATTACTTGAATTTTGTCGATAGAAATTCCCTAATTATAGCAGCAAAAACTTTTAAATTTCTAATCAAACTTTCCTTCATTATAATTTTGTGTAAATAATTATTATGAATAATATAAATGACTATTGAAAGGAATTCATTGAGAAAGTCCAATTTTAATGAATTAACTGTTTACGCAATCAGATTAATAATTTTTTCATAATTTACAAATGGAGAAAAAGTCTTTACAGTTTAAAAGTGAAGAGAAAAATATAGTTGAGATTAAATTTCTAAAGTAAGTACAACCCGAAGGAGATTGAAGTAATGGCATTAAAATCGAAATTTCAAAAGGAAAAAAAATCACGTTTTAGTGTACAGTGAGCAGTAAACAAAAATCTTTTGATCTTATGATCAGATGTTTACGTTCTAGGAGTCAATCTTAATGGATCAAGAGGGTGATTTCAAATATGCCGCTTAATTATAGCAAACAATATATTTTAAGTTCGGAAATCAGACACTAAAACGAGTCTACTTTGAGAAATTTTTTTCCTGCGTATTCGGATTTTTGATCCCCAGTATATAGGGGTTGCCGCAATCTGGAAATATTATCCCAATAGTTTGGTCAGCAATGTTAGGACCCCATAGTGTTAACCTTACTTTTTGCGCATTTCACCATATCTTGGGAACTTTCCAGTGAACTTTTAAGTGGATTGAAAATTTTTTGCACTCAATGTTTTAATGTTCATTTAAATTAGAAGTTCCTTCATTCCCTACCACTATTGTAAGATATTTACTTTTCACCTAACTTGTAAAATTAAAAAGTTTAGAATTCTTTACAAAATCACTCAGGCGAAGTGATTGCCTTTTATTTAAATCTGATTTAGAAGATAGTTTTCTTAAAGTATTTCATTTAAAGTTTTTATCATTTTAAGTTGAAATGAATGTCGCCCTGCTTTGCATAGTTCAAAAATTATTTAAAAGGAAACATAACTTAACATTAAACACTCAGGACTTACAATTAGAAATCAAACAATCACTACATTTATTTATTAAAAAACACTCTTATGAACTGATAATAAATTGATCCAAGTCCTAAATGTGAGTTCTATAATATATAATTTATTTAAACTCAGTATATACATCTGACCTCTGTTGTCGCCAATGGCTCAATTTTAAAATATAGTTTATTTTTTACAAATTTTCGGATATTTTCATATGAAGGATAGTATTAAGTTTGAGAATTAAAAATTTTTGTTTAAAAAAGTTGTTAAAAATTATAATTATTATTAATACTTGACAACAAGTTTTCAATTAAAGGTGGAAAAATTTTTTAATTATGTTATTTTTTAATTTTTATTTTTTAATTATGTTTTTAATTACCTAATTCATATAACAGTATTTAGGAATCTATAAATTTATGCTACGTATGATCGTTGCAGAATAACCTGTACACAATATATGTAAATAAAATATATTTTTAAAATTGTGCATTTTCTATTAATTGCATTTATTATTCTTATACTGAAAGAGTATCAAGGTATCTATGACCTCCATAATAAATGAAGTATTTACGGACTTTTATATATATTAAGGAATTGAATCAATCTTTCACGAAGTTTAAGATCTCATCCCATTGAAAAAAAAGTTATTTAATGAATATTTTTTTACAATAAATGCTTCTAGTAATAAAACAAGCGCGATATAAGTCATCGAAGAAAAATCCCTTCATTTGTACATTTTTCCCTTCTTGAAATTATTTCACATATTTCTTTTTTCACTAGCGAATTTCCGATTAGTTTAAAATTTTAAAAATATCGATTTTTTCATTCGCAAGAAATTTTTACTTTAAAGCGTGATAACATTTTTGAATACTCCAATTTTTTTTTCTAATAAATGATATGTCTTTGTTAATTTCTAAAAAAAAAATTCATAAAAAAAATTTACATTATTCTTTTATCAAGATTGATTTAACAGAGAAAATCACTAAATTAAAACAAGTTATGTTTTCTTACAATAAAAGTTAAATAGAATTAATTCCTCAAAATAGCGTTCCAATTAAACATGGTATTAAAATGTTACGTTATTTTTTGTGATTGGTTCATTAATAAGTTAGTTTTATTTCTTCACAAACACAATTCTTGCAAAAAAAATTTTAAAAATTGAATCTGTTATATCAAAAAACTAGATCGTTTTATAAAATATAAATTATTGCGCTTAATAAAATATAAATACAGTTTATTTGTAACGTGATCCTAAAAATAAAAAGGTTATTTTCTTTTTTAATTCTCTACTAAAATGAATTAATGAGTTATTTTTATTCATCATGGCTAGTCGAGGAGGAGAAAAAAAACATCGAATTTCACTGTTTAGGTTAATGTAATTTCGTTCTCCCACCACATTTACGCGTAATCCATCGCCAATTCCACTTGCAATCGCCTAGTTTATAATCTACGGTAAGTTTTGTTAATTCGCGCCCGGTATACATTTGCCAGGTATACCCTACACTGATGTTTTTTTAAGGTCAAGTGCCACTTCCCGGTATACCCTACACTGATGTTTTTTTAAGGTCAAGTGCTATTGCCCGGTATACATTTGCCCAATACTCTAAACACTGATGTTTCTTCTAATATATCGTCAGCAAGTATTAAAATATCGAATAAAAGAAATTATATTCACGAATAAATTAATATCAAATCGGATGTAATAAATATTTCGGATATTCACCAAAGCGACTATGTGATTATCAACATTCACCGGTGAAAGTCAACAACCACCGATTTCAGTAATTCACATTAACATGCACATCATTTACATAATAACCTCATCAGGACGTTTATTTCATACTTTGCCTAAATAGCATTTGGCACTCCGTAGAATGCCGGCGTTTCATACTTTGCCGGTAACATATATATAGAATATGGTAATTATTATGCATACGAAATTTTATATATTTCCTATTTATTTTTTTATATATCAAGATCAGATGCAAAATGTGCTATTTCGGGGCAAATACTACTTTTAAACTTAAAAAAAAAAAAAATTAAAGTTTGTTTGCAGATATTTCATTTTGCTATCTATTGGGTACTTTGCAACTCAAAAAGAAGTGAAGTGATTATGCCTAACAACGCGATTTAAATCAGATTTAATTGAATACCTGTAAGTGACGTCACGCGTGTGATTCGATTCTGATTGGTTTCTGAATAGACAAAGGCCACGATTTACCTACAATGATGTTACTTGCAGGTAACCAATTATCTTATTTTGCTGAATATCTTAAAGTTTCAACAACAAATATCTGAGCTAATTCCAAAAACAATGCAGACTTGTGCAAACTTTTTTCTTTTATTTTTAAAATCATGTTTTCTAAATCAATAAATGATTATTTGAGAAATAAGTTCTAACTTTTTCTCTATCACACAATTGTAAATCCCTATGTGTCATGCTTGTAAAAATGATGGGCAAGTCTGTATACATCATTTATTATATATAAGTAACTAATTTGTATATATCTAAATCTCAATAACAGTGTTAATATATAAACCAGGAAATTTCTTAAAAATAAGTGTAGATCAAATTTCAAGATTCAAGAAAGAAAAGAAAAAAACATTAGTGAAAATTCTGGTTTTCGGAAACTAATGCATAGATAGTTTTTCACGAACCACTTTTTATTATTTTTTATCTTATAACCGTCGTGGAACAATCGACCCAATTTTTGGGTTTATGACTATTAAAGTTCACCTATGTAACCTTGTAACTTTGAACCCAATCCAGAAGAAAAGGAAACTCCTGGATCAAGTATTGGGAGAAATTTTGCCTTCGTGGAGAACTTTTTTGATGGAACTAACCCGCATTTGTGTTACGTGGAGAGAAGCCACAAGAACCTTCCACGGTTAGCCTGAAGACAGGGGGACTCTAACCCTTGATCTATCTACCACTGCGGATAGTTCACGTCAGCAGGATGCAAATTCGTATCGACCAGTCATCGTATGAATTCGAACCCGGTTCACCTTTTTGGAAGGCGAAAGCTCTATCCCCTGAAACATCGCAGCTCACCACTATTTATTAAAAAGCCGTACAAATTCAAAACATATTTTTCGCTTATTTTTCATGAAATACAAGTAGAACTATCCATTTTCGATTGGTATTTTTCACCTTTCATTCAGTCATGTTGTATGAGGGTATTTATGTTCTGAAAGTTCATCAACTTAAAATAATCCATACATAAAGAAAAATCATTATAAATGCATCAATACGTGAAATTCAAAGCACCAGTTCAGACCTTGGAAATAAACTCTAAGAGTTCACAGTTTTATTTCAACAAAGATAAAATATTAAGTTAAGCAAATGTTTAGTTCAGTTTGAATCAAAATAACTTGTAATCATAAGGCTGGAAGCAAGCATTGAGTGGTAGCTCATTGTTAAACCGTAGTTCATATTCGCCATGATACCTAATTGAAGTTGTTACAAATCTAAACAAATCTGTTAAATCTTAACAAACGCTTAAACTTGTGGTCTTTCTTTTAAGTAATGAAGCACTGAAAATTTAATCATTTCTTACATTACAGACCTAATGATGCACATAAAAGGGAAAAATTTATCTTTAACACATTTTCACGCAATTCTAAGAATACTTTAAAGAAAAGATCTTAACTTTTCTATAGCCGATTTTACTTTCAACAATAAATAAAATCATAACAGTGGCGTAAAGCAAAGAAAATAGAAACTACAACAAGGAAGATTTTGGCAAAAGGAAAAGGGGGAGGTAGGAAAGAAAGTTAGAAACAATCATATTTGCGCTAACCCTCTTGAGATTTTCTGGACAACATCGAAAGAAAAACAAGAGAGATGGAAACGAAGTGAAGAGAGCGATGATGGAATAACTCCGGGCGTGGAAAACAACCAACTTGGCCATGGTGGAGTAGGGGGGAAAGGGCCAAAGTTGTTATCTTCCCTCTGACGCCCCTTAACACGTGCCGAGTCACCAAACAAAAGCAATTAGGCCTAACGAACTTTAAAAGCGTAGGCCCCGTTCTATGATTGACGTACATTCCCTCATTATCGGTCGAGGGAACAAATCTCATTGGCTAATCGGGCACTCGCAAGTAATCAGGGCACCCTCCAGAAACTTTTCACCCCCTTTTACAGAGGGGTTCTCGTAAATAACGCTCCGTTTGACTGCCTTCTATTAGTCCTCGCAGGATTCGGAGGTTAGGGTTTAACAGAATCTAAGCAACAATTGAATCTTTCCTTGATTCACTTACATCCTTCTGCTTCCTGTAGAAAGCTATTGAGGGGTGGGCCCTGCTTAAAATGAGCTGTCAACGGGGACTTGCGCTGCTCTGGTAATTGTGGGAGGGGGTGGTAAAGAGGAGACATTAAAGCACTCGGTTGTCTTCTGTGAGTATGATCTGTTGATTTAATTGATTTGATTGGGGAAAACGTATGGAAGGGGATACTACAATTGGAAAGCGGAGATAAAACAATTTGCTGACTAGTTTTAAAAATAATTGCTTTTTATCACATTTTATAGACTTTAAACAGGTGGGCGTAGTTGAGAAAATCAGTATTCTATAGGTTATAATCAATTAATGGAAAGCCTGGCATTTTAGGTAAAATGTGAAAAATGGGAATCTATATATATATTTCTCTTACACGTCGACAAAAAAGCCTCATTACAGCTCCCCGAATGGCAAGGCTGGAAAATCGACCAATGATTGTCGCTAAAAATGTCACTTGCCAAATCTAGCTGAGGTGGCTCAACGTATAGCGTTTTTAAAAATGGAAACTGATATAACCCTAAGCAAGGCAGAAGTGAGTAGTCTTTGTCGATGGATCTCTCTTTTAGTATTTTATCGAAAGCGCTTTTTCTCACGAATTTATATATTACGAATTTACTATTTTTGATTTATATCACGAATTTAATTGTTTTAATATTGTTATTAGTTATTCATTGAAAAATGAGTCTCAGTCGCGCTGTTACGCTTCAAGATTTTATACTATAGCACATTTCTAATAGGTCTATCGAATTACATGTCCTTTATTTGAATTTAAATGTATTTTAATGACTTAGTATTTACTAAAAAGATGCAATTTTTTTTAAAAAAAGTTGTTATATGGATTTGAAGGATTGTTTTGAATTCTTAGAATTTTGTGCATTTGCAATGTACCTAAGTTAGTAGCGAGCGAAGCGAGCTTGGTTTGCGAAGCAAACCATATAAGTTTGCGTAGCAATTTTCGGGCGAGCGTTAGCGAGCAGGGGGCGCAACCCACTAGTTATTATTATTAGCTGTACTTTAGCGTAAGTATTTTTATTTTAATTTCAACTATTTTCAAGAAATGTCCGCGATATTGTCAAAATTCTCTATCTTTTGAATTTTNTATATTTCTCTTACACGGCGACCAAAAAAAGCCTCATTACAACTCCCCGAATGGCAAAGCTAGAAAATCGACCAATGATTGCCGCTAAAAATGTCACTTGCCAAATCTAGCTGAGGTGGCTCAACGTATAGCGTTTTTAAAAACGGAAACTGAAATAACCTTAAGCTAGGCAGAAGTGAGTAGTCTTTGTCGATGGATCTCTATTTTAGTATTTTGTCGAAAGCGCTTTTTCTCACGAATTTATATATTACGAATTTATTTGACGATTTTTGATTTATATCACGAATTTAATTGTTTTAATATTGTTATTAGTTATTCATTGAAAAATGAGTCTCAGTCGTGCTGTTACGCTTCAAGATTTTATACTATAGCACATTTCTAATAGGTTTATCGAATTACATGTCCTTTATTTGAATTTAAATTTATTTTAATGACTTAGTATTTACTAAAAAGATGCAATTTTTTTTAAAGAAAAAAAAGGTGTTATATGGATTTGAATGATTGTTTTGAATTCCTAGAATTTTGTGTATTTGCAATGTACCTAAGTTAGTAGCGAGCGAAGCGAGCTTGGTTTGCGAAGCAAACCATATAAGTCTGCGTAGCAATTTTCGGGGGTTGGCGAGCGTTAGCGAGCAGGGGGCGCAGCCCACTAGTCATTATTATTATTATTAGCTGTACTTTAGCGTAAGTATTTTTATTTTAATTTCAACTATTTTCAAGAAATGTCCGTGATATTGTCAAAATTCTCAATCTTTTGAATTTTAGAATTAATTTAAAATCTGAACATCAACCATTAAATCACACAAATGACATGAGTATGCGTTCATCATGGGTATAACATCAGAACATCATGAGTATGCGTTCGGGGCATTTCAGCATAATTGATAGCAGAATTATTAAAATTGCTTCCCTCTCTGTTGTAAGATAAATTAGAAAACCATTTTAGTTTAAACTTTCTACAGCCATTTTATAAATCAAATATAAATCAAAATAATTTCTTCCTAACTAAGTTATTATTTTATTGAGGAGATTTTAGAATCGACTTTGTCAACGGTAGTTACACCACAATCTAATAAAATGAATCTAAATAAATACTTACGTTTTATTTAGCACCAATAATTATTTTACTCTAATTGAATTATTATTCAAGACAACCTAACAAAATTAATCTGAACATATACTTATTCTTTAATTAGTTATTTGACACTACTTAAATTATTATTTAAGACAACCTAACAAACTGAATTGTTATAGATGACTATAGTGTTGCCAATTTAGATAGAGAAATACCCACGTTTTTGGTACCACGTAAGAGAAATGTGTAGATAGTATATTTTGCCTAGTCATTGAATCGAATGGTTAGTGATTTCTTATTAGTCATTCTACCAAGTGCCTAAGCAATGCGTGAAAATCTTTCTTTTCATATTTTGCCGGTTAATTTGAGGAATTCTATGTAATGTCGGATTTAAAACATTGCCGGTAGTATATATATCTCGTGAGATAAATTTCCGTTCTTCGTACGGGGTAAGAAAAAAGTTTAAAATTAAAATTATATTTATGTCTTCTACAGATGACTTTACCTTATTAAATTAGACAAAATGTTACAGAAAATGCATTGAATGTCTTCAAAGGATATGTACCTGCAATCATGCCGATATAGTGTCTGGTATTCATTTCAACTACTAAATAACAATGTATGCAGACCAGACACCTTGAAGATGTTAAATCTACCCAGACTTAAAATTTCTGGGTAAGGTCTGGATAAGGAGCGGGTTGCTTTATAGTTGGTAATATTGATACAATATCAAAATCAGCAAGTACCTTTTGCGGATACAGCCGTGTGGGTTGAGAATGAAGTTAAATATTAAATATAAATTAATTTTTAATTAAATATGAAGTTGTTTTTATCAACAAAATTTTTTAAACAAAAGGCCAATAAATACGCAGCATGAGAAATTTTCTATGAAAAAAAAATGGTAACGTAAACTTTTGGAGTCCTTTCCAATAAACTAATAAATTTTTCAGATTTTTTTCACAATAAACTGATGACTTTTTAAAATTATTTTACAGTAAAATAATGAACTTCTGAAAGTCTTATGCAGTAAATTGGTGAACTTATGAGTGAGTAGTTTATAGTTGTAAGGAAAACAATACAGAGACAGGTTAATTAAAAGCACTTTGCTTATGATATCATTGGAAAAATGGAATAAATTATTATTATTTCTTCAAGAGCAGAAGCTCCTTAATTTTTCTCTAGTTTTCACAACTCATTAATAATTGGTATTTTTATGAACGCGACACTTCAACGAGAGAGACGTCGTGAGCTACTTTAAATATGCCTTCATGTGTGTGTTGTTGGGGACAGCAAAATGAGGTTGAGCCTCTACTTATGCTTTGTTTTAAGTTATCGTCTGAAGTGAGGAATCTGGAAGTTTTGTGCAAAGAAAACTCACTGAACGGGAAGACAGCATAATTAATCGCATCTTTTGTGCCACCTCTTATCCGAAATTCTTTAATTGAAAAAGAAGTTTGAAATCGTTATACTCTTTGGATCTGAAAAGGCAGTCTGAATTAGAACTGAAATCTGTCTCAAAAGCTCCGAATTATCTCTTTTGTTACGGTCCCGTTGACTTAGGTTTTCTTGATTTCTGTGGTAATTTAATTGTAGGGGTTGGGAGAGTTCTTTGAAGTTTGTCTTAAGTAGTTAATGGTTGAAAAGGTACGAGTAGAAATATGCAAATTAGCACTCTTTCATTCTATATAAAATCGTTGTGCTTATTCTTTTTTCTTGAAAAAATTAAGACTTGGGAAATATGATGCATAATTTTTTTCTTTCTTAAAACCCTGAAAGCATGTAACTTTACGGAAACCTTGTGTCGCCATTTTCTTTTTACAGTTATTTGTACTAAAATTTTTTTTTTCAATAATGCAAAAATATTGCTGTTTCACACCTTTCATCCTAAAAGGATTAAAAATTACTTTTGAGGTTTTTTTAAAAAGTATATTGTCATTTATGTAAAATGGTCACGTAGGTCCATAATGACGTTTTAGCTAACGTCACACTAGCAATAGGATCAAATTGCATTGTCCATTAAAATTTCAAGACAAGGTGTATTTTAGCTGAGCATACAAGACTTTGAGAAAAGAAATCTTATAATTACCTCGATTTAAGATTATTTTCATCTTGAGACTAGCTTTATTAAAGGATATTTTCACGTCTGAAAACCCTAACTCTACCTCGATTTAAGATTTTTATATAGAAGGTTGGTTTGCAAGGTTTTGGATTAGGGTAAAATGCGTTAAATAGAGCAGATTGTCACAAATCTCGTTTTAAGGTTACAAGGTTTACACGCAAGCCGCATAACAAACCTTTTTAGGTTTACATTAAAAGGTTTTTGCTGAGTTAAAATAAACCTTATTTTGCTATCTGGAAAAATCAGTTATTTTTAGGTTTTAGGTAGTTGTCTAAAATATATAGTCGATACTGCCGTATTGCATTAGATTTGTAGCAAAGACAACATTAGTCTCCAAAGTTGTGGAGGTTGAGGCCCAACTTGTATTTGACTTTGGGATTCTAAAAAATAGCGTTTTCTAATGCATAACATCAGAATTGTTAATAATGTGGAGATGATTCTTTTTTAAGATTGAATAAGAAGTTAGAATTTGTCGTAGGCTAATAGGAATATCCGGCACTTTGATAATTCGCTAAAGTAACTATGTAATGCTAATCAAAAAAGTTTATAGCAATTTCTAATTAGCCTACAAGTTTTAAGAATAACTACAAAGGGCCCACTTACATTCAAGCTAATTTGGAAACCAATCATTTTTTGTTCAATTATCCTGATTTGTTGCAAGCTGTTTGCAAAGAGCCCACAAAACTCACTGCAATATTAAGAAAATTCGACACAGATCGATCGAGCAGTTTTTGCTCATTTTTCTAACTCGTCTAATGGCTAATAGGCTGATTGTAATAAGCCTAAAAATACCAGGTTAAATATAAAATACTGGAGACTTTTCCAATTAGGCTGGTGCTTTGCAAAGCGACATCTACATTTGCGAACAACCAGGTTTTCTAATTAGCATTCGGCATAGATATAAGAAATTATTTGTACATCTAAAAACAACTCAGCCATTTCGGAATATTTTACAATATTGAGCTCACTCATATTTAAACTCATTTGGAATCCAGCCATTTTCAGGCTGTTTGTAAAGAGCTCACAAGGCTCAATGCAATACTAAGAAAATTCGATTGATATTGATTAAGTAGTTTTAGCACAATTTTCTAACTCGCCCAGCGCCATATAGGCTGATAGTAATGAGCCTAAAAATATCAGGATATGAAAAAAATACTCGAGATTTTTCCAATTATTTTAGTGCTTTGCAAAGTGACTGCGCCACTTGGAAAGAACCAGATTTTCCATATATATTCATTTGTCATATGTGTGAGGAATTTTTAATCTGAAAACATAAACATTTATGAATATTTTACAATATTCAGCTTGCCAAATTTCAACTTAGGAGCTGCATTTCAGCCGGCAATAGACCGAAAGCAATTTTTTTTTTTTTTTTTTACTTCAAACTTAAAGTTTATTATTTCCGAACTAATAAACGAAATATAATTTTTTTTTATCCTTCGAATTCCTTGTGAACTTTTTTACATACCTTTGCAATATCAAGTTTCTAAGTCTTATAGTTTTAACTAAATAGGAAGAAGAAAGCTTTTATATGTTCCTATACATGGCCTTTTCTGCTTGTCAATTGCATTTCTACGGCCTGGTGTTTCTTCTTATAAGTTTAATAGTTAATGATTCTCGAACTAATTATTCCATTACACTTCGCGTTCATTTTTTTACGTACTTTCGTAATGTCATATTTCTAAGTCTTATAGGTCCCGCAATAGACGGATTGTAAACATATGGTTTCCAGTAGCGCAGCGAAGTCTAGCATCCCTTGCTACGGTCAAGGTGTGAGTGGATGACTACTTTGAGCCGCCTGCGTAGCGACCGAGGGTGCACGGTATCTGTCTTCGTTAAACTGTTCAACAATAAAATATTCGACTTTCGGCTCAGGTCATCAGTTTACCAAAGAGGATAAGCCAGTCCCTCAGCAGAGCATCAAAATTTAATAGCAAGTCTCTGGATCATCCTCAGTGATGTCATCAATTGACTACTCTGCAGTTCTTGTGCGACGTAAATAAAGTACAAATAAAGTACTAAATATTATAGTTTCTTCACAGCAAAACAAAATGTACTGTTGTAGAGGCTTTTAGGATTTTTTAATAGAGAGTAAAACTGATGCTCTTTCGGGAGTCTTTTGTAGAACATATCGGGCAGAAGAGTTAATCGTGGACTGACTTGTGTCGAATATGGAAAATTGGAATATTTCTGCTATTTAGCACTCGAAATTTCTCGAATTTTGGCAGATTGACAAAACATATGTGGTTTCATAAGTAATTGTATGACAACACACTCGATTGTTAAGAAATAACTTGAAAGAAAATAATAATAATAAGTAAATTAATTAAATTATGGAATGAAGAAAATTATTAATTCTTTTTAATTGTCAATTTAGTAATTTTAAATTTATTCCTTTTAATTTTCACTTTTTGCTTGACTATTTTTATTCATTGTTTCTATTTATGAGAGATATTCCGTGACGCGTGATTATGTTTCCTACTTATTTTAATAATTTCTTTTGATTTGCTTTTTTTTATTACTTCATAATTAACTTAAACGATTTGCTTTACGGAGCTAGCGTGGAAGCATAGTTGTGCACGTAAGGCTACTGTATCAAAATTTATTTTTTTATGATATTAATGGGGGGGGGGTGATAAGATTCTTATTATCAAAATTATCAGCGTATTTATTAACCAAATTAGATTAATTTGGAAAATTATTTAATTTATTTATAATATTTTTCCTTATTTTAAGCTTTTATTTATTGAATTCAATTAATTTTTATACAGTTTAAAATTTTGAAGAAACTAACGATTTAATACATTTTAATTTTTTTCTCACAGTAATGATTACCTGCGAAATTTTATTATTTCCAAACACTCACTACACAAACTATTATAATCCAAAAAGCTCACATCCCACTGTTAAAATTTGTTAGCGATAAAAACAATTTTATTCTTAATATTCTGCCATTCATCATCGAATTTGGAGGTGGTTGGGGTCTGCAGCATACATTCTTATCATCCCAATTTATATTTTATAACCATCGTTGAACAGCCGATCCAATTTTTGGGTTTACGACCATTAATGTTCAACTACGTAGCCTTGTAATTTTGAACCCAATCCAGAAGATAAGGGAACTCCTAGATCAAGTATTGGGAGAAATTTTGCCTTCGTGGAGGAATTTTTCTTAAAACTTACCTGCATTTGCGTTACATGGAGAGGAAGACCACGAGAGCCTCTCATGGTTAGCCGGACGGCAAGGGGGCCCATGATCCATCTACCACTAAGGATATTTTACATCAGCACTGGGGTCGATGCAAGCCGGATGCGGAAACGTATCGACCAGCTATCGCTGGGATTCGAATCCGGATCACCAGGATTCGAATCATTGGAAGGCGAATGCTCTATCCCCTGAGGCATCGCGGTCTTGTCATCCCAATTAAAAGAAGAAAAAAAACCTATAAGCGATTCATTATAATGAATCAATCTATACTCAATTAAATTATGAAACCTTTTTTTTTTAAAGCACACTCAGTTATACTTCCTAGTTATTACTTACAAATTTTCAATTAAAAAAAAAAGCATATTTTTTCTTTAAAATAATACAGTATGTCCGAAATAAAACGCAAACCAGAGCAATGAATTACAGACAACTGAGAAAAGGAATGCTTATTGAACACAAACTACAAGAAATAATTAATTTTCGGAATTTGTCAATTGACAAATCTCAAGCATCGAGACGCTTAGCAAGAATCCCGAAGATATAAACCAACATTTACGAATTTTGATTTCTTGCTTAATCTTCGGATAAAGTTTGGCAATGGATGTCGAGCAATATGCTTATGCAACATTTTTCTAAAAATTTGCATAGAAAAGGGACTAGTCTAGACTTCTGGAAGCCACAGTTCTTTAGAAATCAGGTCTAAAAGAAAGGCATTGTTGGCGCTGATGTATGGACAGTAGTTTCTGAACACATGAAAAAATTGTTCTTGCAGTTATCCCCTTTCCTTCTGAACTTCCTGGGTGACAGATTTTTGTTTGCCATGACATTGAATTTGAGTATCGTTTTGCTTGAAACATACGGTATAAATATATACGGATAATTAATGATGAAAACCACATCTTACTCCATCTTAATGATGCACGAACTTTTGAAGAATCCCCACACTCTCAGAAATAAATCTCTCCCTTTTAACGACTCAGCAATCCTTAAACAGTATTTCGTTGATTTTGAGAACAATTTAGCCATAAAATCACGTGATTTGTGACGAAAATATCTCTCTCAAATATATGACGAAAATGTTTTAACTCGAAATCTCATCGTAGCACATTGTGGGAGATTAACTAGAATGACGAAACTAGAATAAAGACTAGACAATAGAAAATAAAATGGAGAAACCGACCGGTTATATGTGTCAAGGAGTTGGTCTAGGGACCGAAAGATCCGGTGTTCGAATCCCGCCTCGGGCATAGATATTATTAATCTCTCTGCTGTATCTGCCCTTGTTATGTTGTTTCACCTATAGTGTGCCCACGTAGTTAATAGAAAATTTAGATGCATTAGGCACTAGAAGCTATTTATTTATTTTTCTGAAAAAATAGAGTGACAAAATATTTTTTTAATTTTAACAAAATTTTGGCTCGAAGCATATACCAGGATACAGTTTCGTCAAAAAACGGAGAAAGTTTCATGATATTTGAGTATCCATTTTAATCTGGTTATATGATTTGTACAGGCCTCTATAGCTCCCAATTAAAATATTTTTTTTCTTCCAATCTTTACGGTTGATGAGAAAAAATATGTAAGTTATAAGTTTCAATCATTAATGTTACATAGGAATGTAATGTAACAGTATTAAAAGATTCTAAGGAGTGAATGTAAAGTACTATAGAATAAGGTTTGCAAATAAATTAAAATAATGGCACTAATTATACTAAGTGACACTTCATAAAAATCAGCTGTCGAAAAAGAGTGTTCAATTACTTCGTGTATTTTGGCAACACTGTCATTTGACACACGTGACTGGGAGGTGGAAACTAGCAAAAAAGGGGGAGAAACGTGACTTTAGGCGAGAATTATTTCCCTCGTTCATTCCCCCCTTCATCGTTAGTAAAAAATGAAATTGGAATGCAATATGAAAAAAAAAGGTTTTATGTATATTTAATAAAATTTAACCCAATATTTTATTAAAATATGTGAAGATTTAACTTCTGTTGAAATTAGCTTAATTTTTTAGCCCTTTGACGCAGAATTTTTTCTTTTCATACTTGTTTCATTACTTCGAATTAATTTAGGTCAAAATAAGTGAAAAATAATTTCGTAACTATATTTTAACAAAATATAGTTACGAAATACAGTATTAAACACCGGTGTCTCTTTATTCATTTATTTATTTATTTATTTATTAAAAGTAAAATTGTCCAATCATGATTCATTTCCAAACAACAAATTTTTTAATTTGCACTTATTTGCGGTTATTTAGATCTAAGAGAAACAGTTATTCATCATTGAAACTTCTTTAATTTGCAAAATCATTTATTTATAAATTTTTGAATATGGGTGGAAAAAAAATTTTAACTCCTTTTTTGGGATTTTATAATTTAGTGCAAATCTAATTCCGATAATCTAACAGATTTTTTTAGTAACTGTGAGACTGTCTTTACAATTAAAAATACCAAAATATATTTTTGTTTGAAGCTAGAACGTCAGAAAAAAATATATAAAAGAGACACCACTGTGCCATCTGTTTCAAAGGGTTAACAGAATTAAACAAACAGGTTCAATATCATTTAACAAGTTGTGTTTGTTAAAATTTTTCCAGTTACTCATGAAAAGGTTATTTTGCGAGTAGTTTGAGTAAAATATTATAAAGTCTGAAAACATTTAAAAAATAATTGGCCAACAAAAGCATGAATAAAAGTAAAAATATTAAAAAAATAACGGGTTAGCAAGAGCATGAATAAAATAAAATCAACACATAAAGAGATAAATAAAAAAATAAAAGCAAACGATAAAATTAGAATAACAATTTTTAGAACAACAGAGTTGTTGATTTTTTAGAGATTAGTTTTGTTTTGGAATTTGTGTTTTCTTATAACCCGTTACGGGTTTTTCTAATTTGTTTTATAAGATTATAACTATCCCGTTACGGGTACTTCATATGTGTAACTATTTGTGTTTGTGAATAAAAGTTTTCTTTTATTTATAAAAAACTGAACTGTTATTAATCTAGCTTCTGATACATTGGAATATTTCTTCTAAATTTTATAACACTCTATTAATTTTAATTTTTATTTTGGTTCAATATAAGTGACCATAACAGTTTGAAAAGTAAAACATGGTTTTTTAGCATCACTCGAATGGTATTAAAAATTTTTTTCAATGAATCCATATGCTATCATGAGACTTTAATCCGAATTTAGAAGACAACTGAGTTATTCCCCCCCCCCTTCTAAGAAGCTGCATCGATGATAGATGAGATAACGAATCAAGGTGTTTAAGATTGTCAGCTGACTTATTCGGTTTGCATTTGAATGTACTCGTTGGGTTTACCTCTCTAATTTTGTCTACTGTCACGAATTGCTTAATTTTGGAGTTATAAACTTTAACTTTAGTCTTTTACAGATAAGAAAATTGACTAAAAAGATTATCTCGATGGGAAGAAAGAAGTCAAAATAAGATGTGACGTCATTGTCTCGAGAGTTAGACACAATTTTTTTTCACATCACATCAGAGAGAAAAGCAATTTGTAGCTCCGAATCTCTGCTGGTTATGAGAGAGATTTGCTGACCTCAAAGATGTGTTGTAAATATGTTAGAATTTATAATAATGAATTTAGTCTTCGGTTTCATTTAAAAGTTAACTAAATATTAGTTCAAATTCACATTATGTCTTAATTTCGCCTCAAAACTCTGCTATGTGGTATAAAACCCACATCTACGCGTATAGCCTTTGTCTAAGAAACCCAAATTTAAAATTTTACAATCATCATACCTGCAGCAAAATTGCTTTTTATTTAATTATTTTTTCTATTAAATGTTGCACGGAGGTTGAACTTAATACAACCAAACATATACTGAATGGATGACATATCAACAATGACTAACAATAAATTCTAAAGAAAAAAATAATATTGATAAACTTCATATCATCGTCAACCGGGGCACTTTTCCGCGTTCTTTCCTCTTAGTTTGGAGAATGGAAAATAATTTCTACGCTTATAAAGTTAATATATGGTGAGTAACTGCATTTTCATTACCTCCTTTTGGAGTTAAAATTGAATGACCTAGTGAGAAATATTACCTTGAAAACCGGAGAGGGAGATTCGATGGCCTGTCAGAAAAACTCTGACAGGACATCGAAAAAAGATTATTCATCGTCTTTTTTAGAATGAGTGAACCATCATCCTTTTTTTTCTTTTCTTACTCTCAGTTAAAAAAAAAAAACTTCGCCAAATTATTAAAATGCAATTGTTATTCCACCTAAAACATGACAGAATAATCTGTTTTCAAAGTGACAACTCATCTAATGTCTAGGGTCCATCTCTTGATGAGGAGTCAATATTTTATTTATTGTGGTGCGATTGAGTGCAAAATTTAGCAAATAACTATAATCCACACGGGTTCGATCCCCGGCCCAGACACCGGATTTTCGGGATGCAGAAAATCCTCAGAAGCCATGTCGTATGATTATGTGGCATGTAAAAGATCCCTGGAGTGCCTTATTGGCTCTTGGCATTTCTGGCAAAATTAAATTCCTAGTGCACTTTAGCATCCAAATAGAGTCTCGGTGCTGCCATCTAGTGTGGTAGAAACTAGACGTTCAAATTAACATGACCAACGGTATCTCACCCATTGTGGTGGTCCTGAAAGAGTGGATACCACCTCTGGAGAACGCACTAGGTCTGCTCATCGGCAAGACCGATTGTGCAGCTCATTAGATAAATATACTATGATCCAGACTATATTTTCTGCCCGAAATTTAAAATAGCTACCTTTTCTTTGAAATGTTTGTTTCTATTGATACAAAATTAGAAGCGAGTTCGACATCGAAAAAAAAATTGTTGAAAGAATGAATTAAAACACATAACACTATTACTAGAAAAGTAATTGGAGGTAATATGTGTAAATAATTTTAGTCAACTAGTTCATTTTTGCAGAGTTTCCGCTGAAATTAAGTAAAACAAAAAATTTAGTATCAGCCACTACGAGAGGGTTAGTCGTTTCGCTCTCTAAAGGCCATAAATGTTGAAAAATGACCTTAGTAGACCTCATGGCAAAGCCAGGCCTCAGATCAATATCTTCTTGAAGTGCCTACCTCTACGTGACATCTCGTATCAATTGTTTTCTTTCCAATTCTACTGCCTAATCTACCCCTTTACCCTTATCCCCAACCCCGCACTTTCATTTCCAGGAGATCTCCTTAGAACAAGGGCCAAAAATATAAGGAAAATGGGAAAGAAAAAAAAAATTGGGCTGAAGAGAGAGATTCCGAAAAGAGATAAAAGTTTTATAGTCATGAAGAACCATTTGTCGAGTTCATTCCCTCCTTTCTAGGGTAAAAGAAATTTCTTATTCCTCCCACTACCCTCGAACACATTCCTTGGAATTAGGACCCTTTTTAATGGTAGGACCAAACTCATTCGCCATTTTTGATCACCGCATTTAGCTTGCTCGATTCAAAGTGGTCGGGTTTATTTTGTGTTTGTTAGTAGGTTTCGCGCAACGGTTAAGTCTTTACTAGAGTTTTAGTTAATTGTTTACGTTTTTGCAACCATAGACCAGTTTGTTACTGTACTTTACTTATTAATTAAATTATGGGTAAATATATCAACACATTTAATTTTTGCTACTTGATTTATTACTGTTATAATTTAAAAAAAAATGATGTAAAATTTACGGTTTTAAACTGACATCTGGGTTGCGGTAGCCCCAACTTTTTTTTTAACCATACAGGAACAAGTTTTTTTCCGGAAAAATTAGGTATAAAATCCGTAATGAGACTGATTTTTTTTACCGGAATAAGACAAGTTCTTACAACAAAAATAAACCTATTGTCTCAGTGAACTTCAAATTTTCGCTGCGAAAATTATGAAGTAAATCTGAACTCGCACCAGAGGTGAATATTTCATGTCGGCAGAATTTATATTGATCAGTCATCGCTGGGATTCGAATCTGGGTCACTTCACTGAGAGGCGCGAGCTCTGCTCCTGAACCACTGCTGCTCAAGTGTTCTATTATGAAGACAGTGAGAATTTTGCTTCATTATTGTATCAATAGAACAATAAAAACGAATCGCAATTTTATTTATTCGATGCTCAAAAAGGTGAACACTAATAATCAAGCGCTAAGGATTTCAAATTATTAGCTAGTACATTAGCCAAATATCAAAAGTATTCGCCAATTTTCCAAATTCAAATCTTGACAATTTTTTAATGACTAATTTAATTCCTATAGAAAACTATTTTACGGTAGTTTGTTTTAGGAATGAATTACTGTACTGAAAATTACTGTAATCGAATAAAAAATATGGATTTGTTTAGTAAAATTCATTTCGGCGTTCCTTCCAGTGGAAAAAAAAAATTCTCTAACACTTTCACCAAAAACACGATTTTATTTGCCATAATTACGATTTTATCGCATCTGGCGAGGTGGCGAATATTTAGCGTAGGGCCTGCATAAAGAAGTTCGTTAAAAGAAAGAGCAAATATAGAAATTAATCGTAAAATGAGTGGAGAAAGGTAAAGTTATATTACGGAATGGAAAACTGCAATGTAAGAACTTGAATTTTCAACTGACGGTTTTAATCCGTTTGTGATTAGGGTGAAAAATCGTTTCATGTACAAAACGGTTTTAAATCGCTAAATACGCGTAGATATTTCACAAAAACAACGGGTATTTTTTACAGTGTTGATTTGCTTTGGGTCGATTAACATAACATTTAAATTTGCGTTAGAGTTTCAAGTAAACTGTTCGAATTTCTGCTTCTATAGACCACTTTTCAAATAAGATACAATATTATGCTTATTAGCTAAATGAAGGGTAAATTTTCGGGTTTTCAAACTTTAAGGGAAAAAAAAATTTGCGTTTTGGTTTTCTTTTATGAAATTGCTTAGAATCTTTTGTTTTTGTTGAAAAAGTTATGAATAGAGACCAGTATAACAAAATAATGACAAAAAGAATGAAGCTAAGTTTAAAATCTTTCCCATTCAAAAGTGAATGAAATTTTGGCTTTTTTCAATGATTTAAATTTTTAAAAAATAATTAAAAGTACTTTTCTGAAAACAAAGTCTCTGTTTTAGAACGTCTAATAAATTCTCTGGATCTTAAAACTATTGAGAATCTTTGAGCTATTTGGAAAGAAAGACTCGCAAAAATCGAGGGCACTACAAAAAATATCCCCAGCTTTTTTTTAAAAATATATATTCTAGTATAATCAAAACTAAATGAAGAAGTATAATCAATTAAATGAAGAAGTATAATCAGCTAAATGAATAGTCAGAAACTATTAAAGCCTGATGGAATATATGTCAAAATGAATCTAAAACTAGTCCTAAAACCAAATCATCATATTAAATCTTTTTAAGTTCAAAATATATGGAAATTTTAAATTAACTGTTGCTTTCCAAAATCTATACTTGATTCAATTAATACGCACGGTCTGTAGAGGTAAATTTTTTTCTATGAAAAGATTATTGTATAGCAATAAGATTTAAATTTTTCATAAAAACTTATTAAAGCTTTAATAATAAAAATTAACTTACTATCAAATATGCAAATATCATACAAAATTTTCTGCGCATTTCATCAGAGAAGTGCATAATCTAATTAATCACAGTTTCAAGCTAGTTTGCAGGTATAAAACTAAGAGCATTTTTGCTTTAAAACTATTTTACTTGAGATAAATATATGAGGAAGAGAAAAGCTGGATAAGTTAATGATCATTTTAAATACTGAAATTAGTTTTCTGAACTTTTAAGCTTGTGGCATTTTTTAAATTTTCTCCAGGCCCGTAGGCACGAATCTTTTTTCACATTTCTCGATCATCATCGAAAAGTGGATAGTTTCGAAACTGTTGTGATATTCTTTGTATGGTTCCTTAGGTATCGTACAGTGCGCAAAATAAAAAACAGACAACCTTGAATAACTTTTGATCTAATGATGGAAGCTTCACGTCATAGGACTCAATCTAAATGGTTCAAGAGTGTAGTTTCAATTGTGCTAATTAATTAGAAATCATATTTTGATAAAGTTATATTTCTTTTTAAAATTCGATTTCTCAGGAACTGTTTGTCCGATTTTGCTCAAATTTTGTATTTTGCAATGAAAAATACATTCTTTAAAATGTTGTAAAAATTGTATACTTAACAATTCAAAATTTTTTCGACTATTATTAAGTAAAATTAAAAAATAAATAAATAAATACTCACTGAAATTTGTTTTGCATGGAAAATTTATTTTGCTTGGAATTAGCGGCTAAACACATTTTATAATTGTGCGCAAAAATTTTTTAATTCGCTTAAAAATGCCTCGAGGTATGGCAAAATACGCAAAAAATATAATTAACATTAAGGGGTCCAAACTTCCGACCACTCTTCTGACCAAGCTGTTGGTACCATATTTCCCAGATTGCGATTACCCCCTATATTTTGGAGGTCAGAAATCCGAATCAGTCGAAAAATACGTATATTTATTCAGAGAAAGTTCGTATTTCCGTCCGATTTCATAACTTAAAAAATCGTCTACACTAATTAATTAGCAGATTTGAGGTTATCCCCTCGAAACATTATGATTGAATCCTACAACGTGAAGAACCGATCATTAGATCAAAAGTTATTCAGTGTGGTCCGTTATTTTTTTGTGTACTGTATATGAAATTACATAAGAGACTCTTTATGAATACTGCTGAAATATGAGTGCAATGTAGGAAGGTGAATGAATATGAATGCATTTCCAACGAGCGTTATTATTAAATAGCCTTAGCCATCCGGTCAATAAGGTGGATAGAAGCCTTTCCTTCCATTGGGGCCGGGATTCGAATCCCCACGCAAAAGGCTGGGTCTGTTCTTAACAGAATTATTTGGAAACATGCTTCTGATCCAAAATGGCGAACCAAGTGGTCTGTCTTAAGGTGTTATACCCCGGAATCACAATTAGAATTCAGCCTAAAGCCAGTTCCCCGATGCCATTATTTAACTTTAATGTCTGCGCTTCCACAAATCCCACTCCCAGTCGAGAAGCAGAGAATTTTTCTTGGTTGGGGGATGCTAACGGGGGGGGGNGGGGGGGGGGGGGGAAAGAAGACAAGGGATCAAGAACAGTGATGGGGAAAAAGGGAGTGTCTTTCCCCCATTCCGTTCAGCAATCCCTCCCTGCTTTAGAGTTTCTTGAATGCGAGTGGATAGCTTTAGGGGCGAATGTCGCGGTGATTGGTCGTTTACCGCCAAACGACTACGACGGGACTCAACCTCAATCCCTCGTCCTTTGGATGTTCTTTTTAGTTTATATTTTTTCCTAATGTTCCCTTTATTTGTGCCCGTATCTGTTGGAGAACGTAAAGGAGAGAAAACGATTGAGCCCTTTATTTCCATTCTTTTGGAACTGAGTTGTTAGTGATGGAATGTTTTGTTTTTAACCAATATCAGTAATATGAATAATATCTTTTATTTCCGCTTTTAAAAACAAAAATATCCTCTCAACAATCTCTGATGAGTGGTTTAACAACTGGGTAAATGAAAAAAAGATAGTTTGCTTTTATTGCTATACTTAATTGAATTTTCCGATCAGTCGAATCGGTAAGTTTAGTCTTCACTTACTTCGGATTGGACCGAGGCTCGACTCCCCACGAATTGGGTGTCTGATTGGACTGTTCCCTGGATTCGTCCTAATGTTATGTCCCTGGTGATAGATGGTTGGGAAGTATGGTGCGAAAACGAGGTCATTACTACAGTCATCGGAATCTAAAATGTGTAGTTCGTTTTATTCATTTATCAAGTGCATTTTCGGTTCTGAATTTCATCTAATATCAAAAGCCTTGAACAATATTTTAAATGTACAAACGATGTATTAAATGTAAAAACAAATTTTTAAATGTACAAGCAAATTTTTAAATGTATATTTCATTTTTATGTAAGAATTAAAAACAAAAACAAAAATCCTCTCCGAATACTCAAATCCCTTCTTTTTTTGCAATATTTTGAAGCATATCTTTCTATTTCAGTCATATTTGATGTGGCATTTCAAATTTTTTTCTCAAATCCATAATCAGTGGTCCCAAAAAATTATAGAAAGTGATTAGTTTTCATTTTAAACAAATTAAATTTTGCATTAGAGCAAAAATAAATAAATGTATTTTTTTTTTTTTTTTTGCTATAAACATTTTCATTTATTAGTTTGTAGACCCATTTAATTATCTATTAAATAATATTTTGATGATTCTTAGCTGTTATTCCACAAAATTGAAAAACAGTAATTCATATTTTTAGTAATTTGTGAGAAAAAAAAAAGCGTTTAGTTGACTATGGTTGTAAACTGCAAGCTTAATAATACGTTTATTCTCCTAAATTTATAAATTTATCATTTAATTATTTATTTTAGGCACTGTTCTCTATTTACTAAAATGATTATAAATTAAAATAATTAATCTTCGATAAAAACTTTTGCGTTTCGTACAGCAGCACATCGTTGTGCTTCAGCTTATATAGCACCCCTCAACTACCAGTTATTGTCCAAGGAGGTGTTATGGAGGTTAAGACTTAACAATTTCATGATCAGTAGCATGATAGAGGCACCGCTGACAGCATTAGCGCCTTCGCTTCACAGACTAGCTTGAACCCATCGATCTGAAGCTAGGTGATTTTCAAATTCCCAAGGGAATAGAACTCCAGTCTTTCACAATAAGTCAGCTCTTTGGCCGTCATGGCTCATTCTTACTGCAAAGAGCGTGTTCTAAAATCTCATCCCTTAATACACATTTTAAGAATCTTTTCTGAAAAATAAAGCCAAAATTGAAAAAAAGCTTCTAATTATAGGGGTTGATTATCAATAATTAAGCAAGAAAAAAAGCAAAAACGTTAATAAAAACCCGATGAATCACGATTGAGAAAGGCGAGAATAAGAACTTATATATATATATATAAAGAGCAAAGAGAGAGAGAGAGAGAAAACATGGAGAAGATTAAAAATTAATGAAAAGAGAATGAGAAAACTTTTAAAACAAAGAATTTAAAACAGAAAATAAATATAAAATATATATATCAAACTATGTAAATTAAATATATATTAAAATATACTTATTAATTTTCATTTCTTATTATTTATTTTCTTCATTTTCCTCGTTTTTGTATTTATCCTTTTTATCCTTTTTGTGATTGATGTCTATCTATCTATCTATCTATCTTTCTATCTATCTATCTATCTATGTGATTGATGTCTATCTATCTATCTATCTATCTACCTACCTTTCGAATTATAAGCTTTCTAATTCTGAGCAGCAACAAACAACTAGCTTTAAAATAACTTATTTAGTATTTAAAAATTTAATAACGAAAACATTAAGTTAACATAAAAGAAGATTGAAGGTAGTAGTAAGTCGGCAAACTAAAAGTATTTCTTATAAAATCTTGTAATCTATATACAAGTACTAAGTCTTGAGCGGCTGAAATCCCTCTTTGAATTCATATCATAGCAAATTCATTTCATCATACCCTAGTTGACACACATTTAGCTTCGGGGAACGGACATGAACAAAAAAGTGAAAGCGAAAAAGTGTTGACTGACAAGATCGCTGACATCAGCCACTTAGAGTTTATTTCATGAATAATTCAAATCTTTCATGAAATGATCCGACTCCGCGGTCGAACCCCAAACAATAAAAACGATAATCTTTCCATTACGTTGATTTAGCGAGGGTCTGGATTCTGGCTTAGATATGAATTTACGGTGGCGATGCAAGGCAGAATGGTGTGAAAGCAATGGTTGGTAAAATGCTTAGAAGAGTGTAAGTTTATTAAAAAGTAAATATATTTTTAAAGTCATAGGAAACATTTTCAGAGGATTAGAGGTTGATGAAGAGTGGCAAAGAAGATAAAATTTCGAACTTTACAACGTCTTTAAGGATTGTGAATAAAAGAAAGAATTAGGTAAAAATTGTTCAAGGACTAAGATAATAAATTGGGCATGGCATATGGCTCGCATAACAACCGAACGAAACTCTCCTAAAATATTTAATTCCAAATCTATATACAAGTGTTAAAAAAAGGCTTAAGTTTAAAGGATTAAGTTTAGATAGACTGTGTGGAAGAGAATTTAAGGATTCAAAGCTATAAGATCAACCGATTAGAGAAGTGCTATTGAGACCAACTCTAGATGGGAAAAGCTCTCGGAGAACACCAGAACCTATCCTGTGTCCTAGTCTTCCAGAACCTCCTCTGAAAAAACCTCCACTTTTATTTTTTCTCTGCCAGAACCCTTCTAGATTTTAGACATCCATAAAAACCACTAATTAAAAAAAATATTTAACTTTGTGATCTCTTCGACCATCAACACAATTTTCACTTATCTTTTTGAGTAAATTTCTTGTTCCGTATCATAGTACGATCCCGAAAAATTTCATAAAATAAATTTTCAACAATTGTAGTATAGGAGCCTTAATCGTAGCATTTGTAAATTCAGAAGCCAATCAGGTACGGCACAAACGCGTGACGTTGCTTACCAATTAAATCTGATTTAAATCACATGGTAAGGCATTATCACTTGATTTCTTCTCGAGATGCAAGTACCCCATTTTTTTGTTACTAATGATTGTTTGATCATTGATGAGATTTCAATAGGTAGATAAGGGAAGTAAAGTCAGCTTTCACAGCTCTCTAATATTTTTGGTAAAATTTAAGGAAGTTTAAAAAATACTTTAAACCTTAAAAATTATAAAATTATAAAATAAATTTTAATTTAATTTGAGAACTAAATTTCTTAAAATAAATTTTAATGAATAATATAAAACAAAAAGCATTTCAAAATAAAACAAAAAATATTCCAAAATAATAACAATTTACTTAATGAACAAGCAATGCATTAATAAAATTTCGCGATTTTATTCTAATGTAATATCTATCTATCTATTTCATATAAACTTCCTGACTTAATCCACTTCTTTTCTAGAATGTTTGGTTTGAAAAAGTAAATCATCCATCCACTTTCACCGAGAACAATGATCTAAACTTTTATAGGTTTTAGAAGACGACGGCCTTATGCAAAACTTCGGCAGACAGTGTTTATGTTAGAGACTGCATTACTTAAGCAAATTCATGTAAAGATACGGTTGAGTCAGACGTTTATTAAGATTCGCGTCTTGATGGATTTCTCTTGGCGGATTCTATTGATGGGAGAGTAATCATCTTGGCTCTTTTTCTTGAAAGGAGCTTTTAAGTTTATTTAAGGGTCATACTACTTACAAAGAAAAATGCAACAATGTAATACTTGCATCATCTCGATAGAAGTTTCCTGGAGAAATGCATATTCTAATTCTCAGAGTTGGCCGCAGCAATCAAATGAGAAATAAGATTATGCCATGTATTACGTCTAAGAATTCATAAGAAACATGTTATAGCAAAGTGCTGTAGCAATCAGGGTAATGACCCTACATAACAGTGCGTATAATAATCATGTTTTTCTCACATTTAGTTGAAATATTTATTATTTAAAGGACGTTTCTTAAATACACGGTGTTCCGTTAAAGACTGCTCTGAATGTGCATTTTTGGAATCCTTGTCAAAAATGAAAACAAAAAAAAATTTGCGAATTGGGATCACAAAATAATATACAACCAATGTATAATATTAGCCAATAAAGAGAATTAGGCAAGAGAACATGTCATAAAAAGTGCTATAGCAAGCAAGGGAATCATCCTAAACATCAGTGCATCTAATAATCCTGTTTATCTCATATTTAGTTGAAATATTTATTATTTGAAGGACACTCTGCAAATATACGGTGTTCCCTAAAGGCCACTCTTAACGTGTATTTTTTGAATCCTAGTCTAAAATTGAAACAAAAAAAATTACACATTGGAGTCGCAAATTAATATACAACGGATACAACCGATGCATCATATTAGCTAATAAAAGATAGAAAGAAAAGTTTGATTGCAGAAGAGTAATTGAAAAATGATTATTTGAAACACCTTTACGTCTAAGCCTCCAATTAAATCTGTTTTGATGTTTTATTACATTCGCCTTCCTCTACTGTAGTTTTTCAGATTCAGAGTGATTTTTTTCTCTCAAATATGCATTTACGAACTCCAATATGCATACCTTTTCGTTTTTGATAGCACCTTTAAAAATATATATTTCAATAGGGGGATTTTAGCCAACAGTCTGCATACCTATTAATCAATACTGAAAGAGCCGCAATGGAACCGTAGAGACTGGGGTTCATTCCTCAGTGGTGGCTTGAAGCCCACCCTGGTACCAGCTCGTCTGGGAACTAAAGATGATTTATGCTCAATGCTAACCACATTACTACAATCACGTTTTTTTCCATGAAAATGTGCATACTTAACCTCTATGACCTTCCTGGTTCACAGCGAACTGTTGTGGAATGCTTTGCGTGTTATTATTATGTTTAGTATTTTTATTAATATGAATTATTATATAGACTTACGTATCATAAATACAATTTTATGAAATCAGGCACAAAACGTCCTTGTTATGAGTAAACTTTTCTATCATTTGTTTAGAAAAATTCAATCTGACGTAATTTTAATTTCTTTCCAGTGGAAAAAATCCGTTTTTTTTTTTTTTTATATATATATATATATATATATATTCAAAATACGAGAAGGGGTAAAATCTAAAAATTAGGACTCTCAGCTTTTTTTTTTAAATCAAAAGTACGAATGCTTTTCAATTCTTCATAATAGATTCAAAAACTTCTTACATCCACTTCTAAAGCTCATTTTTTCATTGATTCACATAGTGTTTCGCTATCAATATCTTTAGTGAGTACTTTAGGGCACATGAATTAGTATTTAAAAGAAGAAGAAAAACCTTATCCAGAAAAAAGGAAAAAGCTATTTTCGATGTGATTAATGGATTTAAACCAATATAACCAGTCGTTTTTTGGAAAAGGAAAATTAAAATTGTGGTTAGTAATCATTTCTACCCTTTTTTCTTTCATTTGAAAAGATAAATAAATAAAAACACCCGGTTCGGATTATTTTTAACCCAATCCTCAGATTGATTATGATATTACAAAAGTGGTTCTGGATAACATTTTATCGTTTAAATATTAATTTGCGGAATTAAACAGGCATAGTTTCTCGACTTTATTTTAAAATATTTTTCTTTTATTTCCAATGCCAACCTGTGCTAGCATTTGTCAATTTAGATATTTACAGGACAAATTTGTAGTTCAATCTTTCAGGGTGACACCATATCAGGTGGGCCAAAGTTGCTCCCATTGTAAGGACAGATAGTACAGAGAATAAAAGAGCATCCATGCCTTGCCCGGGATTCGAACCTGGAACCTTTCTGATAAAAGGTGAGTCTCCCGACCCCCACACAGTCCAGCCAATATTATTTTAAAATATAAAATGTTATAAATAGAATAATAATAATATAATAATATATAATTAAAAAAAATTTTGGAAAAAATTTAAATTATGTATATTAAGAACTGTGATTTCCGAAAATTTCGTTAAAACCTCATGTTATACAGAAATAAGCTTGACATATTTCCTAAAATTTTAAATTAGTAATGAAGGAAAAAGAGAATTTGAGACGGAAATTTGTCCTCGTCCTCGTAACAGTCATAAATAACTGTTTCAAACTGATAGCAGTTATGAAAATAACATTTTATTCACACAAAAAAAAAAAAGCATCATTTCCCTCGACTATAGAACCTTTGAAAAACAGCATTACATCATGACAATGTTTTTATTTTTAAAAATAAAAATCACCTTCGTGATTTCAGACTTGAGCATTTCTTGTTTCAACCTACTCAAATTACACTTTATAAACATCTATAATTAAATCCATGCATTTTTTACAAGTTATTTAACAGACGCTCTTTTAATCTAATAACTTTATATGCGGAGAAGTATTTTTTCAACCAACAAGACAACGACTTGAGCTATTTCGTCATGTTAATTTTATTTTATGCAGATTTTTTTCCCCCTCATTCTATGCGCAGTGACCTATTGCATAAAACCAGTCCCATTTTCGAGGACTCATCGAGTCCCATCTACTGCTACCCATTTCGGGAGCTTAGTGTCGTTCTCTCCCGTTTCCCATAATCCTCGGATCCCGCTCTCTTAAAAACCTTAATCTCGGATATCCTCGGTCAAATGCCACCCTGGGACTCATTTATCCACTATTTGCATCCCCCACATCGCCACTAATTCTGAAACGTTTGCCCACCAAAAACGTTAATTGATTCCCCTTCACCCCCTCATTCAGCCTATCTGCATCTCCCCCCATATCTTTTCTTCGACCCTTTCTATGGGCTGGATGTTATTGGTCAAATGATTTCCCTTTTTTCGATGGTAATTTAGGAACATTTGCATCTAAAGTATAGATAGAGCTTTAATTTGTTTTTTCTTTGATACTTATGCTTGCTGAATGGAGAATAAGATGACTTGGAATTTTTCTAAATAAAAAAAAAATACAAAAAGAAATCAATGATTTTGAAAGAGGTTGGTTATTATGCATGAAATTCCCAACGAGTCTAAAAACGTAATGAAATTTTAAAAAAGGAATGTTACTATATTTTCTCATTTCAACTTTTAAGAGGCCTCTTTCAGTTGAAGGGGTGAAGAGACAGGGGCAGAATATTCAAAATACGCTCTTAAACCTCTATTTTTTAATTTTTACAAATTAATGAGGATATTTTTTTATTTCATATTATTTCATTTTGTAACCATCGTCGAACAGCCGACCCAATTTTTTTGGGTTTAAGACTTCTAATGTTCAACTCCGTAGCCTTGTAATTTTGAACCCAATCCAGAAGACAATGAAACTCCTGGAACAAGTATTGGGAGAAATTTTGCCTTCGGGGAGGACTTTTTGATGGAACTTACCCACATTTGCGTTACATGGAGAGGAAGACCACTGGAACCTCCCAAGGTTAGCCTGACGGCAAAGGGACTTTAGCAAGTGATCCGTCTACCACTGAGGATATTTCACGTCATAATGAGGATATTTACTCTTTCTTTCTTATCGTACCTCGTATCGTTTGAAGCACGTAAAATACAAATTAATTTTTTAAGTAGAATTTGATATATAAAGCGCATAATATTTTTAAACTATCTCGACTCATTTTTTTCATAAAATTATACCACATTTTTGGAAGGTAGTTTAGTATTACACATTTTACTTAATAACCGAAGTTGAACAGCTGACCCAACTCTGAGTTTACGACGATATCAATGTTTAACTTTGTTGCCTTGTATTTTGAACCCAAACCAAACGACAACAGAACTTCATTATCTAGCATTAGGACCGACAAGCCTTAGTGGAGGACTTTTTGATGAAACTAACCCGCATTTACATTACACGGAGGGGAAATCCACGAACACTTCCCACGGTTAGCTCAACGGCAAGGGGATTCTAACCTATGATCCGTCAACCATTGAGGATATTTTCCCGAGCACTATGGTCAGCGCAAGCCGGGAGCAGAATTGGTATCTATCAGCTACCATTGGGATTCGAACCAGGGTCACCTCATTGGGATGCAAATGCCCTATCCTCTGAGCCAGCTCAGAAATATTATACATTTGTCAGTTTTCTGATAAATATCTTTGTTGTTAAATATTTAAAAATATATTGCGTAACTTACGTTAATCAATTTACATCAGCTTTAATTACAATAATTTTTTTTTTTAAATCTAAAAACAAAAACATTTTACTGTTTGAAATTACTTATTCAAAGCCTTAAATAACATAGTTTTAATGCTTTACAGATTTGAGGACAAGATCATAAAAGTTCTAAAAAATATTTTCTTAATCTGACAAAGTGACGTTTATATTTCTCCCCTTCTTTAAAGGTACTGCTTCTGTCGAATAATACTCTAAAATTTAGACAAAAAAAAATGACAAAAAATTATCAAGTATTATAAATTTATCCTAGAATCCAAGATGGCGAGAAGAAAAATGAGTTTCGTGTTTGAAGAGGAGTTTTATGATTAAGATAGTTCAGATGAGTTTAATGACGAGTGTGTCTGAAGATGAGAGGAGTTAGAAGAATTTAAATTTGCTTGCAACCATATCAGTCATTGAATTGTAAATTAAAGTTTCTTGAACTGTGGATTGGTGCGCAAGCGAGGCGAAGCTTGAGAGAAACTTCACCATGGGTGGCAACAGACTTCTATATCTTTCAGACCTTCTTTTAAATCTCTTTTCAGACGATTTTGAATTTTGTTGTTCAGTGATGTTCAATATTTTAAGGCTTTTATAGCAACAGTTAGAACAATTTCGAAAAATAAATTTTTCCAAATTTAATGTCAAATTAATTATTTTTCTTATTTTTACCATTAGTTTATAATAGTCCCAGAGTAAGTATAAATTTTTATTTGTAAAGCTTTTTATTTAAGAAGATCACATATTTTTCATTTTCATTTTTCATTTTTATTTAATAACCGAATAATCGATCCAATTTTGAGTTTACGACTGTCAATGCTCATCTCCATAGCCTTGTAATTTTGTACCCAATCGGGAAGAAAAGGGAACTTCATGATCATGTATTGGGAGAAATTACTCTTCGTGGAGGATTTTTTGACGGAACTAACCAGCATTTGCGTTATTGGGGAGGAAAAGTGCGAAAACCTCAATTAGTTAGCTTGACAGCAAGGGGACTCTAACTCATGAATCGTCCACCAATGAGGATAATTTGTCAGTACTGTGATCGATGCTAGTCAGCTTTGATCAAGGTTCACCTCAGTGAAAGTCTCTTAAACCACCACGGCTCAAAAAAAAAAAAAAANAAAAAAAAAAAAAAAAAAAAAAAAAAAAAAAAAAAAAAAAAAAAGAAGCTCAGCTAGGTTTTACATTGAAAAAAGTGCGTATATTTTATATTTATAAATCTTGAATTTTAACTATTTAAATTTTATTTATTCCTTATCTATTTTTTTTATTCCTTAAGTACAAACATGACATTTTACAATTTGACACACGATGTGGTAAACTTAATCTATATATTGCTTAGCAGATTAAGGGTCACGGCAATTAAATAATAAGATATTAGAATAAATGCGAACTACTTACATTTTAATTGCAAAGATAATAAAAAGATGATCTTTAGGAAACATGGACATTAAATATCAAGTCTACTTCGAACAAAATATTTATTATATACTAGCTGAACGCGAGTTCTTCCTACTAGGTGAATAAAAAAAATCAATTAATCATTATTGAACAACACTAATCATGCACAAAACTGAAAGGCATATACCTATACAATTCAAAAGCTTAGTGAAAGAACCAGGTAAGTGACGTTTTCAGTAGTATTTATGAATTATGAATAATATAAAACGGTATGAGTATGTTTAATGTAACAGAATTGTTTTTGCTATCACTTTAATTTGAAAAAAAAAAAGTGAACGCTACATTATATATACATATATATTTGTCAGTTTTCTGATAAATATCTTGGTTGTTAAATATTTAAAAATANATTTATATGAGTTGTTTCCTATAATTAGTGTTTGGTATTAAGCATTCTATTTATGATGCTTTTATTAGAATTGCGTAAGATCTCATGCCCGGAAATGACGTCATATGCGACTTGGAGCGCTGCCCCTATTATGGCCTGTTCAGAAGCCCACAAAGAAAGAGTTCATGATAGGGAAGCACTCATAACCATTTCAATCCTGTTGATGTGCTCTAACTTCTCTAGAAGTTTATAGCAGCATTTACGAGACTCCCTGTTATGTATAGCGTTTTTAAATGTGTGCATTTCGACGGAAGAAAATTAATTAAATATGTCATCAAAAAACTGTAGCATGGAGAGAGAAACCGATTACAGATTTGAAATCAGCAATAAGAAAGTATCTAAGATGTGTTAAAAATCTATCTAAGATCTGTCTAGAGCACCATTCATTATTATACCAACATAAACTTGTCTATAGAGTACCATTATAGTTTTTTTTCCATTCTATAAACCAGTTTTAGATTGCTTACCTCTTTAAACATTACTTAGAGTAAACTTTTTAAAATATTACTATTTTTAAAACATTACTTAGTTTAAAAAACATAAGATATGTAAAAAATCAATCTAAGATTTGTCTAGAGCACCATTCATTATTATACNATAATTTTGCCATCGTTTTCATTAACTTGTGACACGGTACATTGTCTCGATGGAACAGCACTTTCTTCTTCTTCAAATGGGACCATATGTTAAAAATCAATCTAAGATCTGTCTAGAGCACCATACATTATTATACCAACATAAATTTGTCTATAGAGTACCATTATAGTTTTCTTTTCATTCCTAAACCAATTTTCGATTGCTTACCTCTTTAAACATTACTTAGAGTAGACTTTATAAAATATTACTCTTTTTAAAACATTACTTAGTTTAAAAAACATTACTTAAGCTTTTTAGATTTACGATTAACTAATAAAAAAAGTACTTTTAACGAAAGATGTTCCTAACTTATTATTATTTTTATGGTTCAGCCAATTGGTTTACCAAGTCAAAATACATTTATAAATTATTAAAATTGAATTTGTAGAAGAAAAAATATTACTTGTTTATCCTCTACACATGAAATTCCTTCTACAACATGATTCAAAAGAATAAATCCTTTGATCTTCGAAATAAGCAAAAACATTTTCTCTACCAAATTTTTGTGTATTTTTTCAGCCTACAAAGAAAAAAAAAACAGTCAAAAAACAAAAGAAACTTTGATAAAATATAAATTACTTGTCACAACATGTCGCTTTTTCGATTTTATTCGTGTTTTACTAGAGGAAATAAAAAAGTACTTTTGTTTTACAATTCTTACATATATCTCCCAGCAAATTCAAGGATAGATTTCTAAAAACTATCTTTTATGCATTCACCTAGGATAGAATAAAAAAGAAAACATACTGGCTCAATATCCCTCCATCATCGGTTTTTTCCATATTCTGATTCGGTTTTGAAGACGTATAGTGCTAGTTCAAATGCACGTGACAAATGGGTGTCGCGAAGTGAGGGATGAAGCGAGTTGAGGAGCACACGGGGCGAAGTTTGTTTTGAAAAGCATGCGACAAATGGAAGAAAAACAATCACGATTCAGAATATCATTTTAAAAGATCGAAGCTACGCATTTCAAATTTCTATTTGCGAAATTCATTTTGCTCTGTTTGAAACACAAAACTTTCTAGAAATGTCCCATCTGCTGAAAAAGTACCTATTTCGGAAAAAAGAAGAAAATTACTGTTTTGAATAAAAGAAAATGTCATTTCTTACTTTATTTTTAAAAAAAATGAAATCAAATGAGCCACACTGTTAGAACTTTCACTTTAAAATTGCGGTGAAATAACAGCTCAACCACCCAAATAACCGTAAAGTTTAAGTAAAAATTATTTTTTACTTTTACGGTTTCGAAACCATTTACAACTAGCATGGTAAAAAGAATCATTTATATTAAACTATATGGTCTTTTAACCATTTACTACTAGCATGAAAATATTAGATTTTTTTTTTGTGTTAAGCAACTTCATGGTGCTGTCATTTATACTTGAATGAGAGTATCGTATTCTAATAGTCCAGGGTCACAAATTGGGGTATGAAGAAAACTGGAAACTCTTAATGTGTTGAAGAGGAATGAAGGAAATATCTAGGTATCATCGCTAGGACTCGAAATCCCGTTCTATTGGTCAAGAGATTGACAGACTTTTGGCTATATGAATCCAGCTGCAACGAACTAAGTGGCTTTATTCGATGGACTTCATTGGTACGATAAAACTCTGGCTCTTTAATCGTATTATATAAAAGCAATAAATAAACGGTTCCCGTGACCCGAAATAAGGTCACGATTACCAGGCGGTGTAAATTGTCGTAAAATGAGTAACCGTGTAGTTTTGATTCCGATATCTGTTTGCTCGTAAGTCAGATGACTCGAATCGAATATGAAGTCATTGTTATAAAATATAAATTATTCCGTTCTTAGATATTTAATAACAGTAAGTAGCGGATTCCATTAACCAGTAATTATGCAAACACTGCATTAGTTCGAAAGTTCATTTCTTATTTCCCTTATGCAATGATGTTTAAAATATTAATATAATAATATAATTGCAAAATCATTCATCATAAAAATAGTTAAACATCAATATTAAACTTATTATTTATTTTTTTTCTTTTAAAATCATTAAATAATTTTAAAAAAAGCGTTTAAAAAAAACGGCCTACTCCATTACACATCATTATTTAGCGAGGAATTAAAGCAAAAAATTTTATTAATCCGTTCGCACTTCTTTTCTTTTAAATCAAACGTTTAAAACAATAAAATGAAAAAAAAGCTTGAAGAAATAAGTTCTCGAACCAGAAATATTTTAAAAATAAAATGATTTTAAGCAGCGAACATAAATAAAAGACATTAGCGTAGATGAAAGAAAAGAATTAAACATCGTCTGCAGCCAAGAATCCCTTTTATCCAAAGGGGGCATAGAAAGTTGGGAAGCAAAAGGGGCGACATTATGCGCAGAATAAACTGGGAGGGTGGACACTACACGGGACAGAATGATATGGGGGCAAGGGGGGAGGGAAAGATGCGTAATGAAGTTCCAGATGGGGGCCAAAGCGAGAAGGACGTCTGTCGAGGCGATTCTCACTAATCCCGGGACCAGAAAGTGCCACCTGCGACGGGTCGCATCTGCGTGTCGCGCGATCCCCACTTCCCAAAGGGGCGGCTATCTACAGACACTGGATTTCTATCCATCTCTCCCGGAAAAAAAAGGAAACGATACATTAAAAAATAAATTATAAAAAAAGAAGTCAAGAGAGGAGTAGAAAGGAGAATAGTTTTCATTTTTCAGTTTTGTGTCCTTGCCAAATCCTTCCCATTCGCGCATAAACTCCAGTTTTCGCTTTCCGGCAATGCTTGCCTCTTTTTCAAGCGTCGCGTTGTCGCTGTTTTTACCTCCCCCACCTTCCTCCCATCTCCTGTTTTTCAATCTCTCGCTCTCTCTGTTCTTTTCAGATTGAAGTGTTTTCTTTTATCATTTTGATTTGTCCTCCGACTCCACCTTCCCTCTGTGTGATCCTCTCCTATTTCTTTTCAATCTCTCTTTGCTCCATCCCCCTCCCCTTTTATGCCATTTTTGTTTCCTCTAGCCCCCTCTCACGCACACCCACGCAAGCGCTACTTCATCCTCAGACGTCGTCATTTCGTGTTTTATGCTTTGTTTTTTTTTTTTATTGCAAAAGGAAATAACTTCACCAGAGTTTGGTGGGAGGAAACGAAAGTTATAAAGTTGATTTTTTTTTCAGTTCGCATAGAAATAGCTTGAAATTGTTTGATTCAAAAAACAAAAAAAGAAGTAAAAGAATCAAAATGATAGCTAGCTGAAAAAAGGAAAAAGAAATCAAAGCATTCTACTCCGAGTTGAGTAATTTCCAAATGACTTTATTTCTAAAAAAAAGGCGATAATAAAAATGTGTGAAAAGTAAATAAGCAAGTCTGAAAGTCAGAGCAAATTAACAAGAAAATAACATTAAATTAATTTATATGAGTTGTAAATGGCATTGAAATTGAATGTAAAATATTTATTAATTATTTAAGCAAAGTTACTTTAAAGGCCGTCAATATAAACACCAAATACTTTAGTTATTGCTTAATACCTAGAACACATTAAATGCAAGTAAAAGACTGCTTGTCCGTTGGCAGTAGACGTAATAAAGGTACATAAGATAAAGTTAAAAAGTGATCACATAACAGTTGGGCTGAAAAGTTCGTAGGCTAACATGGAAAAAAAAAAATTTTGATAAAATTTCATTTTATTATTCAATATAGTTTCATTTAAGGGCGATACTACGATTATAGCGGTCATATAATTTTTTCGATACCATTTTTATAGTACAATTTGTCTTTAGCCTCAAAATAGGCCTTAGTTTCGGTGATTACTTCCTCATCGGTGCTAAATTTCTTTCCAGCGAGCATTCTATTGAGGTCTGAGAACAGGAAAAAGTCGCTGGGGACCAGATCTGGAGAATACGGTGGATACAGAATCAATTCGAAAACCAATTAATGTAATTTTGCCATCGTTTTCATTGACTAGTGACACGGTGCATTGTCGTGATGAAACAGCACTTTCTTCTTCTTCAAATGGGACCGTTTTTCTGCGATTTCGCAATTCAAGTGATCCAATAACGCTAGGTAATAGTCGTTGTTGATGGTTTTTCCTTTCTCAAGATAGTCAATGAATGTTATACCATGAGCATCCCAAAATACTGATGCCATAACTTTACCAGCTGACTGTTGCGTCTTTCCACGCTTTGGAGTTGGTTCTTCTAGTGGAGTTCACTCGGCTGATGGTCAATTGGACACATGTGTGAAATTATGGAGCCGTGTTTCACCCATTGTCACATATCGACGCATAAATTCGGGTTTATTACGATTAAACAGCTTCAAACACAGTTCAGAATCATCAATACGTTGTTGTTTTTGGTCAACTGTGAGCTCGTGCGGCACCCCCTTCGCCTAGAGCTTTCGCATACCCAAATATTCATTCACGATATGTCTAACACTTTCCTTTGATATCTTTAGAGTCTCAGATATTTTGATCAACTTCACTTTACGGTAATCTAAAATTATTTTGTGGACTTTTTTGATGTTTTCGTCGGTAACAGCCTCTTTGGGGCGACTACTGTGTGCATCGTCGTCGGTGCTCATTTCGCCTCGTTTAAACTTAGCAAACCACTTCTCAATGGTTGATTTTCCTGGTACAGAGTTCGAATAATGTTTCTCAAGCCAAGCCTTGGCTTCAAGAGTATTTTTTTTCGCTAGAAAGCAATGCTTTATAAACACGCGAAATTCCTTTTTATCCATTGTTTTTAAACTAACAAAAGTTGCTTCACTAAAAATACTATATCTCACAAACTAATAGTCCGACAGCTGTCAAACTTATACACGTATGTTTCGAAGGTTAGAACTAACTAAAAATCATATGTATTTAATAATAGTAACTCCATCTATGTGTCAGTCTACGAACTTTTCAGCCCAACTGTTAGATGAACACTTTATGCCATCTCATATAACCTTATTTCAAAATAATAGCCAGATAAATTCTGTACTTCTTGCTAAATATTCGGAAGGCATCGAATGCCAGTCAAATGAGGTTTGTCAATTGAGAGTAGCTGTAATAGAGGCACATAAAATAATGCCACAAAATAATCACACAAGATGATCACTTTATTAAATTATCTTGTACCAAAGTAATCAGCAAATAAACTAAGCACTTTTTGAAGGAACTGAATGCCAATAAAAGGTTGTCCGCTAACAGTAATTGCGATAAAGCCAAGAAAAATAAGGTCGAAATATTCACTAAACAAATTATGTACTTTTTGTCAAATGCTCGGAAAGCATTGAATGTCAATAAACGGATGATTGTTCATTGACAGTAGCTGTATATAATAGAATCACATAAAATAATATCATAAATTGATCACACAAGGTGATCACTTTATGATATTATCTTGCAGCAGGTTGTAGCCAGCACAAGTGCCAGTAGAGCGGCGCATTAGAAAAAACACTTAAAAATTTCGAAAGGGGCAACACCTCTTGGAAATACATTTTTGAAAGTTATGTTCGAAATTTTCAATCATTACATTTGATAGTGGCATTGACACGAAATTGGATAGCAGGTCTAGCGGCCTTTACAACAATATAAACAGAGCTACCATAGACAGAGAATGTTTGGAGTTTATGACTTCATCTAGAAACGACCATTTACATTTTTATTTAATATTATAACAGGCGTTAAACAGCCAACCCAATTTCGAGTTTACGACCATCCATGCTCAACTCAGTATCCTTGTGATTTTGAGCCCAACCCAAAAAGCCACGGAACTCCTGCATCAAGCATTGTAATAAACTAGCTTTCATGGAGGATTTTTTTTATAGAACTAAACAGCATTTGAGTTGCATGGAGAGAAAAACCCCGAAAGCCACCCACACCAAAGGAATTCTAACTCATTATCACTGAGGATATTTTACGTCTGCACTGTGGTCGGTGTGAACCAGGAGTAGAGTTCATATCAACCCACCTAGTATTCGATCTTGGGTCACCTCATTGCTCTATCCCCTAAGTCACAGCGACCAGTAAACTTTTAGAGCCATTACAGCCCCTGGGGTAATAAAAGTATCTCCTAAAAAAGCTATCGACTGCATACATAATGCAATGGTAAAATATGCACCTATTAACTATTACTTCCGAGGCTCTGTCTCTGCTGGAGCCTGCTTCGAATTTTTTCTTTAAATACTTTTGATATTTAGCAAACTATTATTTAGAAAAAGAAAAAAAAAATTTTAAAAAAATTAAGTCAAGCATCACTGGCTGCGGTCAGTGTGCAGGTGAGTGACCACATGGATCAGTCTGCGTAGGGACCGAGGGTGCGCGGTATTGGTCCTCGTTAAACTGTTCTACCGTAAAGTGCTCGACTTCTCGTGCAGGTCGTCGGGCTACCGAAGCAGGAATGCCATCCCCTCTGCAGAGGATCAAAATTGTGATGGCATGTCTTCGGATCATCCTCAGGTATGTTTCCCAGACCGTCGCCAATAATCCCATTGTGGAGCTCCAGTGCGACGTAAATGAACAACAACAACAATAAAAAAAAATTATGAATTTTTTTTTAATAATGCCGTTATCATTGCGCTAGTTTTTATACTTAACGAAATTTATGGAATAAACAACAGTACAAAAAAATTATCATCTATTATTAAACAAAATTTATTCCATCTTAAAATACTTTTGATCCAAAATCTACTTTTGGTTTAAGTTGTTTAATAGGAACGACGTCAAAAACGCGCATTGTTTGTTAACATACTCAATAACTCAAATTAGTTTTTGGCAATAAAATAGTTGGTTTCAGGATAGTCCCAATTTTGAAATAAGACAGCTCCTATTAAATTGCATGATGAACCTCTCACCTTTACGTCATACTTGGGTCATTTAGTAATCAAACTTACTGACGAATTAGAGTTTGTTAGTGTGAAGTTTTATATTTCCGCCGATCTAAATATGAGAAAACATCGAATGGCACCACAACTGCTCCCAACCACAGTCGAAGCACCTTCTTCATTAGGAAGGATCCTCGTAGACTAGATAAGAGCACCACTTTATTTTGGCTATAGAGAGATCAAAGATAATACCGGCTTTCTTAATATCTTATCTATAGCAATGCATGATAATTCCATGACATTTTGAAACTGAACTTTACTGCAGATAATACCAAGGAGCAAATTTTTTGTTGCATTTATACAAATACTTGATCTTACCTAATTCGGGTGTGAGGATTTCGAACATGAAATTAGTTCTACTCCTAAAGCTTCAAATTTGTTTATTAAATGACATATTTTTTGTCGAAATGTACATGTTTAATTATGACGGGAGATCACGTAAATATTGCAACAAACTTCTAGGGGTGTTAGGGCACATTATCAGGATTAAAATTGCATAGGAACCCATGCCCAGAAATTTCGTCGTAGGTGGCTAGGAGTGCTTCTCTATTATGACCTTAGAAGTACACTAAGAAACAGCTCATTACAGGGAGGTGCCCCTAGAGGCATAAGGAAACAGTTCCATGTATGCAGTTTTAATCCTGATGATGTGCCCGAACTTCCCTAAAAGTTTATCAGAACATTTATGCTACTCCCTGTTATATATAACATTTTTAAACTTTTACATTTCGACAAAAAATGGACTACAAATGTCATTAAAAAATTTTAGCTTGAAGAGAAAAACTGATTGCAGATTTTAAATAAGTGATACAAAAGTATCTAAAGTCGGTTAAAAAAATCTCTTGCGAAAAACAAAATTGTTTCCCCGTGTAATACCTTAAAATTTTTTACAATGAGAACTAGTTTTCAATTTTTCATGGCATCGGTTTAATGCTTTATCATTAGTTTGTTCCACAATGGCATGTATCAAATGCAGAAATTCGTATTGAAGATAGTAACCTCCAAAACAAAACTTTTATTCAAATTACCGACAGTACTACTCTGAAAGGCATTTATTCTTCAGCGACATACATATCTTTGGAATATTTTCAGACCATCAATCAGTGATCCCATACATAATCGGGATACCATCTGCAAACCTCAACCTGCGATCCAATCCTTTCCCCAAAGGTTTATCCTCATCCCTTACTGCAGTATTAATTGCCAGAAAACAATTTTTCAATGGCTGAGGCAAAATTTACCAACCAAACCTTCGGGAGAGATATTGACGGATTGCCTGGTAACCTCCACATAGAATGTTGCGGGACCTTTGACAGGAGAAGACGCTTCGCTCCAACAAGATGAATGGATTTCACCCTTCTTACAGTCCGAATTAAGGGGTCTATCCTGGCAAGATAGGAGGGCGGAGAAATTAATTGTCCAGGAACCCCCCCTGGAAGGAAACCACGGGGAATCGGATAGCGAATCGCATGTCTCCATGTCAGCCCCCGGAATGATCGATGACCACCCATGAGATGGAATGAATTCATAAACTTCGGCGTCCCTGGAATCGATTTGGTGGATGGATGGATCCTTGGTGTCGGCTTTTCCCACTACCGCTCCAGAAATCCAAGGAAGAAAGGCTTGTAGGAGATGGAGGGGGCGCTCTATTCTTTCTTGTTTGTTGCCCCAGGAGCGTCAAATGGTTTTCCTCGTAATTATGTTGGCTTCGGCCTTGTTGTTCTTTAACGGTTTTCCGGAGGTCATTATTTTTGAGGAGCTTCCTCGAAGATTGTTTGTGGGTAGGAAGAATGGGAAGTAAATTGAGCACCTGAGGTTGAGATACTTTCTGGAGGAGGAAGACACATGAAGTGAGGGATAGTAGTTTATTTTGAAATTATTACGGAGGATTTTTTGATATTTAAGTTCGAAACATGAGGAAATTGGTTCAGGAAAAGTTCTTTAATTGACAAGGCTGGCGTTAAATATTTTTGAGGAGCTTAGGAGAACTGCTAAAAATATTTGGATAAACAGCTGTGGAGGTTTGAAGATAAACATTCCTGTTTAGTTATTTAAAAGAAAAATTCACTAGTTTTGGCGATTATCTAAAGTGGTTTTAAATACTTCAAAAATTTTATTTTTAGGTCATTCTAAATGTTTTTAATGTTTTAATAATTTTATTTTTAAGTGATTTTAAATGTTTTTATGATTGAGCTGACATTTATTGTACGAACAAATTTTTTATCACATTTATTCAAATACTTGATCTTGCCTGATTCGGATAAGGGTATTTCAAGTCTGAAATTAATTTTGCTCCTAAAGCTACAGATTTTTTCAAATTACACTTTTATTCTAGTGTTTGGCGAAATGTATAAGTTTTAAAACTTTATAGTATATAGCAGGGAGTCGCATAAATGTTGCGATAATTTTTCGTGGGAGTTAGGGCACATCATCTGGATTAAAATTGCATGGGAACCCCGTGCCTAGAAATTTTATCATACGCGGCTAAAGGTGCTTGTTGTTCTGTTCTACAGAAGCACACGAAGAAACAGTTCATAAATGGAAAGTTTCCTACAGGCGTATGATGACATTGAATCCTGATGATGCACCCTAACTCCCCTGGAAGTTTATCAAAGTTACAGAGAACTTACCCCCAGACATTATGCGATTCGTTGCTATTTATAACGTTTCAAAACTTGCACATTTTGGCAAAAAGTAGATGAAAAATGTCATTTAAAAAAATAAACGCTGAGAGAGAGAGAGAGAAAAACAGACTAGGTATTAACAAGGTATTCTACGACATAACTGCATTATATACTTTATATACNATATAAAATGCTAAATTTAAAAATAATTATTTTGCTATATATGCAATAAAAAAATGCCAAATTTCATAAAGTAGTTAATATGAAGAACAAATTAAATCTTTCGCAGTTAATAGCAAGAAAATTTTATTTTTAAACAAATACTAAAAATAACTATTGTTACAAATTAGAACTATTTTTTAAAAATTAGCTGCTTAAATATAAATGGAAAAGCTGAGTTATTATGGAATGAGATTCAGCACACTGCTAACCCTAAACACGCTTCCTGTACTCAGTATTGGTGTGACGCTCGCTTCTTATTCAGCTTCTGGAGCCATTCTATGTTATTTATGTAAAAGTAAAAAGCCTTACACAATTATCATTACAGATTAGTTTTACTGGAAGCTAAATTATTATTCATAAGAAAATCAACAGAATTGCCAAGCTACTTGTTCCTACTGTTAGGATAATAAAGAGAAACTCTTTTACACTTGGAACTGAATTTTGTTGGGCTTAAGAAACTTTTAATCTCTGCTCTTGATATATATTACTTGAATCTATTTCAAAATTAAATTAAAAACATAAACTCATTAAATGGCCACAAATTAAGATTTAAGATGTGAAAAAGCAAAAATGTTATCGTATTGTAGTAGATCATTATTGAGGAAGGCAGGACGGATAAATCAAAATGTAATTGATTTGCCGAAGGAAATAGATAAGAACTGAAAAGTAATTAACTCTTCCCACTGGTTACCTCTTTTACATAATTACTGGCACGAATTAAACTAGTGACAAGAATTAAACTATCAGGGACTTTGGTTGAACATATTATTTCAAGATATTGATTATACTGAAAGCTTTAACTTTGCACAATTTAAAAAAGTTTTAAGCAGGTGCAATATATTTGAAAACTTATAGGTAAAACGAGTGATTATTGTAAAGAACACTTCAAAATTTGCGAATTATTTTCTACCTTTTCGATTCAGTTTTCCGATTATTTTGTTGTTCCAACCTCTTATTTGATGTAATATGCTTTAAAAAGAGGATATGTAAGGTATACTATTTGAAAAGTTGCTAATAAAATTTTAGAAACCTGAGAAAAAAGAAACACGATTCATTCATACATTTAATAGTCGTAAAATCTTTCCTGTTGTTCTGTATTTCTAAAAATATATGTAGCTAAGATTTCCGATTTCTTAAAAAATCGGGAAAATTAAGAAAACACCATTTTAATTATTGTTTTAATGTTTTTCCTTATGATAATAGTTTTTTGAAATAAGTCCCATTTGTCAAACCGAAATAAGTAAATATTCTCGTACAAGCCATAGTTCATCAAAATAACTACAAACAAAAACGATTCATTTATACCAATATTTATTTTTTTTAAAATTTTGCATATAAGTACGCAAAGTTATAAAAGATAATGAGGTATACATTAGATGTCAATAATGGCAGTAAATATTTTCCCCTCAAACCTACTTGTAGGTGTGCATTAATTATAGACAATTCTCAAAATGCATGTTTATGACATAAATACGAGAACATAGCTCGAAATGTCTATTTGGAAAAATAGACATTGCTCAACAAGTATGTTTGCAGAATTTAAAAAGATCAAAACTAGATGTACAGCTAAAGTAGAGACAATTTATAGTTTTACCTTACATCAACTACTGTTGCAGGAAAGGAACTTCTACAGATATGCAACACCATGCGAGTTTATTTTTTAATTTAATTGTAAGTTAAATAGTTCTTCATGCACTTAATAATGCATGATGAGAAAATATTTTTTCAATCAAACCGATTAAAATTTAATATTATAAACAGGCAGAATTTAAAAAGAAAAAAAATTAGATGCACAGTTAAAGCAGTGGCAACTTTTACTTTCTCCTCACACCAACTACTATTGCAGGAAAGGAACTTCTACAGATATGTAATGAAGCGCGAGTTTTTTATTTTCTAATTTAATTGTAAATTAAATAGTTCTTCATGCATTTAATAATGCATGATGAGAAAATATTTTTTCCATCAAACCGATTAAAATTTAATATTATAAACAGACAGAATTTAAAAAGGAAAAAAATTAGATGCACAGTTAAAGCAGTGGCAACTTTTACTTTCTCCTCACACCAACTACTATTGCAGGAAAGGAACTTCTACAGATATGTAATGAAACGCGAGTTTTTTACTTTCTAATTTAATTGTAAATTAAATAGTTCTTCATGCATTTAATAGTGTATGATGAGAAAACATTTCTTCAATCAAACCGATTCAAATTTAATATTATAGACAGAAAGAATTTAAAGAAAAAAAAAATTAGATGTACAGTTAAGGCAGTTGTAACTTATATTTTCTCCTCACACCAACTACTGTTGCAGGAAAGGAACTTCTACAGATATGCAACACCATGCGAGTTTATTTTTTAATTTAATTGTAAGTTAAATAGTTCTTCATGCACTTAATAATGCATGATGAGAAAATATTTTTTCAATCAAACCGATTAAAATTTAATATTATAAACAGACAGAATTTAAAAAGAAAAAAAATTAGATGCACAGTTAAAGCAGTGGCAACTTTTACTTTCTCCTCACACCAACTACTATTGCAGGAAAGGAACTTCTACAGATATGTAATGAAGCGCGAGTTTTTTATTTTTTAATTTAATTGTAAATTAAATAGTTCTTCATGCACTTAATAGTGTATGATCAGAAAACATTTTTTCAATCAAACTGATTAAAATTTAATATTATAAATAGAAAGAATTTAAAAAGGAAAAGAAAATTAGGTACACAGTTAAAGCAGTGGCAACTTGTACTTTCTCCTCACATCAACTACTATTGCGGGAAAGGAACTTCTACAGATACTTAATACCACACGAGCTTTGTATTTTTCAATTTAATTGCAAATTAAATATTTCTGTGTGCACTTTACAGTGTAGGATGAGAAAGCATTTATTAATCAAAAAATTTGAAGCTATGAAAAGGTAAAATATAAAAAAAGTAAAAATTGGTTAAAGTAGCAGATATTTATAGCTTCTCTTCGTACCCCCTCGATCTCTTTTTTATTAATTTTTTTAATTAATTTTTTTCAATTATTTTAATTGATTTTTTAAATTAATTTTTAATTAATTTTTTAAACCTTCAATTCATATTTTATAGGAGTTTTGAATACAATGTAGTTTTTATAAGGCCATTTTCATTTGAAAACAACATTAATAAACACTATGTTTTTGTAAAGAATTTCGCCCTCAACCAGTACCGGGATAATTGTCCCTCTCCTTCCTCTTCCTTTCCCTGAGTACGGCCTTGACTATATCACATGTAAATAGCATGCATAATTTTCTTAATTTGTCATACAAATTGGAAAGTGGAGTGAAAATGGGTGGTTAAACTTATTGTAGGAAAAAATCATTTGTAAAAAAGAAATAGTACCACATTGAGGACTTTTCGAGAAGGATATATTGTATACAATAGAATAATACATATCTTGGTTAAATTATACAGTTTCTGGGTCAAACAGTATGGCGCCAAAAGGCATTCGAATCTTAGATATCTGGTATTACCCACCTTGTCCTATGAACGAGTCTGCTTTACAAAAAATTAAAGCATTTTAAGCAACTGGTGCTTTTTATTTTTTGTTTATGATTTAATTTCCATTCAATAAACTACCTTTTTTTGGCTTAAGTTTCATTATGATGTATTCTTAGTATGTAGATATTATAAATAATTAACTACAGTGGAGCATAGTTTATACGACGATCACTTATACGACGTTTACATTTATACGACGTTTTAGTGTGGTCCCAAATCATTCCTATTCATTTTAATGTAAAAATATATAGTTTATTCGACGCACAGAATCGGTTATACGTCGGTTTTTAGATTTTGTTCACGTTTATTTAATTTTTTATTTTTTCTTGTGTATTTTAAAAAAGGG
>NC_092210.1:18114764-18152320 GCF_043381705.1 Parasteatoda tepidariorum | reverse complement strand
TTAAAATTTAATATTATAAACAGACAGAATTTAAAAAGGAAAAAAATTAGATGCACAGTTAAAGCAGTAGCAACTTTTACTTTCTCCTCACACCAACTACTATTGCAGGAAAGGAACTTCTACAGATATGTAATGAAACGCGAGTTTTTTACTTTCTAATTTAATTGTAAATTAAATAGTTCTTCATGCATTTAATAATGCATGATGAGAAAATATTTTTCAATCAAACCGATTCAAATTTAATATTATAAACAGACAGAATTTAAAAAGGAAAAAAATTAGATGCACAGTTAAAGCAGTAGCAACTTATATTTTCTCCTCACACCAACTACTGTTGCTGGAAAGGAACTTCTACAGATACGTAACGCCATACGAGCTTCGTATTTTTTAATTTAATTGTAAATTAAATAGTTCTTCATACACTTAATAGTGTATGATCAGAAAACATTTCTTCAATCAAACTGGTTAAAATTTAATGTTATAAATAGAAAGAATTTAAAAAGGAAGAGAAAATTAGGTGCACAGTTAAAGCAGTTGTAACTTATACTTTCTCCTCAGACCCAACTACTATTGCAAGAAAGGAACTTCTACAGATACTTAACGCCACGCGAGCTTTGTATTTTTCAATTTAATTGCAAATTAAATATTTCTGTGTGCACTTTACAGTGTTGGATGAAAAAACATTTATTAATTAAAAAATTTGAAGCTATGAAAAGGTAAAATATAAAAAAGTAAAAATTGGTTAAAGTAGCAGATGTTTATAGTTTCTCTTCGTACCCCTTCGATCTCTTTTTTATTCATTTGAATTAATTTTTTTCAATTATTTTAATTGATTTTTATAATTAATTTTTTAAACGACAAACTCATATTTTATAGGAGTTTTGAACACAATGTAGTTTTTATAAGGCCATTTTCATTTGAAAACGACATTAATAAACACTATATTTTTGTAAAGAATTTCGCCCTCAACCAGTACCGGGAAAATTGTCGCTCTCCTTCGACTTCCTTTCCCTGAGTGGTTGCCTTGACTACATCACATGTAAATAGCATGCATAATGTTCTTAATTTGTCATACAAATTGGAAAGTGGAGTGAAACTGAGTGGTTAGACTTTTTGTAGGAAAAAATCATTTGTAAAAAAAATAGTGCCATATTGAAGGCTTTTCGAGAGGGATCTATTGTATACAATAGAATAATGCATATCTTGGGGAAATTATACAGTTTCTGGGTCAAAGAGTATGGCGCCAAAAAGCCTTCGAACCTTAGATATCTGGTATTACCCACCTTGTCCTATAAAAGAGTCTGCCTTACAAAAAATTAAAAAATTTTAAGCAGCTGGTGCTTTTTATTTTTTGTTTATGATTTAATTTCCATTCAATAAACTATCATTTTTTTTTATTTAAATTTCATTATGATGTATTCTTAGTATGTAGATATTATAAATAATTAACTATATAAAAGAAAACTATACTATGTTAGGAAATTAAAATCTTCGCTCGTGATCTTAGTCACCTCTTTTTAATTATTTTATTACTAGTTTTTATTCAAAACATTCCCCTATTTTATTTTGCCTAAAAGTTTAACACAATATGTTCTTTGAGCGCCATTGAACTTCTTTTAATTTACTAAAAAGGATTAAATAGTAAAAGAAGATCACCGGCAAGCCAATTAATGCAAACTTCCACATCAACAAATTCTTCCATTTTGCGTATTCTTTTCTCTCAGGAAGCGATGAGCCCCGCCGTGAAAGATATCATTAACAACCATCCCAAGATACAAACTACCTCATCCAAAAGAGAGAGTCCCAGCGTGCTGTCCAGGCAAGGCAATCCCATTAGAAGACAAGTGAGAACATGTCCCCACAAATAAACACAAAGAGCTGTAAAAGGAAAACATGGCCGCGGGGTTGCTATTCTGGCCTCTGACAGGAAAGATGAGTTGGAGTCAGTGAGCGAGAAATTTCCTTCCCGATCTCAGCAAGCGGTCTTTGCATTTTGTCAAGAAAATCTGGCCGACCCCTGCTGTTACTCCAATCAACAGCTCCTGTTGCTGAAGCACCATCCCCTTCTGATCAGTTTATTTCAAGAGAAGTTCTCTCTTTTTAAAAGTCTAATCAAAGCTATCTGAACGGAAAGCTTTGATTCAATAAACCCCGGATCCCGCCTCCTTGTATTTGGTGGGGAAAAGAGCCCTGATGGACTTTTTCCTGTGATACAGCAAGTGGGGGGAGGGGGGAAGTGAACCGTGTAATGTCGTTTCGAAGATGCGACTGTGTTTGTTGGGTGGGAGAGACATGTTGAGACAGGTTTGTTCAAAATAGAGAGGGGGGAGGAGTGATGTCGTGACAATTACAGCTTTTAAAATATGGGGGTCGGGGAAAAAGGGGGTTGTTAGGTAATGCTTTACGCCTTTTCAGTTTAAAGATGTGTTCTTTTGTATTGTTAATATCATACCGTTTCTACGGGTATCTGTGCTAGTAAGAATTAATTTTAAAGCCGTTAGAAAAAGCATTAAATTTTTGTTAAAATGTTCTTTTTTTTTTTTTTGATTTTTATGTTTAAAGCAAATTTAGATTTTTTTTAGCATATTTAAAACAGTAAGTTTCGAAAAATTCGTTAAAATATTTGCTCTATTAAATTGCGGTTCAAATAGTTGGATGATAGCGTTTGTATTCATGCTAGTAATAATAAATTTAAAGGCCATAAGAACGACTGTTAAGTTTTTGATAAAATGCCTTTTTTTTTATGTTTAAAGCAAATTTAGATTTATTTAGCATATTTTAGATAGTAAATTCTGAAAAATTCGATGAAATATTTGCTTACTTAAGTTGTAGTTCAAATAGTTGGTTGATTCTCTAAGCTTTGTCGGGTTAAAGAAAAATTTGTCATATTATTAATTTCATGTGGTTTCTAGGAATAATCAAGCTAGTAAAGTTTGATTTATATGTCCAAAAAAAAAACTCATCTAATATTAATAAAATGGCTTTTCTTAAAGTTTCAGATATCCGGCAAATTTAGCTTTTTTGTAGAATTAGATCTTAATAATACATTGAAAAAATTCCTCTATCAAAATACAAGTGTCACAATTTAGCGCCTTATGGCCTCATATAATTAAACTGTGATTCTTTAAAAAGTAATGAGTATTAAAATAATAATAATTATAATACGTATGCAGAAGAAGTTCAAAAGAAAAAAATTAAATTGATATTTATAATTTATATTATTTAACTTTTTCAAAATTTATAAAAAGAAAACAGAATATTAGTCAAAATTAATTTTTAAAAAAAATGAATTATAGGTAAAACTTTCAGTGAACCATTTTTAGTGCCAATCAAGAAACAATAGTATATCACAATAACTTGAACAAAAACACAAATATCACACTTACTTAGAGGTTTACATCATTTTCAAAGTAAATAATGAACCATAAATAAATGTAAAATCTACATTAAGTTGGATGATAAATTTATGCCTGGTTTCCTCAATTGCCACATTTTCTTTCTTTACAAAAAATAATACATCAAGTATATAAAGTTTACAATGGTAAGAATATTTGACATAAAAATTACCTGTAATTTAGTTTCACTGCTCTACAACCACCCGTGTTGGAAAGAAACTTCTACAGATAAGTTAGGTGATAAGTTCATGCCTGGGTGCCTCAATTACAACATTTTCTTTCTTTACAAAAAATCATTGGGGAAATGCATCAAGTATATAAAGATTGAAAAGGTAAGCATATTTGAATCACTTGTCATTAAAAATTACTCGTAGTTTAGTTTCACAGCGATTTTAAGTCAAATTATCCACCTTAAATCAGGTTTTACTATTATTATCATCATCATTAAAAATGCATTTCCTCTCTGGAAGATGTAATTTTTTTTCTGTTTTAAATATATTTTTAGATGTATTAGATAATTTTGTTATAAAACAAACGTTCATGACTCCCACCTGTACTTGGGGAGGGTTTAATTATCAGGGATTTGCAAATAATTTTGTTTACATAAAATGTATATAATAAAGTATCATAAAACGTTATTTTGATTATTATTATCTTCATGTGCTAGATGGCTTAAACATTTTCTTTAATGGCTAATGAATTTAGAAAAATGCAATAAGTTAAAGATGAGTAAAATATATTTAAGAAATATTATATAGCAGTAGAAAGAAAAATAGAACATAAAAGATACATCAATAATAACTTTATGAGTTAAAGAAATTATTTTATATTAATATAACTAAGTAGAATTTTTAGTTCTATTCTAGTTACTAATTTTCATGGAATTAAATATATTAAAACATAGATGTCTCATTCAAGAAATTTTGGAAGGGTTTCAGCCCTTCGAAATATCTTAACCCCCCTGGAAACAAAAAATAATGTTCTAAGAAAAATATTTTATTAAAAAAAAAAAAAAATAGTACTTGAAGCTTATCTTTTGACGAATATGGGACACTAGTGTCTCTTATAAGTATTTTTTTTCTAACATTCTAAGTATGAGAAGAAATATATTTTTGAATTTTTTAATTATAAAAACAGTCTAATTGATACTAAAAATTATCGAATTATATTTGTACTAAAATATTAAAGCACATTTTATTAAAAAAATAGTACTTGAAGCTTAACTTTTGACGCATGTGGGACAATAGTGTCGCTTATAAATATTCTTTTTCTGACGTTCTAATTATGAGAAAAAATATATTTTGGAATTTTTTAATTATAAAAAACAGTCTTAATTGATACTAAAAATGATCAGTATTATATTTGTACCTACTAAAATATAAAAGCACATTTTATTAAAAAAAATAGTACTTGAAGCTTAACTTTTGACGTATATGGGACACTAGTGTCTCTTATAAATATTCTTTTTCTGACGTTCTAATTATGAGAAAAAATATATTTTGGAATTTTTTAATTGTAAAAAACAGTCTAATTGTTACTAAAAATTATCGGAATTATATTTGTACTAAAATATTTAAAAAAAAAAAAAACTTTTTTAAATTTTTTTTTTCATGTATGTTAAAAAATTTATAAATAAATTTCCCAAATTAAAGAAATGTCAATGATGAATAAGTCTTTTTCTTAGATCTAAATAAGTGCAAATAAATGCAAATTTGAAAAATTATTGTTTGGAAGATTTTACTTTTAATGCGGAAAAAGACACCGGTGTTTCATTCTGTATTACATAATCATAAATTATTAAAATGCTGAAGATAATATTTTTCACTTATTTTTAACTCAATCAGTGCTAAATAATGAAAAAAATGTGAAAATACGTTTAATAAAAATTCTGCGGTTAAAGATTGGCCAGTAAATAGGCTGCCAGCGAATTTTATTGTTTAATATTTCAACAAAATTTAATGTCGTAATATACAGCAAGTAAAATATTTATAAAATTAAAAAATAAGAGGGTCCAATTGCAAGGATTCAATAAATAAAAAAAATGAGCAGAGCTTAAATAAGATTCGAAAAAAAAATTGTCCTTTTATTGAAATGTAGTTAATGGTAAACTCTCTGAACTCAGGGGGACGTAAACTCTCCATCTGTGTCGACAAAATTCACAGTCGTGATTTGATAACCAGTCTTCTCAACTGTTAAGTGGTTCTCGTCACACCCCTCCCCCCTTATGTCCCAATTCACTGGAGCTAGAGAGTGAGAGACCGGATGGGCTTGAAAGAGAGAGAATGTAAAAAGAGAAAGAAAAAAAAAAGGAACAAATCTTTTTACAGTTGGAAGACATAAGGACTCAATTAACGTCTTTTGCGATTTAAAGAAAGATGTTTTAAAAAAAAAATTGTCGAAAAACTTAAAAGGTCGATAAAACTCGACGTCCGAGTATTAGTACATACTTCATTTTATTCCACCCGGAATGAAGAACCGTTGAAATGGGGAGTATCCAAGCAAATGATCGATCCCCAATACTTACCATGAAAATTTTTAAGTATATTCGATGCATGATAGTAATGAGATTTTGCGAGGGTGAGCTTCGATAAATTTATCTATGGCTATAGCGGGGGAAAAAAAACTCTATATGAGGCAAATTGGTTTTTCTTTTGTTTATTTTATCCTTTCTTGAAAAGAAATGTTATGAATCGATGAAAGGGAATTTTTAACGTGTTTTTATGAAGCGAAAAAAAAGAATAAAAATAATTCAATATTAAGGTAAAATGTATCGACAGTATTTTTCACAAGCAAAACTGATATTTATTTGCTACCAAATTTTATGCGGAAACCTACACTGAGAAAAAAGTATGGTCGAAAACAACCAGAATATGGTAAAATTTACCGTGTTTTTGAATCTAATGGAACACCGAAAAGATCCCGAATTTTTTTCCCGAAGCGCTTTGGTAAGGATTTTGGTAAAATTAACACTAAATTATGGTTTTATAGTATGCGATAAAATTTGGTAAATGTTTAAAAGTTTGATGATTTTGACACCACAGCATGGTATAAAAATCTTTAATTCGGTTAAATTTATTATTAAGTTTTGTACTTTTTACTAAATGAGCGAAGAAAAAAACTCTATATGAGGCAAATTGGTTTTTCTTTTGTTTATTTTTTCACTCCGGGAAAAGAAATAGTATGAATCGATGAAAGGGAATTTTTAACGTGTTTTTATGAAGCGAGAAAAAAAGAATAAAAATAATACAATATTAAGATAAAATGTATCGACAGTATTTTTCACAGGCAAAACTGATACTTATTAGTAAACAACTTTTATGCTGAAACTTATATTGAGAAAAAAGTGTGATCAAAAACTACAACTACAAGTACAACTACAACTACAAGTACAACTACAAACTACAAGTATGATCAAAATCTACAAAACTATGGTAAAATTCACCGTGTTTCTGAATATATGGGGACACCAAAAAGCTCGGTAATTTTTACCGAAGCGTTTTGAAAAGGATTTTGGTAAAATTAACAATAAAATATGCTTTATAATATGTGATAAAATTTGGTAATTGTTGTAAAGTTTGGCGATTTCGACACAGTACCTTAGAGCATGGCACAAAATGATTAGATTAAATTTATTATTAAGTTTTGTACTTTTGTACCATGAGTGGTAATAAGAACTATAATTATGAAGTATATTTGATGCCTGATAGTAATGAGATTTTGCATGGCTTAATTTCGAAAAATTTATCTATGACTATAGTGAAAAAAAAAAAAAAAACTCTATAAGAGGCAAATTGGTTTTTCTTTTGTTTATTTTTTCCTTCCCGGAAAAGAAATATTACGAATCGATGGAAGGAAACTTTTAACGCATTTCCATTAAAAGAAAAAAAAAGAATAAAGGCAGTACAACAAAGGCAGAACTGTGAAAGAGTTACTGTCGATACATTTTATATATCAACAATAACTCTTTCACAGACAAAACTCATATTTATTTGATATGAAATTTCTTACGGAAACCTATACTGAGAAAAAAGCATGGTCAAAACTACCGGAATATGGTAAAATTTACCATGTTTCTGGATTTATGAGAACTTCAAAAAGCTCGGAAATTTTTATAGAAGCGTTTTGATCATGATTTTGGTAAAATTAACAATAACATGTAATTTTATAATTTGTAATAAAATTTAATATATGAGGTAAAACGTGGTAATTTTTTCATGATACCTTCCTTAGAGCATGTGAAAACCATTAATTTCTGCTAAATTTATTAATAAGAACTATAATTTTGAAAATGAGAATTTTTGATAAATATTTACTATATGAAAGGAAAAAATTACTAAATGAGTGATTTAAATGCCCCATATTTTGCTTTTATTAACCTGAATTATTGTTTTCTTTTCAGCAAAAATGTCATCGCCAAGCAGTACAATAGTTTTTCTAGAATTTTTCTCATCGTACTTTTTAAGTAGTTCATATTTTTGTTACGATTTCGAACCTTATTTTTATTCTACTAAGCTGATGGATTTTTTTTTTTTTAATTCTTTGCCCAATCAAAAATTTTTCTCAGATACATTCATCGGAAAAACTGTATATAAATGTCTGTATAAATGTACTGGGGTGAAATCTATGAAATTCTTCAAAAAAATTGTATGTTAACATGATTTTGAATTTTTTTTCTGTCTTTGATATGAAAAAATAAAAAGAATTTAGATAAATCAGATAAAAATAATTTAAGTAAACTGATTCAAGCATGTACTTTATGAATGCTTAAATCTGTCAATACCTTTGTTAAATTTCAATAAATATTATCCAGCATGTGTATGATATTAATAACGTGAACAGGTTATTAATTTAATAGTAATGCACACTTATAATTTCGAAAAAAGTAGTTATAGCGTAACCGTTTAAATACTTTTTTACTGTTTTTATTGCTTTTACTGCCTGTTTTCTTTACTGTTTTTGCCATTTAAGAAGTTGTCGCTTTCTTTTTCGCTTCCATGAAAAAAAATTCAGCTATTTAAAAATAATTTAGATTTTAATCTCTTGAGTACAATTGAAAATTTAATAATAAAAATTAAATCTATTGCTAGTTATAAAGCAAACGAATCTTATTTCTCTGTACATTTTCACCAAGATTTTCTGGGGGGGGGGTTAATATCCGTATAGTTAATTAAATACTTTTATAAACATTTATGCTGACTTTGATCAAAACTTGAGTAAACTCTGATTGAATGCAGGAATCTAATTTCCCTAGATTTCTTTGTTCATTAGTCCCATTTGAACTACATGCTTAAAAAAACATTAGACATTTTTTCTCTATGTTCAAAACTGAGATTAGTATTTTCTCATATTAGATCATCCTTACTTTTATTTTTATTCATATTTACAGCAATCATATTTCCGTATTTCAGAATGTTTAACATATTATGCGTTTGATTGTCATAGTAAGTAAACAGTAAAAAGCTCTTTCTGAGGTCTTTTTCTCCTTCTGAAAGGCGAAAGTATGACGTCACATGCTTTGATGTTTTTCAAGCTATCATAGCATTCAATATTATTCATATCAATAGCAACTATTAAAGTCTCAGATTTGATTTTATGTTGTAATTTCTTCTAAATACAAAACGGCAGTTTCATTTACAGTTTTTTTAAAAATTTTATAATTGAAGTTTAGGAATTAATTAATAGAATCCAAGCTCGAATTTTAACATTCGATAAAGCGCAGTTTACCTTCATATTTCCAATTCAAAAATTAGGTCCATACTTTTACACTTAACCCAAAATAATACACGTGAGCTGGGGCTCTTTAGGGAGAAAAATTTATTATTCACAGGACAGAGAAACTGAAAACCCGGAAGAAACGGAATAAATTTGACCAAATGTAAAAAATGTAAAATAGTCAAAGAGAACTAGCACATATAAAATATTTGTCAAAATAATTTATATAAAATTTTATTGTAGGTTGTGCTTTCACATAAAACAATCATTACTTTTTTGCATTTATTCATTTTACATTAAATTTATTTCTGATAAAATTTATGAAAGTTAAAACCAGAGAACGAGACACTCCTCTTCTAGCAAGTAGCAAATTGCTAATTAAAAAAGGAATGCTAATCACAGAAAAACACTGTTGTAAAAATTGTTGGTAATGTCTAATAGACTAAATTTTCGATAGTTTTTTTTTCTTCTTCATTTTGATATTTTTAATACCATACGCGAATTTTGAATTAATTTATCCCTTCTTGATACTCTCGATAATCGACAGCTTCATCGTTAATCTTCATCTCTTTTCTATTATTTTTTCGATAGTTATTTATAGTAGTTTTGGCGATACAATTTTATAGTCTCCATATAATTTTTCAAACTCGGTATTTCTAATACGATAATATTGGGACATTCGAAATTCGAATTTGAGCAATCACTTTTTGATGCTCATCACTCCGTTGTTAATTCACGTAGGTTTTTTGATCGTTTTATTGACAGTTACTTTTCCTCTTTAAGATTTTTTACATTGTCATCCAAAGTCCACTGCTTTTAATACAATTTTATTGTGATGCGTGAGTTTAAAACGTGAGTAATCACGTTTTAATGCGCCAATATGTCGTCGCAAATCAACGTCATTTTCTAATAGTTTTCTCGACAATTATTACAGTTAGTTTTCTTACTTCCGGTTCTGCAATTTCCACATCGTTTTAAACATCTTAATATTTTAAATATGATTTTTTTCTAAATCTATGTTTTTTTTAAAATTTTTTTGCTTAGTTTTTGTTTTTGCAAATTGAAATCCTTACTATCAATGCTTGTTTTTTTCCCCCGTTATTGAGTGTTTGATAATACTACAATTAAAGTGCCAGCCGTTTAATGCGATCGCATCGGTGACTGAACGTTTGCTTATTATAAATGTCTGATTCCACTACCAGAAAATCTGGATCAGCGATGGATTAGGTGATAGAGGGTTCGTCTCCCAATCAGGCTCAGGTTCGCATCCCAGTGGTTACTGCTTGAAGCGAATTCTACTCCCGACTAGCACGGATCACAGTGCTGATGTAAAATATCCCCAATGGTAGATGAATCATGGGTTAGAGTTCCCTTGCAGTCGAGCTAACCGTGGGAGTTTTCGTGGTTTTCCTCTCTATGTCATGCAAATGCGGTTTAGTTCTATAAAAAAAAACTAAATTAAGCCCTCCACGAAGGCCAGTTCGTCCCTACTCTTGGCTTTCGCCTCCCAATGAGGTGACACGGCTTCGCACCCCAGAGGTAGCTGTTTGAAACGAATTCTGCTCCCGACTATCATAGATCACAGACCACAGTGCTGGTGTAAAATATCTCCAATGGTAGAAGAATCGTGGGTAGAGTTCTCTTGCAGTCGAGCTAAGCGTGGGAGTTTTCGTGGTTTTTCAAAATGTCATGCAAATGCTGGTTAGTCTTATCAAAAAATAAAAAGAACACATCCTCCACGAAGACCAGTTTATTCGATTCTTGGTACAAGAATTCCCTTGTCTTTTGGATTTCGTTCAAAATAACGTGGTTACGGAGTTGAACAATGGTAGTCGTAAACTCAGAATTGAGTCGGTTGTTCAACGCCGGGAATATAAGAAAATATAAATTGAAAAAAAAAAGTCTTAATGAGAATTAAATAAGAAGAGAGTAACGTTCGAAACTAATCCTCTCTCCGTGAAAATGAGTTTCTTTGAAATTTAACTCTCACTCACTCGATTCATCCTCCAAAATCGAAACCAAGGCTAACAATCAATACCACCAAAAACGCATCCTTTCCGGAAACAAAAAGGAATGAAAAAGGAGGGCGCGCTCTCTGTGTGACTCGTCACAGATGATGAGATCTCATTCGAAGCCAATGAGGAGCCAGTGAGGGCGGGGTCAACCGCCCTCCAATGAAAAGTCCCATTGCTAGAAGATCGGGAGCCGTGATCGCGGGGCGTGTTTAAAAGCCTTCTGTCATGCCCTTTTCCACCCTCCCTCTTTCGTCTATAACTGACATGACATCTAGGCGAATGGCGTCATCCAATAAGATCGCACTCCGGACACATACCGGGGTTGTTTCCTTTTTGATCTCAACCGAGCAGACGGAGAGGTCTCTTATCAGAGGAGAACCTGTTGACTTCTTTTGCAAGGAAAATCAGAAGGGGAGATGTCCGAATCCGAGGCGAGCACCCACATACAAAGTGTCCGGCCTCAGACATCCAGTCCAGCTCAATCTTCTTCTACGGATGATGGTGAGATTATTTGTGACTTTTAAATCCTTCATTTATAATTTGCTTGAAATTAATGGTATTGAATTAACCTGCGAAATAATATCCTAAGTCCGTGTATGATTAGTATCTGATTAGACTAATTTTGAACTGAAATATAAAGACTGATAATTATTTAAACTTCATTTGAAAATATTCTTTTCGTAGTCGGTCGTAATCTTAATCTTTTTCCTTTTTTAGACATAAGAATATTTTTAATTTTTAAAGAGTTAGTTGTCCAGCGCAATCTACGGATGATGGGGAGATTATTTGTGACTTTTAAATTCTTTATTGACTATTTGCTTGAAATTAACGCTGTTGAATCAATCTGCGAAATAATATCTTTAGTCCATGTATATTTAGTATCTGGTAAGACTAATTTTGCACTAAAATATAAAGACTAATAATTATTTACACTTCATTTGAAAATATTCTTTTCGTAGTCGGTCGTAATCTTAATCATTTTTCTTTCTTAGACATAGGAGTTAGTAGTCCACCACAATCTTCTACGGATGATGGTGAGATTATTTGACTTTGTGAGATTGATTGAGACTTTTGAATCCTTTATTTATAAATTGCTTAAAATTAACACTGTTGAATTACCCAATGAAAAAATATCCTAAATCAATGTATATTTAGTACCAAATTTGACTAATACTCCACTGAAATATAAAGATTGGTAATTATTTGCATTTAGTTTGAAAATATTATTTTCGTAGTCGGTCGTAGATTATTTTCCTTTCATAATACGTAGTAAGAAAATTTTTAGTTTTAAACGCCAAAGTATCTTACTAGAATGTAAAAATTAAACTGCAGTTTCAGTTAAATATAAAGGCTGATAATTATTTGCAGTTATAGAAATTATCTTTGTCATTTTCCTTTCATAGACGTAGGAATATTTTTTGTTTCAAAAGAGTTAGTAGTCCAGCACAATGTTTTTCTACCAGATAATATTGAGATCAAATATGACTTTTAAATCCTTTATTTATAGATCTTTTAAAATTAACACTGTTGAATTACGCAATAGAAGACTGTGAAAAAATATTCTAAGACACTGTATATTTAGTATCTAATTAGACTAATGTTCCACTGAAATTAGATAAAGGCTGAAAATTATTTGCACTTAGTTTAAAAATTTCATAGTCGGTTCTAGTCTTAGTCATATATTCCTTTCATAAACGTAGGAATATTTTCAGTTTTAAAAGTCACATTATCTTATTAATGGCTTTATTTAAATTGCAGTTTCAATTAAATATGAAAGCTGATAATTATTTGCCTTTAAAGGAATGTCATAGAAATATTTCTGTCGTGATATTAGTCCTTTTCCTCTCATAAACATAGAGATATTTTTAGTTTTTCAAGTCCCACTATCATATTAAATGTTTTCATTTGACTCAAGTTTCAGTTAAATATAAAAGTTAATTATTCTTTGCACTTGTAGAAAAGTCATGGAAATGTATAGAAATGTTTCATGGGGCATGGGAATATTTTTGGTCTTAAAAACCACAATATCTTATTGAAAGTTTTAAGTTAAAATGCAAAACTTGATAATTATTTGCCTTTATAAGAAAGTCATCGAAATATCTTTCATTGTCGTAATCATAGTCATTTTCATTTCACAGACAAAGGAATATTTATAGTATTAGAACTCATAAGCAACACCTTTAAAACTCACAAATAAGTTAATGCAAAAAATAAATTAACATAGTAATAAACATTTCACTTTGAAAGAAAAATGCTAGATGCTTGTATCAATTATTTTATTGGCCGGTTGCAATTTCTACAGTAAATTGTAAATTTTTCTTTTCCTTTAGCGAAACGGATGTTTACTATTTTAAAATTGAATAAACTGTTTCAAAATTGAATAATTTCAAAATCGGAAGTAATTTTTGTTTATCATCATCACTAAAATTATTTATCATTATCGCACTGCATATACAAGTAGTTAGGGCATCTAATTATCTGCGTATGAAAAGTTACAGCCATATTCTTTCCATAGTTATTATGCATATCCCTTCCATAGTCACTGTGATTTTTTTTTTCATAAGCACACTTTTTGATTGAAAATTCGTAATATTAAAATATAATTTGCACCAAAAATAAATATAGATTGAAAAAAAGATTATCAGTTCTATCAAATTTTCTATAAAATTTTTTTCCAAAAAACATTATTTTTTAGTGCGAAATGAATGTTTCTCACTTTAAACTCGAATTCTTTGATCATCATCTATGAAACAATTTAATACTGTTCTATTAGATTGGTGAATAATGATTTAAATTAAATTTATAAAATTCATAGTTCACGAATCTTAGTCTCCTGCCTCATTACCTAGCGAAAAGCAAAAGAAAATTTTATTTGTTGTCAGAAAAGGCTAAATGGAATATAAGAGCGAAAAACATTTGTTTTTGCCACATTTATTGTACAAAAAAAAATTAAAATTACGGTGTGCGTCATAAAGTTTACGAATTATAGATCCGTGTTTCGAAAAAAAAATATTTAGAGATAATTCGCTGAGTGCTAATTAGATTTGAATTCCATTGGAAAAACCATTAGAACCATTGGAAATAAACTAAATCTGTGAAAAATTTGATTGTTGTTAAATTCAAATGTAGAAATACTTAAATAGATGCACGGAGAAAAAAAAATTCTGGTAAAATTTCCGCACTGTAATGTTATGACATTTCTGATAAATAAAAAAAAAATTTTAAAAAAAGTAAATAAGGAAATAAAAGTAAAAAATTGGGTTAATAAAACCAAAACATACAATATTTAAAGCATGCATTTGATAATTTTTCCGTTCATCCGGTTTACCAAAAATTCTGTTTTCCAAAATTACAGCCCTTATTACCGTACATTTCGCAAAAAATACTTAACTGTAAAGTAAATTTAATCGAATAAATGGTTTTTATGCCATGCTAAGGTATCACGATAATAATAACAAATTACACCGCATTTTCGAAATTTTATCACATATTATGAAATCATATTTTATTGTTAATTTTACCAAAATCACTACTAAGGAGCTTAGTTAAAAGCTACCGAGCTTCTTAGTCTTCCCATAGAGCCAGAAACATGATAAATTTTATCATATTCTCGAAGTTTTAACCATACATTTGATTTAGAGATATATACACAAGCATGAAATTGTGTACTTCTTGTTTTGGAGATTAATCATAAATTTTCAATAAATACAATGCAAATGCAAAATTTATAATTATTGCTTTTATTTAATATATTTAAGAAAAATCGCATAAAAATGAGATATTTTAAAATTTTATTTCGCAGATAATCATGCAATTTTAAATGCATTTAGTTTTTGAAATTATTTTATGTTTCAGTGTGTATTAAGCTTTAGCTTTTATCTAATTAAATTATCTCGAAAATCAGATAAAGAAAACGCATCTAAAATGATTTTCATTTTAATTAATCTCAAAAAATTATGAAGAACATGTAGAATAAATGTAATCAATAATCGGTCTCTTAAAACTATTAAGTAAAATACGTTTTCCGTTTATTTTCATTTTTTAAATATTCAATTTATGTACATATAACAAGAAACATATTTTGATTTTTTTTAAATGTCTATTTTTCGTTTCCAGCTTGTTAATAAGATTCCTGCCTTAGTTGATATAAAAATGTTTGTATTAGAGTATGATTGAGCTTAAAATTATTTCTGTATCTTCCCAGACGTCCACTTTATTTAAAAATGCCTTTCTATTAAATAATATTATTAAGTTTCACATAGTTGTTTGAATTAAAAAAAATTAACATCACCCAAATTGCAGCATGTGTTTGTTTGCGAATTTATTCATGTATCATTCAATAATAAAGTATTAAAAAATTAAAGACTCGTTAAAAAAAATAGATAATGCAATTTTTTTATTAAAAAGTGGAAATTGCACCATTTTAAATTTCTTTTGAGATAGATTAAAGTAAAATAAAAATGGAAAATCAAAAAAATGTCATTTAAACGTTTACTCCCGGAGTACTTGTACTTTGTTTTCTTAAAAATTAGAAATCAATAATTCAGTAAGTTTATTTCCAGTTCAATTTGCTTCTACTTTTTTGTAGCCGTAACTAAGTAAACTAGAAGTGGTAGTAGCCATTGAATTTGGTGTCGACTTCAGAGCAATTTTTTTTACTTTTATGATTTAACATTCATAATTCTCATGAATAGCACAACACTAATGTAAGGTGAAAAATTCTCCAACTTCCAAATTATTTCAATGAGCATTTAAATAATTATTATCTTAGTTTACTTCAATTATTACCTTAGTTTATATGTTGTTGTTTTTTTCAAATAACTACTGCTGTACATTTTTATAAATTTATAAATGGTTGCGAGTTGAAGTTATATGATTTGTGAAGTTATCGCTTGAAAATGATGTGATTGCGTACAAAACTATATGATTCTTTTAAAATTCATAATAGATGAATATATATCAAAATTTATTTCATATATTTTAAAGATTTCTTATATTTTTAGATTTATTACATCTGTAATATAATAGATGAAATAAATCTAAAATTTCGATAATAATTAATTGTCCATGGAAAAATTACTATTAATATTTTTATTTCACATGCAATTTGCATTTATAGAAAATAAAAATTATATCAAATGGTAAATTAAGATTAAGACTTTATTTTCTTTATTGCCAATTATTAGTTGATAATTGGTTAGTTAAAATGCTGTAATTTTGTACAGAAATATATGAAATAAATTTTGTACATTTCGTCTTTATTTTAATAGTAAAAATTTTTCTGTTTTTTTTTTTCTACATTCAACGACTGTACTGAAATTTGCCTAAAGATTAATAAAATAATTACGAAATAATTATTATCATTATTATAATTAATTACTGAAATTAAATATTTAGTGAAATGATAAATTAGGATTATAACTTTATTTTCTTTATTGAAAATTGTCAATTAGAATTAAAAACTTCCAACATTCATTACAAGAAAAGTACGTCTCTTTTCATTTGTACCATTTATACTGAAAGCAACTTATTACATAAAATAATAAAGTAAAATAAAATGAATTTTTGAAAAAATTAACTTATTTTTTAAATGTTTTAACAACAATGTTCAACAATTTTAATGTCTCTAACAAAATTTGAATTATATTATAAATATAATTCAAATAAATACATTAAATATATTTGCTACAAAATCTTATTTTATAGGAAATAAAAGCAAACTTTGCAAGAGTGAAAATAAAGTAAAAAATAGGGTTCTAAATCAGTTTTCGAATCATTGAAAAGCAGATTACTTTTCGCATTGTGAAACTGTGCCTTAAAAGAGAGATTGGTTAAGATTTAATTGTTATTTTCAAATGTTATGAATGAGTTACAACGATGTGAATATGAGTAGGTTTTGGTACTAAGTTTCTAATAAGTATAATAATAAAAAAGTTTCTTGGATAATAATAAACTTGTGTTGCAATAAAGGTTCTATATAAAATTAGATAGTATTGTATTTTATTTTTTATTTTTTTCATTTTTAGGATTGTAAAGAAAATAAACATTTATAGCTTTTCTATACTCCATTATAGTTAAAAAAAATCTAAATTATCCATCATTCTTTTATCTAGTAATACTTGTTTAAAAGAAATTTCGTTCGATATTTTTTTGTTTCCCGAATATATTTATTTCCCGACTATATTGTTTCGTTAATTAGGTTTCGACAGCCAGTTCAAACCAGTTTATTTTACCTAACTTCTTTTAATATTGTCTTTGGGCAATTCCTCTGAAAAAAAGGGGGGAAAACATTTCCCAGAAGTCTTAATTATTAATAATAATTAATATTTATATTTATACACTGTAAAAAATAGATACTCAAATTTCAGGAAACTTTCTTCGTTTTTGACAAAACCGTTTCCTGGTATATGCTACAGGCAAAATTTTTGTTAAAGTGACGAAATAATTGTCGTCACTTCTTCGAGGAAACGAATTTCGTCAGAATTAAAAGAATATTTCGACATTCTATTTTTTTTTTTTTTTTAAAGAAAAAAGGAAAATTTGGGTTACTTAAGGTATAGAACTTTTCGAACAATCACTTTAGCCTGGACACAATGCAGAAGATTTAATGTCACCTAAACGACACCAGAGATGGCAGATAAATTGCACCCATGCCCGAAGTGGGAATCGAACCCGTGATCTTCTTGGCTTGAGGCCAATTCCTTAATCACTATACATCAGGTCGGCTTGTCCTGCTCTTCATTTTCGATTGTATATTCCTCATTCTGGCCTCGCCATTCTGGTTAATAATCTCCCACAATGCACTACGATGAGGTTTCTAGTTGAGGAAGCATTTTTGTCAATATATTTGAGAATTTGAATTTCGTCACAAATCACGTCGTTTTTTAAGAAAATGATGCTCACATTTAACGAAATATAGTTCAAAGATTGCTGAATTGTCAAAAGTGTTACGTAAATTTTATTTTGACTGAGTAGTCTTTACATAGTGTACCTTAAATACTCTTTACAAAACTCATATTTTTAAAATTTTCATAATAAAAGAAGTATAGGAACTCGAGAAACAGAATTAAAAAAATAATTTTAGAAAAATTTTCAAAAATGAGTCTTTTTACTTCAAAGAAAATAAAAAGAAGGATACTATTAGTTTCTACAATAATAAGGGACGATAAAAATACAATCGAAAAAATAATAAATACAATTTCAATTAATTTCATCGTATCCGGAAAAAAAATTTAATGAGGAAAATAATTTTCCGTGGCTTTTTCTTAAGACACACGCAAAAATAAAAATTAAAATATCTTAAAAAGAGCGGATATGATAAATTTTTTCAATGTGCAATTTTTAAAAAGGCATCGAATTGACTTCAGAACCAAACGACAGGATAGAATATTGAAAGAACTAAATTCTTAGCATGCAATTCAGAATCTAGATAAACAAAATATTGTTTTATAATGTAAATTCATAAAACATAGTACATTTAAAATAATTATCCAAAAGTTTGAAAATTGAATTGTCAAGTAAAATTACTTATAACGCTTTTGCTGCTAACATCCTAGAATGGTGGAGAAACATATTTACAGATAACTCAACACATTCAAATTACCAGGTATGATAAGATTAAAAAAATTGCTTGCAAAGTTTTATTCTTATTTCTGTTTGCTATTGCTTTTTATTTCTAAAAAAAAGTATGGATTTTTTTAATAGCTCTTTTAATAAATAATAATATATATTTTAAATTATAGTTAATTGAACCCTAAGTAGTTAGTTTTATGAACTTTGAAGGTTCACTTCGTTTTCGTCCGTTAAATGGAAAATATTTCGTTTAAATTAAAAATACACTTTTTTTTTTTTACATCAAAGACAAAAAGATTTTTTTTTCAACTATCACAACTTTTAATGAATAATCTTGAAATTCAGTGTTTTCCAACTGTTTCACATTTATTTGCGACAACGCATAAAAATANAAACCTTTTTTTTTTTTTTTAAAAAAAAGAAAGAAAGAAAATTTGGGTCACCTAAGGTATAGAACTCTTCGAGCAATCACTTTAGCTTGGGCGCGATGCAGAAGATTTAATGTCACCTAAGCGACACCGGAAATGGGAGATAAATTGTACAGATACCCGAAGTGGGAATCGAACCCGTGATCTTCTTGACTTGAGGTCAATTCCTTAACCATTATACATCAGACTGTCTTGTCCTGCTCTTCATTTTCGATTGTATATTCTTCATTCTGGCCTCGCCATTCTGGTTAATAATCTCCCACAATGCACTACGATGAGGTTTCTGGTTGAGGAAGCATTTTCGTCAATCTGTCCGGAAGCATTCTTCATTCTGGCCTCGCCATTCTGGTTAATAATCTCCCACAATGCACTACGATGAGGTTCCTGGTTGAGCAAGCATTTTCGTCAATATATTTGAGAATTCGAATTTCGTCACAAATCACGTCGTTTTTTAAGAAAATAAAGCTCACATTAAACGAAGTATAGTTTAAAGATTGCTGAATTGTTAAAAGGTGTTACGTAAATTTTATTTCGACAGAGTAGTCTTTACAAAGTGTACCTTAAGTACTCTTTACAAAACTCATATTTTTACATTTTTCATTATAAAAGAAGTATAGAAACTCCAAAAACAGAATTAAAAAAGTAATTTTAGAAAAATTTTCAAAAATGAGTCTTTTTACTTCAAAATATATAAAAAAAGAAGGATACTAATAGTTTCCACAATATTAAGGGACGATAAAAACACAATCGAAAAAATAATAAATGCAACTTTAATTAATTTCATCTTATCCGGAAAAAAAAAATTTAATGAGGAAAATAATTTTCAGTGGTTTTTTACTTTGATCCACGTAAAAATAAAAATTAAAATATCTTAAAAAGAGTGAGTAAGATAAATTTTTTTAATGTGCAATTTTCAAAAAGGCATCGAATTGATTTCAAAACCAAACAACAGGATGGAATATTAAATGAACTAAATTCGTAGCATGCAATTCAGAATCTGGATAAACGAAATATTGCTTTATAATGTAAATTCATAAGACATAGTACATTTAAAATAATTATCCAAAAGTTTGAAAATTGAATTGTCAAGTAAAATTACTTATAACGCTTTTGCTGCTAACATCCTAGAATGGTGGAGAAACATATTTACAGATAACTCAACACATTCAAATTACCAGGTATGATAAGATTAAAAAAATTGCTTGCAAAGTTTTATTCTTATTTCTGTTTGCTATTGCTTTTTATTTCTAAAAAAAAGTATGGATTTTTTTAATAGCTCTTTTAATAAATAATAATATATATTTTAAATTATAGTTAATTGAACCCTAAGTAGTTAGTTTTATGAACTTTGAAGGTTCACTTCGTTTTCGTCCGTTAAATGGAAAATATTTCGTTTAAATTAAAAATACACTTTTTTTTTTTTACATCAAAGACAAAAAGATTTTTTTTTCAACTATCACAACTTTTAATGAATAATCTTGAAATTCAGTGTTTTCCAACTGTTTCACATTTATTTGCGACAACGCATAAAAATAAATTTATTCAGATATAGATTCGTGACAAAAATTTGTAGTAATCTATTTTACGAATGAAATAGTGCAATATACGTAATAGCGTACGCAAGGACCGATAAATGATTTTCTAACAATGTAACTAATTATTTCTGTTCACTAAATTACAATTCTTGGCATAAAATGGATTTCTTTAAAACAAATAAATTTCGAAATAACTAAAATAATTTCTATTTCAAAATTGTGGAAAAAATCGTATAACCATGAGAGTGATCAAAATTTTGGTTTCCATAATGTAATTTTTAAATTTCGTGTTGGTTTCATGATATCTACATCTATTTACACGAACTTGCAATTATTTACGAATGATTAATAATCACATTTTATTCAAAGGTAATTTTATTCAATAAACTGTTTCAATAACTATTCATTATTTTTATACAGAAATTTTTGTATTGAGCAATATAAGAAGGAAGAAAAATATATTGAATGATTCACGAGAAACAATATTAAAAAAAATATTTAAAAAATTATATTATAATGAAATAATGTAAAAAATATATATTTTTGTAATTTTTTTGTATTATACTATGTCTAAACTTTTATTGAACTTTATTATAAAGCGTTTATTGTACGTTCTAAAATAGCACGTTTTCAGCAATTTTTAGTTCATTTTTTCTTAAAATCTGTAAAAGCCCAAGCCTCCATCCTGTAATGTTTTCACTGCGATCTGCGAGCTGTAGCAGAGAAAACACTTCTACAGAAACCACACGCTACTTCCGTACAGCTTCTGATACTATCGTTACGCGGGCTGCGACGTCTTTGTCTCTGATGTGATTTCGAAATCTTTAACCCATTCCTGCATAGCGTTCTTAAAAAAAGAAATTAAAAAAAAATTAAAAAATAAAAATTCCCTTCCTCAACGAAGAAAAGAGGGGTAGCACAGGAATGTCTTTCTTAAGATTTATTTTGCAAAAACAAAGTTCTGTCAACCACAATTTATTAGGAATATAAATATTCACATTTGGGTCGTTAATCAACACGCAATGCTTTTTTAAAGAGTAAGTGTTAGGGTAATTCATAAATAGAACACATTTGCATTTGGGAAATATGGATTAAAGACATTGATTTCGCTTAAACCTTCCATATTCTTTAAAAATTTCAAGCTTATTTTCTTTGTATCTGAAACTAGTTTACTTGACTGCAATTATGTTTTTTTTCTTCTTGAAATTAGTTGGAAAAGAAGTACTTTATAAGAATATTTTATTTTTTTCTTAAATTGATTTATGCTACTCTTTGTTAAAATTTAATATAGACATATTTCTCAAAATAAGTGTAGTGTCTTAATTCGTGAATTTCCTGAATAAAGTTCACGAAATTGGTTCAATGTAACGATTATTTATTTCTATTTAACAATATCTTTGGACACAAATAATCATGCATTATTGCTCCTTTATTTAGATATTATTTCTATTATAGACTAAATATAAATGAATAAAATTTCAATAATTTGAAAGCATATTGCTTAGTTCTGAATTGCAGTGATGATAAGTGAGCATCCTGTAATGTTGCAGTGGTTTTCGTAAAAAAAAAATTAACATCGCTTTAAAAGAAATTATTAACCCCAACCAAAACAACAAATATTAATCTTCAATGCATATCATAAAAAAAACTTATATCATAAACCTAAAAAAGCTTAATTTAATCGAATAGTTATTTTTTTCTCTAAAAATAATTCTATCATTAAAAAACATAAATTGAAATTCAAAGTAATAAGCTAAAAATAAATAAATTAATTAACTAGTTAGGGAAGAAAAGTTTTAATTATTTCCTTTCAAATTATGGCGTTATAAAATTGGATTACAATTAATAATAATTTAAGTAGAGTGTGTTTGCCAGAGTTCTGAAATTTGAACAGCAAGTGCAAGGGAAAATTTTAGCACCTGGTACTAAAATACTTTAAAAAATTTCATTAATCCATATCACAGGGTCACATAAAAATTAATTTTTTTTATGTGTTTAGGATAGCGCACTGCTGCAAATTAAGCTGCGGAGAATTCTGTTTTTCGATTATTTATTAAAGCTATCATCAGTGATGTTTGCTGGCTTACAGTTCAATTATATCAAAACGATTTACTCAGGGAGTTTATCGCACTTACTTAAGTTATTAGTATTTTTAATTCATTATCCCAGTGTAAGGCTCCAGGAAAAAAAATATAACAGCGACGCTCTTGACTATTTACTTATCATATTTTCGTACCTTCGTAGAACAACGGGTATTAAACTAGTACTGATAATAATATTAAGATCTTCTTCATGTTCCAAATAACTATAAATTTTTAAATGCTATAAATCTTAACTGTAGTTATTTTAATGCATAAAAACTGTATAATAACAATGTACGATTATTTATTTCAGTTTGATTTGACTTCATTTCTTTTTTTTTAACTAGCGATTTTTTACTAACAATGCGTCCCCAATATCACGACCCGAAAATCAAATTTAAGTCAGTGACTTCTTCAATTATATTTTAATTTTTAGTAATGCTTATTTTTTTATTTGAATATTTAGTTTTAGTGTATTAGCTGGAATGACTTCAGTTTTGTTGAAGATTGTCAAAATTTATTTTAACGAAGCTGCTAGCGAACACGTTCCGTGCTTTCAACATATTTTTAGGATTACATCCATGTATTCTACAAATTCTCACTAAAATCTGAACATTTTGGAGGAACATGTAATAAGGCTAATATAGAACTCAATTTAAAAAAATTAGAAGCCAGAACAAAAATGCACGGTCTAGATTAAAAGAGAACATTCGAACTCAATTTGTGATTTGTTTTACGTTACTTAACTCCCACATTTATTGCTATTATTTTAACTCCTACATTACAATTTTACTTAAAATGAAAATTAAACTTATTGCGAAATACTTATTAAAATGAAACTGAATGAGAATTTAAGATCATTTGTAGCCAGACAAGAAAACAATACAAGCAATTCGCTAACTATCGTCAAAATAACCAACCTACAGTTAAAATATTTTAATTAAAAAAAATAGGAAATGATTATCTATATATGTATATTATGTAGTTCTCAAAAAATCAAAATTTTACTATCTTTCTAATGAGTTTTCTCTTTGAGTAAACACGGATTTCACGAACCCAGTAATCTTTCTCCTTTCCATATATTATTTTTTTTAGTTATACGTTTACGACACCATTCGACTAGCTTAACTAGAATACCTTATATATATATTACTAAATATTTCAGCCTATTACGATTCTTTTTGCTATCAACTCTATAATCAATCTATTCACTGCAAAAATAAAATAAAAAAATTTTTTTTCGTTAATATTGAGAAAAAAAATTGGCCAAAATAGTTACGACAAGTACAGTCGAATTTGAAAACATCAAGTACTCATTATTGAGTATAGTGACATGCTAAAAACAGCATACACTCATTCTTGAGAAAATTGCTCAGTCTCAAAAAATGGCGTATCATTTATTCATTTTGAGTAATTCTTTATTTAAATGAGAGTAGGCATAGTCTCAAAAATAAGATATTTGATACAAAAATGTCTTCGAAAAAGACTATAAAAAGTTTCAATTTCGAGTACTTGCTATGAGAGCCGTTACCAAAAATGAGTACGTGCGAGTTGGAATAGGTTGGGATCGGAGCCATTTTGAGTATGTGATGTATTCAAAAGTGAGTATTTTGTAACTCAAAATTGCATACCCATTTCTCGCAGTGTATGCTTAATTTTACATTATGCAGTTAGAAATTAAACAATTAAAGTAAACTAACATAATTAACGAAATTATAAAGAAGCCGTTAAGTTTTTATTATTATTCATTTTAGTTAGACAGCATTATCTACAAACAGCTTCTTCCTCTAATGCAGGACATACTCAGAAAATACCAGTACGTCGTCATGTTTATGGATAAGACCGTCTTTTATGGACGTTCCCCCATCAAGAGGAGAAACGTCCTAGTGAGAAGAGGTTCCAGGAGCAATCGAAAATTAATTACGTTAACTGGATAGCAGGAGAGGCGTTGATTTCATCATCGATAATCTCGGACCCAAAGCCTCGACTCGCACTCATTCAATTACTAAAACCCCCTTTCCTTACCCCTCTGCCCCCGCTTTCTCGAACGAACCTCGTTAAGTACCTGGAATTGAGTGGTGCTGGTAAGCGGGAGGGGTTGCCCCAGCACATACACAGAGAGAGCCCCAGCTTCATTTACATCCATGGCGTGGCTCTTCTAAATTCGGGACGAGAGGGCTCTTTGCACAAATGCGCCCTAATTCCGAAAGCTGCAGTATCCTTCATTAGATTCCGTTCTTTGATTCTTTCTTTTACTCTTTCTCTTTCCGTCTTAAAGGAAAGAGTGGGTTGTAAAAAATAAAATAAAATAAAGTGGAATAGAATAAAATAAAGCGGGGGTGTTGTGGATGAGGGAATATACTTCTTCGGAGAGGAGTGGCTCACTTTGCATAGCGAAGCAGACGAGAATTAAATTTCACATCCTCGTCTCTTTTATTCGGGATGGATACTCCTTCCATCCGCAATTTTTATTTTATTTTTATTCTCCCATTCTTTTGTTCGAGTTCGAGAGGGTGCGCTTTAATTTTGGAAAGGAATATTTAAATCTTGTCTCGCTGCACAAAGAGGGTAAAAAGTTTTTTGTCGTTGTCGTAACACGCAAAGGTCATCCAGGTCCATCAGCATTCCCTCTCGAACAGATGGGGTCTGTCTTTCCGCTTTTAAACATCGACATTAATTCGAAGAAGAGGAGATGAACTGGTTGATAGGGAGCGTTGAATAAATGAGATTAGGAACAAAAGGTCAACGGGTGCCTTAAGAATTATTTTAATCAGTTTAGACTAGCCGCTACCGCCGACATAATTTTTAAACTCTTTCCATCCATAACATGTTAAGTTTCTTTCTTTCAAAAGAAGTTCGCTAATTATTATTGTTAAAATTTCGATTTTGATTTACTTGAATGTAGAGTTTTCAAAACATAGAAGAGGATATTGTTTTTCAAAATGGCAACATTGTTGTATTTCATAGAAATGGTATTAACTTTACAAAAGGCTCTTGTCTGTGGAATAATTTCAGAGTATAAGTATTGAATTTCGTTTTTAAACATTACTCTTTCACCGTGGGAAATAAAAATGCCAAAATTTAAGTGCCATATACTTGAACAAAGGTATAATTTTAAACTACATTAGAAGAATTATCTGGACTTTAGAACGGACAAATGAATAAGAAAAGCCGAGGTATCAAAGCTGCAACAAGTAATTTAAAGCAGTAAAACAGATGCCGACCGGATGTTTGGAGGTAAAGGTGTTGGCCCCTCATACCAGGAAAGTTCCGCTTTCGAATCTCGCTTCGGAACGTTTGAACTTAACACTGTTTTTCGAAGCTCAGTCGCCAATGAAAATAATAAAATAAAATCATAGTTTAAATGCCTTACATTTGAAGCAATACGATGATTTTAAACTATATATACAATCTTGCCGTGAACAGACAAATAACTTAAATATTTTAAAAGTTGTTAACTTTTTTAAAACTCACCAATTAGGCAATATTTTTCCAATGAAATGAAAATTATAAAAATCAATGCTTTATTCTTATTGTTTGTAAATTTTTATGAGCCCAGATAATACATCATAGGAGTAAGTTTTTAAATATTAAAAAATTAGACAACAAGCGCTTTTTCTTCTCTCGAAACTGTAGTTTTTCGCCATATTGACGTTTTGTGCCATTCAAAATAAGCATAGAGGGTGCTGGCTAAAGGTAGGCTAAACTTCACCTGAGACGTGAGTAATTGATGTTGTTAACAGTTATGAAAATAGCATATTAATCGCAGATAAGCGTCATTTATCCTTGGGCATTTCTCCGCTATCTTTTCAGTCTTTGTTTTGACGTTTTGTTGTTGTTGTCGTTCATTTACGTCGCACTAGAGCTGCACAATGGGCTATTGGCGACGGTCTGGGAAACATCCCTGAGGATAATCCGCGGAAATGCCATCACAATTTTGATCCTCTGCGGAGGGGATGGCACCCCCTTTTCGGTAGCCCGACGACCTGCACGCGAAGTCGAGCACTTTACGGTAGCACAGTTTCACGAGGACCAATATCGCACACCTCGGTCCCTACGCAGACTGATCCAAGGGGGTCATCCACCCGCACACTGACCGCAGCCAGTGATGCTTGACTTCGGTGATCTGCTGGGAACCGTGTCTTAACGATCAGTCCACTGCTGAACTGTTTTGACCTTTGATTGTCCACCTAAAGTCGTGAAATCAGTATTTAGAAATTTCCTCTTATGATATTCAAAATCAATACGTTTTAAGCATCCTAAGCGCACTAACTCTGATTGCTACTCTGGAATGAAATAAATGTGAAACTAATTTCTTCGTTGCAGCAAATAATTTCTAACAATTTTATAATACTTTTTATCCCTTAAGACAATTGACTACGCTAAAATAGCTGATTTTATGCTAAATTAGCTTTTTTGTTTACTACTATTTGTTAAATATTAAAGAATAAGATCTTAGGATTATAAAAATGCCTTCATTTATTTATTTATTCATTATTATTATTATTTGGTAATCTCTGAAATCAAGTTATGACTGACTAAAGAGGCAACTCAATACTTCAGAAGTAAGTTTGAAATGTTGAGAATTTCTTCTTAAATTAAAAAAAATTTTTTTTATTATGAATCATCGTAAAATTTATCATTTATTGTTTTAACACTTAATTATAATTATTTAGGATTTTTAGGATGTGTATTTGAAAGCAATTGACAACGAAATTATGAAAAGAAACTATTTGTGTTATAAAATTAGGTCATCATTAGGCCGTCGAAACTAACATATGGTCATTTTTCAACCATGTAAATTTGAAAAAGCTTAACAAAAATCATAAATTTGCAGTTTTTTCTTGTAGAGTGATATACTTCCGGGAAGTTTTTTAAATATTAAATTCAGAACACAGAAAAGGGTCGAAATAGTGATATTGAAGATATAGGTAAGGTTACATCTAGATTATAGGTAGTATTAGTATTAGATTTAAGATTGACGAGATGAAGACATTAGACGTTTAACAAACAGAAATAACAATATCTTATTACATGCTCCAAATGGGAAGCTATATTCGATTAATCATTACTTTTTAATATTTAGTCTGCATTTTTAAGGTAACGCTATCTAGTGCTTCTGAAAATCATTACAACAATTATGAACACATGAAATTAGATTTTACACGTTGGAGTTAAAATAGCAGTATTTGGCATAAACCTGATATTTTGCTAGTTTTCAATCAAAGTTCTCAAAAATTTAAAAACTTTATGATAAATCAATATAATTTTGATTAGTTATTTCCTTCTATGGCCCAATCAAGCTTACTATACACACGTTTTGCCTTTGTTAAAAAAAAAAAAAAAAAAAAAAAAAAAAAAAAAAAAAAAAAAAAAAAAANTTTTTAAAAAAAAAAAAAAAAAAAAAAAATTCGAACGTAAGCAAACATTTTAGTATTGAAAACATCATAGTTCTGTCAAAATTTCGGCATTTTTATTCATTTTATTTCTAAAGCCTTTCAATAACTTTTATTCGTTTAAGTAATATTGTTGTTCCTTTTTTAAGTTAAAAATATATAAATTCTATGAAATTAATAACCTTAAGCTATTTGAATTTAATATTTACACTCTTAAAATTTACATTTTATAATTGTATCTAGAAAATACTTATTATTGGTTGAAGGCTAATCAAAGTACAGTTTTGAAAGCACAAAATATAAAATACACACAAAGAAAAAGGTATGGTCAAAACTACCAGAATATGGAGAAATTTTCCATGTTTCTGGCCATGTTTCTGAGAACATCAAAGAGATCAGTGATTTTTACAGAAGCACTTTGGTAATGATTCTTATAAAATTAACAATAGAATATAATTTTATAAAACCCAATAAAATTTGGTAACATTTGGTAATTATATCATAATACCTTAAATCATAGCATAAAAACTATTTATTCGGTTAGATTTATTTTTCAGTTTTGTATTTTTTACTAAATGTGTGGAAATAAGAAGTATGATTTTGAAATCCAGAATTTTCGGTTAACCGTTACCGTATGAATGGAAAAATTGCCAAATTTAATGGTTTAAATACTGTCTGTTTCGGTTTTATTAACCAGAATTATGGTTTTTTCCCCCAAAAAAATGTCGTCATCATAAAAGTACGGTAATTTCTTCAGACTTCTTTGCTTCGCGCTTTAATACCAAGTTATTTTTAAAAAAGATCTGTGAAAAAGCATCCAAGAAGAGCAAATTCCTTAAGAGAGCACAAAAATTTTCCTTCATAAGCAGAGGAGGAGTTTAGAAGGTGATTGGGTGAAAGATTTCAGGGGATAGAGCGTTTGCCTCCCAATGAGGTGAACCGGGTTCGAATCCCAGCGATGGCTGATCGATACAAATTCCGCATCAAAAAATCCACCAAAATTTCTCCCAATACTTGATCCTGAAGTTCCTTTGTCTTCTGGATTGGGTCCAAAATTAGAAGTCCTCGTCGGTGAGCATTGGTAGTCGTAAACTCAAAATTGGATCGGCTATTCGGTTATAAAATAAAATAAAATTGTATTTGAAGAAATTTAGGTTATGAACCAAACAAACGTAGATATAAAGGTATTTTTGAAGGTCTTTAACGTAAATATGGGAATGTAATAGGGAAAATGATAACGTAATTCGGAAAATATGGTCTTAAAAGTTTATGCAAGAGAACCATATGGGAGTAGTTAGGCATCATAACAATGGGGGGGGGGTAGTTAGAAAGGCAATTGAAACAATTTGAAAAGTTAGTTTAGTCGAGAAAGTTATCGTAGGTTTGAGCCCCTGAATATTTTAGTTTTCGTTTATGACTGGTGGAACTTACATAAATTAAAAAATTGTTCCCGCGCAATTATAGTACTCATTTATCCAAAGAGAATTCTATGGAAAAAATAACATTTTTGAATTGTAAGTAATAGAAATTTTTGCATTTTAATTAATTTTGAATGAGAAATATACGACGAAGGAGAAATATGTCATAATGCTACGTTTTATTTTAATTCATTTTTATTTGTTTATTTATTTAATTTTTTAATTTGATTGCTCGATGCTTGACTATTAGACCGATTTTTGCATTTTTTTCCCGTTTAAAATCATGCAATTTAATGATGTGCAAATTCACTTACAGTTTATTAGTTTTTATATATTAAATACGATAACAGAATATAATCAAGAAGTGTTAGAAGTATTTTTTCGCATGTTATTATCTTTGGAAAAGCAACTTTCACATTGAAGTTCGAAATATTTTGACTGACGAAAATAGTTTGAGTTATGGCGAAATACTCAGGAAACGAAAGTAACGAACTGTCGAACGTTCTTCTGGCCATGGTAAGGATCTATCACATTTTCAAAACTGTTGCTATCCCTTCCTTATCTTGAGGGTCTAAAATTTTAATCAGTAAAAATAAAAAAGAGTTCTGAAAAAGTTCGTATTTGAGCCTGAATTCGTAACTTAAATTATCTTCTTCTTCCATGAATAGGACACATTAGTACAAGATAGAGCCGTCCCTTCAAGTCGTCTCTAACTGACTCTCGATCAGTTTCTCCATCTATTGATGCCCATGGTTTCAAGATCTTTTTCCCACAGAATTCATCCATCTTGGGTTTGTTCTTCCTCTTCTGAAGTGGCCTGTAAACTTTCCAAAAGTTAGCTTCGTAACTAGGTCACCATCAATCTTTCTATAAATGTGACCCAGCCATCCTGGCCCCCTGGGTCACAGATGTAGCCTAGTTATAGGATATAATAACTGAAATTGTCTTTGGTTGGTTAAATTTCCTATATAATTCATAATTGTACTGAATACGCCAAAAATTATCTTTAACAGCTCCAAAGATGGCTCTGAGCTTTTTCTTTTTCAAAAATTAGTAGTTTATTTTCATCAGATTTCTTTAAAAATCAACATTTGATGCCATAAAGTATAATACACGTTTAATTAGCGTATTATACAAATTAATTTTAGCTTCAATGGAAATCAGCTTTGATTTCAATTGGTTTCGCAGTCCAAAATAGTTATTAATATAGTTACTAACTGTTATACATCGTTATCCTGTTATTAATTTCAGTTTTGATATCCTTATTAACTATAACATTTAATCATTAGTCAGTAAAGCAGTATAATCATTATCAGTAACATAACAGTATAATCATTAGTCACAAGAGGTAAAACCTCAAAATTTTGATTACTGACACTCATAAATTTGGACTTATCCTGATTAATAGCTAAACCCAATGTTTTAGCAGAAGCCTCAAACCTGATAAAAGATAAGACAGCCTGTTTGTTACGTCCTATTAAATCAATGTCATCTGCACAATCCAATAGTTGAACAGACTTTTGGATAATCGTATCCCTAGCATTTATATTAGCATTTCTAATTGTTTTTTCCAGTGTAATGATCTTAAATCGTAAAAGATATTAATATAAGAAAATGATTCACAGCATACGTTAGCTGAACTTAAATTATAGTGGATATATTAATGCAAAGAACTAATTACAACATACGTTAGCTAAACTATAGTGTATATTAATACAAGAAAATGATCACAACAAATCAAAAAATTTATTCAGTGCTTGATTCTTTTTTTTTCCTGTACATTTTTTAATTTTCTTTTACTATTTTTGAAATGAGTAGAAATTTTTAATCTGTGCTACTCAGCTTAGATTTTATTATTCGAGAATATTCGATTCGACTTACAATTATATTATTCGACAAAAATAAATTTGTAAGTTTCTTTATTTCGTTATATTTTTTCACTCTTGTAAACGTAGATGTCTGATTATTATACTAAATTATTATACGATACTATACAATTGCTATATGATAACAGATAAAAGTATATTGAACAATTAATATTATGAAATAGTGAGAATATTCGCATAATGCAAAACGGAAACCAACGGAGAAATTTGTTAAAATAGTATAATGTATTTAAAAAAAAAGAAAAAGGTTAACTAGAATAAGAGGCAATTTTTAAGAAAAAAGAATTACTTTAAAATACAACTGTAGACAGTAGCATTGAAGAAAAACATCATAAAGGAAGTTTAAATAAAAATGAATGCAATTTCCAAGAAGAAGAGAAAAATTTAAATTCAAAATATATCCTAAACGAATGAAAGACCTGAAAAAAAAAGGATGCCTTGAATGCTTATTTCAAAAAATATCAATTTTTCTTCCTTTGAATAAGGAAATCGAAGAAAGAATTTTTTTCCCTCACAAAGAGGAGAGTGCTATTCACTCCTTTATGTTTGCTATTGGATTGGATGATAGATTTAGAGGCTTTCGGACTTTTATAGACATACAGCAGGTAAATAGTTGAACTTCTCACATTGTAATAAAAAAAAAGAGTTTCTTTTTTTCCTTCTATTGCTCCATACCAAAGCCGTTTTGCCACTCCACAAATCGTTTCTTGCATGCAACCGCGGTCGATCATCAGACGATAAAAGAGCGAGCGGATTTTAGCCTCCCGACATTTGGGGTCAGTGTAGCGCACGTAATGGGGTCTTTTGTGCTGCGCCCCCACCACCCCCACTTTACAGAGGGCTAGTAGAGGGAGAAATTGAAAAGAAGGGATAGTGATCGCAGCTTTTAAATCCCCCGGAAAAGGCTGATCCCGTGGTTCATTTCTCGATGGTGCGCGTGTCAAAATGTCACCATAGTCAAAGCGCCTTAACGGTTCCATCCTAAGCTCGGAGATTGAATCTCCACCCACGCCACCCCCCTTAAAACCTCATCCCGGTATGCTGGAAATGGAATAGCCGTCATACTCTGCAACGCCAGAAGATTTCGATCCGATTAATCGCAATCGTATCATCCTGTCATCCGGGTTCGCTTCTGCAGTCGAGCGATTTACCTTAATTTGATCCCCCCTTTCCCATTTACGACTGCTTCTCTGTTGACATTCCAGATAATGCTTCTCCCCCACATGTACAATAACTCTTACTGGATTGCTGGTTAGTTTGGAAATGCTGTCCGACAAAAATCTCTTAGCTCCCATTCATGGCCGATGAGCTTATCCCAGGTTAAGAAGAGGAATTTTTTTTCCTCTTCTTCTTCTCTTTTGATGACTCCCTTGGGTCTAATAAGAGATCATGATCTATAAAAAGTTATAAGAAGAACTGGATAAGAAAATAAAGTTGGGAATAGCTAAAGCCAACTGTGTCATTTTCCTTTGGCATAAAGAAAAGTATTGTTTTCGAATCGAAATATTTTTATAAGTTTATTTCTTCTTCAGTAATACACTAAGAATTATATCACCAATGATTGACTAGAAATCAAAACGGATTGATAAAAAAAATATCCCTGAGAGAGTATTATTTTTGAGAATTACTATTTTCAAATTTTATTGCTATAACAGAGCACGAAAAACTGTTATATATTTTGTAAATAAAGTTTTCGTTATTGAAATGCAAACACATAAAGCCCATGCCCAACAGAAGAAGATGAAACTGAAAACTTCAAAATGAGTTTGATAGCAGTTGGAAACGAACAAAAAAATTTGAAATGTTATCAGAAAAAACCCAACGTAGGCAATCAAACTGGTATTGATGTTTTGACACTTCCTTTATCATTAGTTATTCATTTAATTTTGATCTTGAATTTGCTTCTTTGCCGCTTAAATATTAACTGGTGATTATCAATAAAAATATTATTTAAACTTTATTAATTTTACGATGTTTAAAATAATATTTACATTAGGGGTGGTATTTAAAAAACACCCAGTATACACTGATTATCCTAATAGCAAAAATCGACTCCAAGCACCGTTAAAATTACCTTCAATGATTCTGTAAAAAAGGTGCTAGTAAACCAGCGGATTTTTTTTAAAGTTGTTTTTGTTTTAAACAATAAAATTTAAAAAATTTGATAAAACTTTAAAATATTGCTTAGAATTATCATAGCACCTCCTTACACAAAGCGACTTAACTTTTTTATGATATGAGTTTCTTCTTTAATCTTTTAAGATACTTTTAGAAATTTGAGCAAAAACAACTCAACTGAGTTGTGTTTCTCCGTTAGAAAGCATCGAATAAAACTAGTTTAAGCGATAAAACTAAAAAATGTTACGGAAACTTGATTTACGATTGATAATTAAAAGGTTAAGTACTTGCTCTAATAAAAATACAGTTTTTCTTTCTTTTATAGTACCTTCATTTCATGGAAAATCAATGATAAAAGGAAAATAAAAAAAAACTATTTGTTACCTTTTTTCCCCTTGCAGCACGAGAAATTTATAATTTAATCGAGTTCTAAACTATCTAGATATTGGAGGCTTTCTCATAATCTTGCACTTCAAATCCACTCTTCAATATCTGATCGGTTTTCTGAAACAATATCGGATATAGATTTCAGCAATAGCTTAAAATCAACGTTATTACGGATAAAACTAGACTCTTTTTCAGTAAACGAGACACTTTAAAAAAGTTAAAGGATTTTAAAATCATTTACTTCTAAACAGAAAAAATGAAAGATTTTGAGATACTATAATCAAGTGATAAATAGAGGTAGAAAATACTTAGTTCATTAATCTAAGCAAACGTTGATTTATTGGCATATTGTTGATGCTTTTGAATTTTTTTTTAATAAAAAAGTAATAAGAAGCATAAATTTTATAGAAATTTTTTTTTATTAAGACATGTTTTTTTATGAAACACATTTTTTGTAAAGTATTTTTACTTTACAAAAAATGTGCAAAATAAACAAAACAAATTGCACTTTTGTAAGTATGCTTGTGTGTATGTAAGTGTTTGTTTGTAAGTATGTAAGTATATTAGTTCTAAGTTTTCCTAATACCCTGAGAGACAAAGGTAGAAAAATTGATCATTAGTATATTATTTTTTTAACTATCTATTAATTTTATCCTTCAACTGTCTTTTAAAAAGAGTTGAAGGATTTTAAAGTCATTTACTTCTAAACTAAAAATAAAAGATTTTCATATACTCTAATCAAGTGATAAATTGTGTTAAAAATACTTACCGTTTATATATGCTAACGTTGATATATTTGTTTCTATAATCTGTAGACTGAATCTGAAAAGGTTTTTAAAGCATTTTAGTAACTGGCTCATTAAATGCGAGTTAAAAATTCATATTTATAACTAAATAAAGGAAATTAAACTCTCTCTGACTTTGAATTCTAATTCTACGCAATATAATTAGATTGAAATGAGAAAATAATTGGTATTTTAAAAACAATAGCATAGAATTAAAAGACAACGGAGCGTTGAAAATAAATTTTAAATTTGCTTACATTTTCTCGAATTAATTTTCATCAAGTTACTTTCGTCCTTTAATTATAATTTTCAGCTCATCGTGGTTTGAATGAAGGCACTTTGCGACAATATTTACAGCCACATTACACTGCAAAAAATTCCGGATAAAATTACCTTATAAAGGTACTGTCACTTTTGGGTGCATCATCCGTAAAATCCATTTTACCGTAAAATCTATTTTACCGTAAAATCCATTTTTCCGTAAAATATTATACAGTACTTTTTACAGTAATGTTTCTATAATTAAAGTGATTTTACGGTAATTCTGCGTAATTGGTAATGTAGTAATTCTACGGTAATTGGTAATGTAGTAATTATACGGTAATTGGTAATGTGAAAAATTACGACATATCAGATTCTTTGTTCCGTAAAACTCCGGTTTCGTATCCGATAAAAATGGGTTTAATGGTGAAAAGTACTGGAACCCTAAGTGCATACCATAATTTGATACAAAATTTTTTACAGTGCAGTTTTACCCTTCTCAGGCAGTAAAGCACTGTAAATTATTCTCTCCCTTTGTATTATATTAATTTAGATTTAGTTATCAGCAGTTCGAAAACCTATAAGTATTATATATTCAAAATTAAAACGTAAACTGAGTTGAAATTTATCAGTAATCAACAAATTACTCGAAAAAATTGAAGTTTGTTAATGGTTAGTGTTTGGAGGTATTAAGAGAGAAAAGTGCAGTAGATTTTTCAAAAAAATCACTCTTTTTTTTTTAATTTTTGCAAAATTTGATGATAAAAAAATTATTTTTGAAGTTTAAATTGAGACTAATAAGTAATAAAAACTCAGGACTTTCAGATTAATGAGTGTATGTATTTAAATAGTTTAACAAACATTAAAGGGCTTTTCCTCAACAAATTTTTCTGCTCCTACAATTCCAATCTCACTTGGGAATTTCTCAACGTGTATCGAATTAATTAATTTTACTAATATTATTTACGTTACACAACGCAGGAGTTTTGGAATTTTTTTTGCATTTATATTTTTTGTAAATTAAACTCCGACCTTTCGGCATCTTTTTTTTTTTACTCTTTTATTCAATATGCACTCTGATGAACAAAAATAAATAAATAAAATGATCTTACGAGTTAATGAAACTATACTAATGCTATTTGGGCTTTTAAATATTAAAGACAAACCGGTTAAAAATTGTTGGAGTTATTACGGAAGCCTTTTTTCGAAAATTAAGAAAGAACTTTTTCATTATTAACTTTCAATGTTCACAAAACATTAGCTAGTTTCAATTTCAATGTCGCAGAATCAAAAATAAAATACTATGTGTTTTTACTTATTTTACAGTTTTTAACATTTTATAGAAAAACATCTTTTTTTTAAAATGTTTTCTGATGATTGCACTATCAAAGCACATAATTCTTTGCTTAAAGAAATATTTGTCTGTTATCTATACGAGGTGTGACTGTTAAATAACAGGATAAGTCTTAAAAATTAGTTTAATTAAAAAACTTTTCACAAATTCATTTTAGTAACTTTTAGAATACTCTCCTTCGCTTAGTGCTGAAGAGGTGAATATATATATATATCACCTCTATCGTTTTGTCATATATATATATATGACAAAACAAGATTAAATGATATTCATCAAACCTTTTCATTTTTTTGAGCTTTAAACCCTTTTTATGTGACTTGTAACAGTAAAAATTAATTAGTTATTTTTCTTCAAATAACGAAAAACTTGCAACTTTTTTTTGTTGAAAAGTTTCAAACAAATAAATGCTTAATAATCACAACGTAGCATTGTTTATTGACTTTATTTTTCAATAAACTCTCGTGTTCGTTAATGCATTTGAAAAAAATTAAATGCAAAGAAAGGTTTTCTTTTTTCATGACAAAAATCAAACTCACAATTAAATTAAATATTTTTTAGAAAGTTTGCTCATTAAATTAAAATCGAATGATATTTATTTAAGTCTGACTTTGTATTTCAGAATTATTTTTCGCGCTGAAAATCTAAATAAAAAAAATAAAAAATACAAGTTTAAAGTAGAGTCTTTTTTAGCACATTGTATTATATACTTTTTTCTGATTAACTTTTTGTACGAAAATGTTTTTAGATTGCTCCAATTAGTTTAAAAGTTAATCTAATTTGTTTTTAGCAAAAATATTTAAACTTATTAAATTACAGACGATCAATAATAAAAGGTTATGTCACTTAGAACAAAATTTTGAATAGATTCTATTTTTTATTAGTATTATTATTATTTCTATTGTTTTTTAATGTTCTTATCGAAATTTCGTACCTTGAATGTTGGAAAAGTAAATAAACATTGTATTTAAATAGTTTTAGCAAAACAATTCCCTTACATATGCGGCAGCAATGACTGTTATTGTTGTAGTATTAGTTGTTTTACGAATGATATTTTATTGTTATTTACTTTTATCAAACTTTCAAGTAAAAAAACAAAAGTTCTAATCATAGAGACACATGACTTTTGACCACAGTGATTTAATTGATTTTCAAGACCCGATTCAAAATGTAGTTTTACTGTAATTACGACTCAGTTATCAATATATATATATAT
>NC_092210.1:18112595-18114724 GCF_043381705.1 Parasteatoda tepidariorum | reverse complement strand
AGATAAATGCTCTTATATATTTATCAGTTATTTAAAAAAACAATATATATTACGAAATATTTTATCTCAACAAAATTTCAAGTAAACCAAAACTCAAGGATATTTGAATTTTAAACGTTAAATTTAATTTTTGAAACTCGGTCAACGAAATGTAACAAATATTGCATTTATTTTTTTAAAATAATAACAAAAACTTTAATGGCATCAGTTCTATAATGAATAATATTATAGAACATTTTTCGTTAATTAAAATTCCAAACAAATAAAAACAGATAGACAATAGAATTTTAATCATAGCAATTTAATTTAATTTTTGAAACCAATAAAAAAATTTACTTTTACAATTTCAAAAATTCCTTTTCATTCTTATTTATTTTTGAAAAATTAAAATATTATTAGATATTGTGTTAGTAGAAAGTATACAAAAGTTTTGCTAATTTTAAATAACAATTAAATATATATCTAAAAATACTATAGCTAAAACGGATGATTTAAACAAGTTACAGTGTTTGACAGTTAAATATACATCTCAAAATACAATAGCTCATAGGTTAATTTAAAATAACAGCTTAATATGTATCTCGAAACATTGTAGCTTATGTAGCTGCAGTGCTTGATAGTTAAATATACATCTCAAAATACAATAGCTCATAGGTTAATTTCAAACAAAACTTAAATATGTTCACGAAGCACTGTAGCTTACAGTGTTTGACAGCAAAATATACATCTCAAAATACAATAGATCATAGGCTAATTTAAAATAACAGTTAAATATGTATCCCGAAACACTGTAGCTTATAGACAATTTGATTAATATTAAGTGACGCAAACTGTGTATATGTTGTTCCGTAATAATAATGATTAATTTAAACGCTTAGACTAGGTCGAATATAATATTCCCTACTACCAGTCAGTCGTAATATGTTTTAAAGCTTGTAAATTTCAATGTATTAAAAATTCTCCTCTTAACTCAACCACTTCAATTAAAAAGAAATTAATCTTTACAATCTTCATCATCTAATTCCCCTTTAATTAAACTTAAGCGAATTTTTTATTCCGTAAATAAACTAATATTATATATTACGCTTTCTTCGGTCATTTATGCCTAATCTTCATGTATTTAAATCAATAAAGTTATTAGCATCATTTTCTAAATATCTCAATATTTTCTAAATATCTAAAAAAATATTATATTTATTTTTTAAAAATTATAACATCAGTATCATCTTATAGCATCAGTTAATTTATGCACAAATTTTCACTATTTATTCATTTGCCTTAAAATTTCAGCGTCAAGTTCTTTTTCTGTTAAATTTGTGTAAAAATTTACAAACAGAAGCTTACTTCACACTAGGAAAAAAAATCTAGACTCGCCTTAAGTAAATATATTTTACTCGAAATAAAGCCAGTGAAGGTGTTGAATACATTATAATTAATTCAATTTTATTTAATGTTTCTTTTAATTAATCATTGACAAATTAGTCATAAAAATATATTATGTATATTTTTATAATTTATAATTTTATTCATTTATGTTTTATTGGAATATTTTCTAAACTATAATATAATGTTTTATCTTAAAATGTTTTTGAGATTTCAAATTCAATTTTGCAGCATTATTCTTAGGATGTCGGTACTTTTTCACCATAAAACCCGTTTTAACTGAAACAAAAAATCTGATATATCGTAATTTTTACAGTAATAATGGACAATTACAGTCAACATTTTATTACAGAAAACATTTTATTACTTTTCTAAGAAGGCTATTTATTTAGTTATTTTCAATCAAAAAACGCTTACTTTCGTTTTCGCCTGAAACGGGGAGTCACGTGATTATTCACGAACTGACGTCACACGTGTCCATCTGCCGTTCACTTACAATAGCGGTGCTGTGAAAACCAATACGTTCTTGCTTTCGTTTAAATTTTCTAATTAAATTCAACCATTTTAGATGGTCTTTTGCTATCTGTATAGAAAATTGCGCCTTAATATCGCTTAATAAAAATGTGGATTTGATATAACGTATTTTTATAATGTTAAATTTCAGTGGTACCCACTGAAACATTGTTAATACTTGACGAAATTTTCTAGCTCGGAATATTTAAGATTTTTTAGTTCAATAAAAAAAG
>NC_092210.1:18105142-18112553 GCF_043381705.1 Parasteatoda tepidariorum | reverse complement strand
TATATATATGTATATATATAATTTATCAAATTCACTACTACGTTAACAAAGGTCTTTTTTTTAACTCTTTTAGATCCTTCCTCCCCTTGTAGCACCATAGGAGGGCATTCCCCTGAAGTACCTAGGGACACTTCTCCTCCAAATCTGGCCGGTTCATCATCAACATCCTCCATCTTGCATCCTCACTGTCCGACCGTGTCTGTGCACGGTTTCTATCCTCCCCCACCCCCGCACCTATCTCCGCACCCCTCGCGCCTTCAAGGGGGCAGTCCCCCCGACGTTCTCGGTCACACCCCCTCCAAGAGAATCTCTCCCGGTCTGACGTGTGTTGTGTGCGGGGATACTTCCAGCGGGAAACATTACGGCATCCTTGCCTGCAACGGTTGCAGTGGCTTTTTCAAGAGGAGTGTTCGAAGGAAGTTGATTTACAGGTAAGCTTTCACGCAAGATGCTTTCTTTACATTTTTGATATAATTTTCACGATTTATCGGATTTTTGTCGTGAAACTTTTGTTCGCAATACTTTTGTCATGCTTTTTTTTTACCTCTCTTGTTATTGATTTTTCTAACGGCAAGCAAAAAATTAAAAATAATAAAATAAAAAAACACGTAGAAGGAAGACAGGCAGGGAATTAATATAGAATATATGAAGTTCGATTTTTAAAATCATGTTTGAGTAGGGCTATTTCTTTTGTAAAAATTATCGGAAAATGGAAAATTAGATATTCTAGCTTCCCAGTGTGTAATAATTAATTTACATTTAAATATAAGTAAAACGATTATTTCAAAAATCTACTAAAAAAATTAAATACCAAAGTAAGCAATCTAATAATTTATCCTAATGTATTAGTTCAAACTAAGAATGTGAAGAATTTTCTTGAAAAAAAAAAAGAAAAGCATGACATTTTGTGTACGTTTAGCCTCCTTTCAAGTGTACAGATAAATGTGTAAAAAAATTCTTGAAGTTGTTTACAGAAAAAACAGTATCGTTTTAATGGTTGTTAAAATGTTCGAGCATGTTTTTATGATGAAGAACAATAAAACTAAGAAAAATTCAGACGAACTTTTAATTATACCCACTTTTGCTATGATAATGTGTGATAGAAACAGTTTGATTATGTAATGATATTACAGTTGCGATAGAAATAGTTTTTTCAACTATATCGAATTTGGCAATCACGATAAAAACTAAATCGCGATGAAATTCAAATAGTAAACTTGTTATAATTTCATTAACTGTGCATAAAATTTAATTGATTCTATTATTATAAATTGTATTAAATATAAAATAAAATATTATGCAGCAAATATAATACAAAATGTAATTTTTCTTAAAATATATTTAAAACAATTATTAAATTAATAAAAAAAATTAAATAAATGTTCAAAATAATTATTTATATTGCATTTAAATAATTCGCTTTAGAAAACTGTAAAAAAAATGATTTTGCATTTGTTGATAATTGTATTTGTTGATCATAAAATAAAGCCAGTTATTGTATTTTTTTTTTAATATTATTTTTTTGAGTAAATACGCTTTTTTTATTTTCGGATTTGAGAAGAACACACACAACTCCAAACATCACAGACGAAATTAATCCTAATTTTCAGTCTAAACAAACTGTAATAGTAATATGTGTTAAGGAAATAAATTAATACACTTTTTAAAAAAAACTGTTAAAGGAAATTTTTTAATTGATAAATAAATTGTAAAATCATTATTTTATTTTCGTTGAACGAACTATTTCTTTTAATCGAAAAGGAAGTGCTGCCAAAAGTTTTTTGCCCGCTTAATATTTGTTAAAATAACTACGGCATGGCGAAGTTTCTAAATTTCTAAACTAATGTGCTCAAAACTAAATAGTTAAAACGAAATTTTCAATTTGCTTTTTATTTGCAAAAAAAAAAAAGAAAAAAGCTTTTAACCAATTTAAATTTCAACAATAAGTTAAGCCAGTTGTTTACAACACTTCTCTATAATTAGTTGCACTTGTTAGTCACATTCTTCTGCAATCTCACTGCTACACATAACAACTCTTTATCCTCTTTTTATATGCAATTCAAATCAAATATGACTAATCATCAACTAACCTCTTAACTTCAGACTTTAAACTAAATTTTATTGTAGTATGCAGTGCGCAAAATAAAAAGCGGACCACTCTGAATAACTTTTGATCGAATGATCGGATCTTCAGTTTCTAGTGTTTTTTGAAAAAGTCATATTTTTAAAATTCAATTTCTCAGGAACTACTAGACCGATTTTGCTCAAATTTACTCAATATACTTTGGCATTTAAAATTACATTTTTTAGAATGATATAAAAATTTTATACTTTAGAATTCAAAACGTTTTCAACTACTTTAAAATAAAATAATAAATATTTACTAAAAGTTATATTTTGCATTAAAATAACTTTGGATAAACGAATTTTGTAATTGCGTGCGAAAATTTCTCAGTTCGCTCAAAAAGTTATCGAGAAAAAAGTAAAATTAGCAATTAAGGATCAAAACTTTGAACCGATCTGATCAAACTTTGGGACATAATTTCCCAGATTACGTTACCTCCTTTTTTTGGGAGGGGAAGGGGGTATAAATCCAAATCCGTCGAAAAAAAGGTGTGCTTATCCAAAGAAAATGCGTTTTTGTGTCTGATCTCGTAACTTAAAATATGGACTAAATATGGGCTAAAATATCTTAAGAGGACGACTAATTAGTTAGCATGTTTGAGGTAACCCTCCTCGAACCAGTGAGATTGAGTCCTAAAACGTGGAGACTTGATCATTGGATTAAAAGTTATTTAGAGTGATTCGTTTATTTTCTTGCGCACTGTATTTCAGAGGTTTTTTTATGAGGATAAATATCTTATAAGTACGATCAGTCTAGTTCTATTTTGTACAGAATTCTCACATATTATTTTGCTGTTCTTCACTTTCTACCAAAATTAAATTTTCTTTTAGCAATCTTCGTTCTTATCTTGCAGATTTTATGCTTTAATTAAACTTTAATTTTTTTTAAAAAATTACTTTGCAGTTAATATAAATGAATTATTTTATGCATTAATAGGTGTCAAGCAGGAACTGGAAACTGTGTCGTAGATAAAGCCCATCGAAATCAGTGTCAGGCTTGTCGGTTGAAAAAGTGCTTACAAATGGGAATGAATAAAGATGGTAAAATTCAGTTTTAAATTAACAACTAAAATTATAATCGATTTTTCTATGCAAATATATGGTTTCATGTATGCTATTGTGTATTTTACTGATTAAGTATCGAATATCGAGTTGAAACTCATATATGAGTAATAGAGATAAAAAAAACTACTGAACGCTTTTAAAACAGTATCTTATGAAAAACTAAGAATATGCACTGCAAAGAATTTGTGTTAAGAAACATTATAATTCTGCAGTTTTCCTACAAATTTTTCTACTAAGCACGGGTTTGAAATTTTTGCTAAAAAATTTTTAAAAGTAATATAATAATGGAATGTAATTACAAACTGATAAAATAAATTATCCTTAATATTGATAGAAAAGCAACTATATTTCGGGTTATTCTTTTAATCAAAATTTTTTCATTTCATTTAAAAAAAAAAACAGAGAATAGGCTTTGCATCTGAGTCTCATAGTCAACACCAGATAAGGGATTCGACCATAAATAATGCCATATTTGAAGGGTAGGGTAGGTAAGTATTTTATTTACGTCGCATTAGAACAGCACAATGAGCTATTGGCGACGGTCTAGGAAACATTCCCGAGGATGATCTAAAGACATACCATCACAATTTTGATCCTCTAAAGAGGGGATGGCTCCTCCGCTTTGGTAGCCCTACCACCTACGAGCAATGTCGAGCACTTCACGGTAGAACAGTTTAACGAGGACCGATACCGTGCACTTTTGGTCCTTACGCACGCTGATAAAAGTGGTCACCCACCCGCTTATTGACCGCAGACAGTGATGCTTGACTTCAGTGTTCTACTGGGAACCGTGTCTTTACGATTAGTTCACTGCGGGACGAGAGTAGGGAAGGAAAAACCAGAAGCGTGACATACCAAATTTTGGTTAAAATAAGAAAACTCAAAATTAGAAAATGAAATATTTTTGTATTAGGAATTTTCTATCTTCTTTTTCAAAATCAGTCATCATTATTATTGTTATGCTTGCAAAATTTATTAAAAAACGTAACTAAAGTTAAAAAATAATATTTGAAATATATGATCTATAACGTATGCTTTGTTTCTGAAATGTTTGCATTTGTAATATAATGTTTGCATGATGTGACGAGGGGGTATGGTGAAGTGTGACACATTGCGACTAAGTAGAGCAGCAACAAAAATATTAAAGAAAAATTTATATCATTTAGGTAAATAATGTAAAATAAAATATTTGGATAACTTATAGAAGTGCATTTTTACTATTTGGTATGAAACTATGTGATAAATAATAGGCCAGATCTTCCAACTTCTCCGATTTAAAGTTGGAGAATTTTTCGAAATATCAGTGAGTTCCATTCTCTATGCGCTGACGCTCCCCAACCTCCGAAAACGCAAGTTCCAATGCACTTTTACATGATTTTCTTAGAAAACTATGCTTGCTTCGCTCGCTTGTAAGTTAAAGCCGTTTGAAATGTGCTAGCGTAAAATCTTAAAAATTTAAATAATTTTTAAAATCTTTAAAACTAGCTCCTCCTTAGAAACTTAAAATTTTTAGTCAATGATATTTTTTATAATGAAAAAGTTTGAGTTTAAATAAATGGCATGCAATTGAAAAACTTCCGTCAAGGCAACATTTAGTATACTTTCCTGAAAAAAATTTTTGGTTTTGCCCATAAATGAGTAGCATGAAAACGGCATATTTCGGTCATGGAAACGATATCACGTCACGTTCTTCAACCTTAACTATTAAATCATGTATAATGGGCACGTCTGCGCATTTTTCAATGTCACATCTTTCATGAACGTTCTACAACGTTTTCATCTACTCTTCGAGCAAGCTCTTTTTTTTTTTTAAATTTTTCTTAAAAAAAGGTGACACCACGACTAATACTCACTTTTCAGTGAAAAATAATAATAATGAATAAAATTATTATTATTGAATCTACTATAATTAAAATATAATACAGAACACTTTGTTGATATGAACTGTTCGCTTTTAAACTTTCAATTCTCCCCTACTTATGGCTCAGCTTGTTTCAACTTTTCGTTGTACGCGAGAAAAGAATTTTCCTTCCGAAATTTTTAAACATGTACGTTTGCGCTTTCATGCTTATGGCAGCTCACAGACTTGATATTTTAATTCTTTATTGCCGATGAGGAAAAAAAAAATCGGGACTCCCTTTGTCACCAAAAATATGCATATAGATTTTAAGAGCTAGAAAAATTTATCTCTTAACAATAGGCTGAATTCGATTTTGACCATCGCGACATTTAATTATCTCAAAGTTATCTTTAAAATAATAAATAAAGGCGCTGTGATGTTTTTAAATGTGATATTTTTAAACAAAAATGAATTGCTTAACTAATTTTTATTTCACGATGACTTGAACTTACAGGACGGAAGCTCTGATCATTTATTGCTAAGGTAAATGTGCTTAAAATTGAATAAAATATTTTAAATATTTTACAGTTTCTTTAAAAACCAGTAAAATTAACTACTGACTTGTAAGTTGACTTCGATAATTAAAAACTGAATTTATACTATATAATAAAATGGATTTTTGTAATGCATATCACCTGCATATCTAACTTGTATTTTGACCGTTATTATAAGTCAGATTTGTAAATGTTATTGCATGCAATTCTAAACCATTTATAAGTTGACCGAAAGAAATGCTTTCGAAAAAGCTTTCTACGTTAAAAGTACTAAAATTGAACGGAATTCAGAAATATATTAAAAACTAACTCTTTGTGAGTTCATCAAGTGGAAAAACTACAAAGAGCTTTTGTAAGAAATAGGTTTGAATGTATATGAGCAAAATAAATTTTAAAATGTTAAAATTAAGATATACAATATGTTAAGATATGCGATATAAATATGTTAAAATTAAGATAGCAATATTAAGATTTCTAATTACGTACATGTTTTCGTGCTTAGATATTTTTTATCAATAATGTTTTTCTTAAATAACCAATTTAATATTAAATTTATGTGATAAATTGTTATTTATTCTATAATTAAAATATTTTTAGTTCATGCAGAATATTAAAATTTTTGTGTCATTTTAAAACAAATTACTTATATTTATTTTTATTTTGGATACTAATAAAAAACTTTTTGGAAAAGAAATGAACTTGAAATTTATTGAATAACATGATGTAAGAAAATAGGTATATTTAAAAAAAGACTCATATTTAAAATTTGATTTTTTGAATAATTTTTGACCGATTTCACTCAAATTTAATATTTTGCCAGTTAAAATCACATTCGTTAAAAGGGGGCAAAACTTCTTTTACCATTTAACTCAAAATGGTTTTATTATTAAATGAAATGACAAAAATAATCCAGAATTATTCAAAATTATTAAATTTTTTTTTTGCAATAATTATCTTTTCATTATCATATTTTATAATTACTTTCGAAAAAATTTTCAATTAGCTGAAAAAGTTCTCGAGATATGGCGAAATATGTAGAAAGTAAAATTAGCATTAAAAGTTTCAAATTTAAACCGCTATCCCGCTTAATCTATAGAGAATATTTTCAAGATAGCGCCTACCCCGACCTCCTCCTATTCGTTCTAGAATCCGGATCGGTTGAAACAAAGGAGTGTTTATTCAGTGAAATTACAATTTTGTGTCATTGTAACTGAAAATATCATCTGCGCTAAATAATTATCATATTTAAGTTTAGGCCCAAGAACCATAAGCCCTAGATCGCAAAAATCTAATCATTGGACCAAAAGTTATTCAGGGTGTTTAATTTTTATTTTGAGCACTGGGAATTTATTTACTTCCGGTTATGAAATTATGTTCACAATTATGATAGGTTATAACAGTCTTTAGCATTATAATAAAATACATGAATAAAAAATTATTTAAAAAATACAGTAAAAGTTTTTAATTCTTTAATATTAAAACAAATTGTGTGACTTAAAACGAATAAAGTAACGGTGACTAATTGAATATTGGCGCTATGCTGAATTGATATTTTGATCGAATTTAAATATGGACAAGTAAATTTAGTTACCATTAAAATCAATCTTATAATAAAATACTTGAATTTCAGCTGATGCAAACGATAATCCAACTTCTTCAGAAAGGAAAGATGCTTTGTTTAAATTATTGATTTTGTCAATCCATGCAATTCTTAGGCACAAAAAGTGTTGCATGACTGCCATTAAAAAGTAAATAACACATCAGACATAAATCAGTGATAGAGATTTTCAACCATCTTGAATATATTCTGTATTGATATATATATATA
>NC_092210.1:18034592-18104723 GCF_043381705.1 Parasteatoda tepidariorum | reverse complement strand
GCAAAATTTTTCTGCACATGCATTTGAATATAAATTTCTGAGATTTTAAATCTGTTATTTTACCTTAATTTTAATTAAAAAATATTTTAAAACCTGCTGATTACCTATAGTATAATTAAATTTCAATATAATGCATGGCAACTGTTGGTAGTTTTGAAGTTTATATATTTTCTTGGCAAATTTCAGTTTTTGACATTTTTGACGGGTTTTTGACGGTTTAAACCAGTATTATACCCTTGTCATGTCAAAAACCACTTTTTGACGTCAAAAACCCAACCCTGACTGTAGACTTATAAAATATCTAATTAAACAGATTTCTTAATTAAATTTTTTTAGTCCTTTTTTGTAGTTTTGTAGTACGGCTAAATGTGTCGTAATAATTGTTCTGTAATAATTATTCTAGATTTTAATAGGAGATGAATTACTTATTAATAAGGGTAAATTGTAGGTGAAGTCTAACCTTTGTCAAACTACTTTTGGAAATTTGTATGAAAATTTCCTTGCCAAGCAGCTTTTAGTTATTGAAGAATAGATTAACTGATATTTTTTTTAATGAACTTGATCTAGATTCTCTTAACTCAAGTTGACACTTTGTAATTAAAATTTTATATATATATATATATATATAAATAAAAACGGGAATATTTTTTAACGCGCTGGCAACGTTTAAAAACGGAAAAAAAATCTATATTTATCTTTAAGCAATTTTCTTCTGTAAGAAATAGGGTTTTATTCTGTAGAATTTACACTTATTTTCGGAATGTGGAAGGTAGAGTACAGGATTCTCTAAAATCCATGATCATGCCTAAAACAGCATGCTTGAATTTCGAAAATTCCTTTTTTTTAAAATTAGTATTTATCGGTGAAAGGTAAAATTATTTACTCACCTTCTTTTTTTTACGTAATAATAGAAGTTCACCGTATTAATGCGAAAATAATTATTGAAATAATTGATTTCATTCTTAAATATATCTAAATAAATCGGGGCTTCTATTATCTTTTTTGTCACGAATTCATCAGGAATAAAAATAATTTTTTTCCCTTACAAAACGTTTGCGTAACTCTTTGAAGCAGAATTTTACATACTTTTTTTATTATTTTGTATCAACCTACAATAAAATAAGTGAAAAATAGCGTATTTACCATTTCAGTAATTTTTGGTTGTGAAATACAGTATGGGACACCGGCTTCTTTCTCTAAGTTAAAGGTAAAATCTTTCAAACAGGGTTCATTTCCGAAATTTTCACTTATTTAGATCGAAGAAAACCATTTAGTAATCATTGGAATTTCTCTAATTTTTAAGATCAATTATCGATAAATTTTTAAAGATGAATGAAAATTTTTTTGTTGTTCAAACTACTTTTTTGGATTGTATATTTTAATGAAAATATAACTTTGATGAGTTAAGATTTTTTAGTAGCTATTAGACTATTTTCATAATCGAAAAAAATTCTAAAATATATATTTTCTTTCAATTAAAGAGTCAGAAAAAAATATATATATGAAAGGACTCTTGTGTCCCATCTGTGTCACATGATTATTGCAAAAAAAATTTGAAAGTAATGTTTACCATATTTTTATAGAAATTTCGCATGCAAAATTTACCAGCACGCACATTACACATTGGTATACAACAATAATTTTTAAAATGCAATGAAACAAGCGTTAAAAAAAATTAGCATTCTCTTAAGTTTCTCAGATAGTTACAAAAACATTATTTTCGGATCTCCACCCTTTTATAATCTTTGTTTATCACATCCGTTAATTTCCTTTTTTTAAACATCACCGGAGCATAAAGAGTTAATTTTATATATTTATAGCACAGAATAAATGATTATTTACAATTTTTTTCTCATTCAGCTGTTCAAAATGAGCGTCAGCCGCGGAACACGGCCACGATTCGGCCGGAAAGTTTGTCCGAGATGGAATCGGAAAGGTTGCTGCGCGATGGAGTGGCCGCAACCGTGGCCGCCGTCGGTGTATATCCTCCTCCACATCGTGTGCATCATCTTCTCGCAGATGCTACAAGAGCTAAACTAGAGAGAGATCATGACCATAAAGAAGGTAAGGGGGAAACACGCCTCTTTTCAAATCCAACTTTTTTTCTTTCTTCCCTCTCTCTTCTTTTTTTCTCTCTCTTCTTTCTTTTCTTCACCCCCAACATCTTCTTTATTCATTATTTAAATTTGATTTTTTTCTTTTTAGTTTTTTTTTCCTTTTGTTGTCGATTCAGCACTATTTTTCCCCTGTTACTCACCCGCAGCCACATAAATAAGACATTGCAATAATTACATAATACTTGAATTGTTTCTCAGCATATTTTGAAATTAAAAAAAAAAAATACTAATTTGGTATAGTTATATAGTATTTGTTTAGTTTCGTAAATGATCAGTTCTTATAGAGGGGATATATTAAATGGGTCATCTTTTATTATTTCCGTAGCAATAATATGTGAAATACGCAATGATGAATAAAAATTAATTATAAAAATAAAAAAAATACTCATACTGAAAAAAAAAGAAAGGAAAAAAAAAAAAAAAACAGTTTTTCTAACAACTAAATGTTCGAGGTTCAATTTACTATTCTTTTTTTCTGTATGCTAGTTACATTCATTTTAATTATTTTCGTAAAAATATTTTGATTAACATACAACCACTAATATATATATTTTTTTAAGAAAACATTCACTGGAAAATTACACATTTTTTTTCAACAATTATTTCTTATTATGGAAATATGTTTGCTGAGTTCGCTTTCATGACTTCGGTAACAATAATGAGTGATACCCGCAATTACGAATAAGAATTATATATAAAAATAATTAAAAGTTGGAAAAATATACAGTTTTTTTTTATAACAAATAATCGATGTTCGATTTAACATTTTTTATATGAATATATAAGTTAGATTCTATTTAACTATTCCTGTAAAAATATTTTATACAATAAACATCTACGAATGAAAATAATAATTAGTATTTTTTTTAAAAAAAGCTTTTGCTAGAAAATTAATGAATTTTTTTTTCGGCAACTATTTTTTACAGTAGGAATACATTAGCTGGGTTAACTTTTATTCCTTCTGCAACAATAATGTTTGATATACACAATTACGAATAACACATTATTTATAAAAATAATTAATAATTGAAAAAATTTATTTTTTTCAATAACTTATAGTCGATGTTCAATTCATAGTTTTTTAAATACAAAAGAATTTTTTAAAGTATTTCATCCTTATTGTTCAAACTCTTCAAGGATATTATTATCGTGGTTTTAGTAAAGCATTAAGAGAGAATGTCTAAAAAGGACGTGTTAAACAAATATATTGACCTGATATTAAATGAAGAACCTATACATTCTACAATATTCTGCAGATTGGGAGCTTTAATATTTTGATAATTTGGAATTTTACATTTTACATATATATATATATATATATATATATATAATTTTGATTATATAAGCAAGTTATAAATTTTAATAGTTTAATGCCACGTTATGTTAAATAATTGAGTGCNTATATTATTTTTTTCTCCTCTTAACTTAGTTTTAAAGTTTTGAAATAGTATTTTACATTAAATACATACTGGAGTTGTTAACTCAAAATTTACGCCGTATACATCTCACTTAATTGATTTATTTGAATAACACTAAAAACGAGACATTTCTTTTAGACATATTATAATTTTTAAATTATAACTATAAGGGGCACTCTTAACTTAACCGTATCAAAAGGTTAAGAAGTTTGAACTCGAAGACTGAATGCATTAAGAAAAAAAATTTTAGGAAAAGGTTCTCACACAAGAAGCTGATAATATTAATTTATTTCGTTCTCTGTAGTTGCTCATCTTTATACTTTTAATAGCACTTTCACGAATATTGAAATTTAGCAGTAACACTTACGTTTTATAAAACAATCAGATATTTTACATTGCAGAAAATGAAGTTGTTTATTAAGTTATTGAAAGGCGTAAAGAGCATAGTGGAAATAAATTATACTTACTTTGAATATTTACAAAGGAAAATCATTTTAACTTCTAAATATAAGCATATATAACTATGAGCAATTAATATCAAAAAATGAGAAGGCACTGAAATATTTATGCAAAAATATTTGTTTGGAGTTATTAAATAATAGTCTTCTTTTTTTTTAAGCAAATTTTTAAAAAAGAACTTTAAAGCATCCATGCAAACGATACTAGTTGATTAAATTACATATCGATATTTTTCTTCATAATTCCAAAATATTTATTTTTTACTCCGTGATATGAAGTGCATCAATTTGTTAAAACAAAAAATTCTGTAATTACTATTTCATAAAAGTCTTAATTTTCATAGATTTACTGAAAATTACTAGCTAATTATTAAATTTATTAGCTTTAATTTCGCCGGTGAAATAATTCGTTTCGTACCAAACTATAAAATCTCAGTTTTCAATCTTCATTCGAGTTTAAACCATTTGGTACAAGCCAATTTTATCTGCTTTAATAACAATTGTCCTAGTTCGTGAAAGTCTTTTTATTATCTCATACTTGTTTTATAGTAAAATAAATTGAATGTGCTATGTTTTAAGAAAGTAGTTCAAATTCAATGAAATTGTTACTAATGTAAAATTAAGAGAGGATTTATAATGCAAAAATTAAAGTCACATGTTCTAAAGAAAGTATTAAAAATAAAAAACTTGCAAATCTATTCATGCAAAAGTGTTTTATCATTTCTTTTCTGGAAACCAACACTACTTATATGAAGAGGGGAGGGGGGGAATTATTTTCAGCTAACGATTTGAGGAATTGCATATTTTTGAATTCATTCTCACACAAATTTTATTATCAATTTTTTAACAAATACAAAGTTTTTAAAAAACAAAATACGATACAAATACTAGTACGATTTATTAAACAATATCAATGAAAGAATTTCTAATTTGCATAAGGACAAAATTTAATAGTTTTATCGTATTCTCTTTGAACTTAAATGATTATTTTTCTGGTTTTTTATTATTTTTATTTATACTGTAGTGAGAATTAAAAAACAAAATTTAAAAAAATGGCGAGCATTATTTATTAACAACGCATGGAAGTATGTTTTGAGCAAACGATAAATGGTGCCTTTTTCGAAATCGTTTTCTCATTAGTAGTCTTAAACAATCGAGATCAATCTTATTCTCGGTTGTGTTAAGTTCGAAGTAAATTTTAACATTCTTTTTTTCTACCAATCTACCAATCTAACTTTCATTATTTGCAACGTTTACAACTATATATCGAAAATTTCGGACTGCGCTGTAGTAAAAAATATTTACTAGTTTTCCGCGCTTGACTTCTAGGGGACTAAGAGTAAAGAAAAGGAATGAAATACAAATATATTCATTCGTCAGTAAAGCATACGCTACATTTTGTTAACGGAACAAAATAATAAAACGGGATTTTAATTTTTCTATTTGTATATTGTTATGATTATCCTTAGTTTTCTAATAAATAGATGGTAACTTACCATAGCTAAAGTTTTTTTTCACTTTGAAGCATTTATTGTAAATATTTAAAGACGTTTTTAATGTGTTTAAAACATTTCAAAAAATTGAAGGTTTTAATTGCAATTTCAGAAAAATGGATCTTTAAGTATATAGCTATAAAAAAAAGTTCTAATTATTAAAAAAAATGTTTTGATGAATAAAAAACGTTTCAAAGTGAGAAATCTTAGTACAATACGAATAAAAAAATGCTACGCAAATAGTTAAATAAATAAAAATATTTGCTTATAAAAACAAACTTTTTTCTTTGAAGATGTGTGGATTTTCTTTAAGTTGGCTGCGGGTGTCATAGAAAATTTAAAAAATTAATTTTACTGGTTTTCTTTTTTTTTTAAATTCCTATTTTTATTTAAATTTTTGTTTAAAAAAAGTTTTTTTTATTAATTTAATATGTGGAATTATTATTTATTAAATGATTAGGTCAACTTAATTACTGAAGTTGAATTCAAAATAACCAATATGTTTGGAATTTTTAGGAGTAACATTTACTTGATTTCTGTAGTAAAAAATTTTCTCATTTTAGTTTTCTATTAATATTCACTTCGTTTATTTGTTCAACAATTTTGAGGAATCACTTTTTTCCTGCTTTTTAACCTTTTTTTTTATTCATCTATTTTTCTCTTAGAATATTTTATAAGTCACATAGTTGCGAAAAGTATTTAAGAAAAATTTCGTTTAATTATTCATTACTTTTAAGCTATTTAATATAAGCTTTATCAATAACAGTACCGTTGTTTCTTTCTTTCATTTTCAACTTTCGTTTAAACGAGACAAACTAAGGCTTTAACATTTTTAATACACTACAAAAAAAAGTAAATTATGAACCGTTAGTCAGTTTACTTGTTTAAAACGATGTTGCTCATATTTATCCTGATTAGTAACAATTCTAATCCACGTTTATGATACATATAAATAATAATGTAATCAGTTTAAATTAATAGCTATCAGAGGAGGAAAATTTGAAGTAATAGAAGAGCATAATTACAGAATAACAAATTGCTACAATTTTAAATTATAATCTAAAAGAAAATGAGGAAAGTTTAGAAACTTTTAGACCGACATGCAAAATGCTTTAAAACGTATATGCTTTGTTTTCCACTATATTTCGATAGTAATAAAATTCATGTATAACTCTCTTACAAACAATTGATAAAATCGACATTTATTTCAATTTCTGTATTTTATTATGAAAACCTGCTTTATGAAACAAAAATATCGTAAATGTTTAAAAAAACATTAAATACTAATTTCTTTAGGTATGGAAATGATGTAATTAAAATTATATGAAGTTAAAATATAAGCATTTATACAAAAGCTAGATTAATAAGCAAAAGAAGGGGACAAAATTTTCTTTAATTAATTTTTAATTCTAATTAATCTATTCAGTTTTGCATTTTTTTTTCTTTTGATCTTTAATGAGTTCAAGATAGAAAAAGAGTAGTAACAAAATAATAATATGTAGTCGATTAGTAGGTAATTCTCACGAGTTTTTGTGTGAAACTAAGAATGCTTCGAGAAAGATTCCTGCGAGTTATTTAGGAGTATCGTTGGTTACCGAGTTATAACAAGCAATGTTTTTAAATTAAACTTTAATATGTTTGTTTCTTTCAACGTGTTTTCATTATCTGAATCAAATTAGAGATTTTATTCTTAGAAAAAAAAAATTATTTCATAAATTATTGGGTACCTTGAATCTTAGTTTAAGAACAATAATTTGAGTATTTCATAATTAACGCGTTTCTTATGTGACTAAATTTAATTTTAATAACATCTTTATATGTAATAAGGATTGTTTAATAAATAAAAAGTAGTGTCCTTTATTTAAAAAAAAGGAATTGGTACTATTTATATTTTCTCCAAAAACTTCAATGTGCTGAATTGAATACTTTTTATATTATTTCTTTTACACTTTGCTTTCATTTTTTTAAGCATTTCAAATAAATAAGAGGCATTTTTTAAAAAAAAAAATTTCCCCCTTACCTTATTGTGACAATTTATTAATTTATTTTTATGCGAATTCATAAAAATAAACATTTATCAACTTAGAGCGTTGATAAACTTCAGAATTGTTGAACAAATAGGTGCAATAAAAATTTCTTGTAGTGAAGTATTTTTTAGATGCAGATTATGCATTGAAAGTCTAAATTATTCTATTATAAATTTGTTTTTGTTATTATTTTTTTATCAAATTCAAAATGTGCCAATAAACCTATCAATTTTTTTAATCGCTAAAATAATATTCGATTTGTTTATTTATTTAAAAAAAAGAAGGAAACTCTGTGTCAGAAAATAGTCGAATATATACCTTTTTTTCAATATTCGATATTAACATAAAAATATGGATCTTATCGATAGCTAAACTACAAAACTCTTTTTTTTTCTTTTTTAAATTTTTTTCTAGTACACGCTTTAATTTTTTCCCCCTTCAACTTTGATTTTACCGTTTGCCTTTTGACGAATCTTGGATTATTTTCAAACTGCAGAAAACAAAGTAAAGCAAATAAAAAAAAGTTAAAAAAAAACCGTTTTGAGCGAAAGGATATGCAAGCGGATTTTAATTTCAGAATGACGTATGAATGAATTGAATCATTGATCGAATATATTGAATCATAAACGGAAATCGATAAATACTTCTGAAACTCAATTAGTTTCAAAACTTTTTTTTATTCATTTAAAGTTGAGAAATAACTAAAATATAATTTAAATATTTAAAAAAAAAAAAAAAATTTTTTTTTTGATTTTTTTTTCTTTGATTTATCAGTTTTTTTTTTAAAAAAAAACACACATTTAATTCTGCCTTATTTATGTTGCAAGCTGTTTCTTACATTTTATTGTGCACACTTTTTATAATGTATTCGACAGTCCTCCAAAATTAGGAGATTGTTTTAAACAAAAATTTCGTGAGAGATCTAAGAATGAATTTTTTTTTCATCACATCCCGATACCATTTTTCTGCTAACATCAAATCTCAAAATTGTTTCGATTCTATGAGACTTCACAATACATTTCGCATGTTTTTTTTAACGTTTTTTTTATTTCCTTTTTATTTTATTCATTTATTTATTTTTTTGCAAATACCATGCATTATTAAAACTGACATAGGACTCTGATATAAGAGTAATATTCATCGATCTCTCAATTTGAATTAAAACTGCTACAAAATCAGCCTAAAATTTTTTGTACATTTTTGAATTAAATAATTTTTGCCTGTTCAATCAATCTTTATCAAGTCACATGCTTTTGATATCTCCTTTTTTATAAGATTTTTATTAAAATTATTTTTGATGATAAATGAATGATTATTGATACTAACAATTTCATATCATCAGTCAAAGTTCTTTTGAACTTGCTCTGCGCATTTTCTTTCATTTGCTATTTATGTTAATGTGAAATTTTATAAAGATTTCATAACCTTCATATAAAAGACAAATGAGATTTTCAGAGACCCTGTATACGCTTTAGAGATGAAAAATATTACAAATAAGTAAATGAAAGCTTGGAAAAAAAAAGCTAATTCATAGCAATATGCATTAAAAATTTAAGAGATTAATGAACCTCTACCCCTCGTTCAATCTTTCGCAATCAAAATGCAACAAATAAGAAGAAAAAATTACTTTGATTTGTACTAGTATCAGGTATTTTTAATGTTTCGACTTTTACAATATTAAAATTCGCAATTTGAATATAAAATTGACATGAGAGCTAGAAATTATAGTTCTTTCAAGATAGAACAGTAAAAAATGTATAAAAATAATCACCAACAAATAAATACGCAACCGTCTCAGGCTTGCGTGATAAAAAAAACTAAATTTCATTATGAAATTGATAATTAGATGTTTGAATTATGGGTTGATTTTTAAATTTTTGATGCATAGAATAATATACCGTAAAAATGACTTAAAAGTGTTACTACGAACATGAGGCAGGTTATAATTCATCAATGTATAAAATGCAGAACCAATAATTATAACACGGAAAAATGCTGATTTAATCGAACTTGTGAATAAACAACTATAACTCAATTTATAGTAGTGAAATCTTTTTTGAAAATTATAAGCTCTTAACCCTTTGACGCAGAATTTTTATTTAACATATTTTCATACTTATTAGATTATTTTGTAGTAATTTAGGTTAAAATAAGTTAAAAATATAAGGTTTGCATTTTAATAATTTATGGTTATAAATTAAAGCGCAAAACACCGGTGTCTTCTGTTTTTTTTTTTTTTTTTTCGCGTTAAAGGTAAATTCTTTCAAACACGACTTACTTCGAAGCAGTAATTTTTTAAATTTGCCCTTATTTGCAGTTATTTAGATCTAAGAGAAACATTTATTTATCAATGAAATTTCTTTAATTTACAAAATCAATTATTGATAAATTTTTGATCACGAAAAATAAAATTTCAAACGGTTTCTTTGGGGGGGCGATTTTATTTTTTAGTCCAAATATAATTGCGTTAATCTAACAGATTCTTTTCTAGCAACCATTAACTTCTATAATTGAAAAATACCCAAAATATATTTTTGCTAGTAATTAGAGTGTCAGAAAATATATATATAAAAAAAGACGCCGGTGTTTCATCAACGGGATAACTCTCTAAGTTTCTGAACGAAGTAAGAAAGGGAAAATTTTACAAATTAATTCTTTAAAACATTAAATCCTTCTGGAATGATTTTGTTTTTAAATTTTGTTTTTATTTATTCTGAAATTATTTGAGGGATCGAATAAAACCAGAAAAAGCATAGTGAAAGTTCTCAGAAGTTTCATAACATGCTTAGTAAACTAGGAATATGTGAATATACAAAGTGTAAACCTCAAAGTAATGGCACCGAGTTCTAAAAAAAGTTTCTGTAATGAAAAAAAAGGTAATTTGCACAATTCTTGCAGAATAATTTCGTTAAAAAAATGGGCTTAGAAATTTGCTTGAAATAACTAAAGCGATTAATTTTAAAATACTAAATTAAAAGTATAAGAATTATAATCTTGTTTTATTTACTTCATTGAAAAACTCATCATTTAGATAAGAACAGTTAAGACAAGAAATTAAATAAGCTTTTTTTTTTTTTTTTGTAATTGAAAAAAATGTCTATCATAATTATTTTTCGCATATGTTTCTCGAAATTACAAAAATTTTCTAAAAAAATATTTTAAATATCTTAAGGTATAATAAATAACACTCTAATGTTTATCAAATAATGAAAAAAGGGTAAATTAAAAAAAAAAACATTGTATGCCCTTTCTTTTATTTGCAGTTTTTTTTTTTTTTTTTTTAAATTTCTTTAGTTTTATAAGGGAACACGAAGCGTAACAGCCACTAAGGTTGTGGTTGGGGGACCCTAATGCAATTAACGAACATAAAAACTGAATTTACGCAAGTACATATAAAAGTTAACGAAAGCAGTGCAATAAAAAAGTATTAAAGTCTTAATGAGTGCAGTACCTGTAAAGAAAGATTAGAAAAAGAGGCTTAACTAAGGGGAGAGAGTACATTTTTAATAAATCAAATTGCATTTTCCTGCTCATAAAAAATCCAAGTATAGAAAAGACGAACTAAAAAAACACCTTAATATTCCGAAAATACGATTATAAAAATTAACGGTAGGTAAATTTCAAAAAGAAATGTTTATTAAAGCGCAAGAAGAGCTTTAACTCGCAAAAAAAAACTTGTTTTTTTTCCCTGGATCTTGTATCGGGAAAATTTAATTTCATAAAACAAAAGGAGGAACAGAAAAACGCACAAAGAGAAATATCTTTTTAATATTGAAATACCTTAGGGAGTGTTTTTCTTTTAAATAATTCGATTGCATTGTTTGAAAAAATGTTTTGTGTGAACTATTTGATTGTGGTGGTATTTTCGAATTGAAATAAGAAGTTTTTTGACGCTATATCCGCATCACTAAGTATTGTAATTCGCTAGATTATTTCTTTGCAGGCCATTATTTTTTCGAACGAAAAAAAAACTTAGTTTTTATAAATTTGGTTAATTACATCGGGATTAATTAATTATTTTATTGAAGATAAGTTTATCAATTAAAAAATTAGCTTTCATCGGGAATAAAATTTTTAAACACATTTCTTTTTGCTAAATAAGAAAAGAATTTTTTTTTATTAATTTCAATTAATAGCACTTCAACACAAAAAAAAGGCCTTGAGTAAATAGAAAAATAAATCCGGTATACAGAAAAAAAAAGCCTTTTTTGTTTCATGTTATTGAAAAAATTTTAATGCGATATTTTTTATAAAAACAACTAAAACTTTAAAGAAAAATATTTAGATTCAATGATATTTAGAACAGCTACAAAAACATCGAAACTATATCTTTTCTTTTTTTTAATTCCTTTCTTTTAAAAAAAATATTAAGAGCTGCTACTGAAAATTCAACTTTATGTTACATTTTGCTTTGATGCTTATAAACTATAAGACTATAAACTACTAAGACTATAAACCACAAAAATTGTAGAAAAATATACAGAAAGTACGACTTATGACAAAAGAGCGAAAAATCATTTCTCATTTAAACTGAGTAAGAGTCGTTAATTTTTATAAAATCCTTTCTCATCTATTTTTTCTAATTGAGTCACACATTCAGATTCATTCATTCATTCTTCTTCTCATTGTTTTTTTCTAATTGAGTTTCTGCAAATTTTAGGTTTAATTTTTACTTCAAGTATAGCTGATTATTTTTCAAATGCAGGCAATTGTTCATTTAGTTATGATTAATATATTGAAATATTCCAGTATAAAACTACTATAAATATATAATTCATTAATTAAATGTTCGTTGTTTCGTAAAAAATATCATTTTTTAAGAAATATCCAACGATGAATGAGAAGCAATCACGGAGGTTGACGAGAGGAGCGTGAAATCACCTACTATTTAATAAAAATTTAAATTTTATTTAAAGTAAATAGTTTTTAAAACTGAGTTATGTATTAAATTTGAAACGAATTTATTAACGCATAAGTACAGAACAAAATTGTTTTTAATTTCTACCTAATTTTTTTTTTCTTAAATTTCTGAGTCCTTCACTTGGTGAGGTAACTATGATAACATTTTTATTGCTATGATTTTTTTAAGGACAGGCTTTTATAAATTTATGTAAATAAAATAGAAAAGCTATGTTACTGAACCAAAAGTAAAAAATTACTACACTTTCTATGCAGCCGGTTGGTAGGGCACTGGGCCCATGTCACAGAGGGCGTGGGCTCGATCCTCACTAGCCGAAGACTCCCCGTGTCGTAAATGGTGACTGCTGCACGTTAAATCTGTCGAATCGCAAAGTCCTCTATGTTCCCATAACAAATCATACCTCTGGGGGTACTGATACAGGAGTTTCCTTGTCTTCTGAATCAGTTCGAAATTACAAGGTTACGGAGGTGAATATTAGTAGTCGTAAACCCAAAATTGGATCAGCTGTTCAACAGCGGTTATATATACTTTCTAGGCAAATTTTCCATATCGTATATATTTTTTAAAATCAACAGTTAACTTCAACAAAGAAACCAAATGTTTTTCAGAACAAATGTTTTCACTAAGATGTTAAATTAAGGAAGGCATTAGACAGCCCATTAAAAGTTTCAATGTTTGTTTTTTCATTTATTCCACTCAGATCCGAGTTTTAAATAGTGACAGAAAATGTGATTTTTACTTTAATAAATGTAGCTTAGAAGAAACTTAACTTAATGCGAAATTGTTTTTAAAAATCAACAGTTAATTTCAATATAAAAACTAGATGTTTTTCAGAATAAATTTTTTCCCTGACATATTAAGAAAGGAATTAGACAGCCCATTAAAACTTCGATATTTATTTTTTAATTTATTCTTTTGAGACCCAAGATTTAAATAATGACAGAAAAATTATTTTAATTTTTTTAAAAAATATATAAACCTTACAAGAAACTAAACTCATAAATGCGATAATTTTTTTTTCAAATCGTCAGATAATTACAATATAGAAAAAAAAAACTGATGTTTTTCAGAGTAAATGTTTTCACTAAGATGTTAAGGAAGGGATTAGACAACCATTAATAAATGTTTCAATGCTTATTTTTTAATTTATTCCATTGGGATCCAAGCTATAAATTATGACAGAAAATGTGAATTTTACTTAAAAATATATAGCTTAAAAGAAACTAAACTCAAAATGCGATTAAAATTTTTTTTTCGAAAATCGACAGTTAAATTTATTATAAAAACTAGACGCTTTTCAGAATAAATGTTTTCACTAAAATGATAAGGAAGTTATTAGACAGTCCATTAAATGCTTCAATGTTTATTATTTCATTTCTTCCATTGAGCTTCAAATAATGGCAGAAAATGTGATTTTTACCTAAAAATATGTAGTTTAAAAGAAACTAAACTCATAAATGCTCTAAAAAAGTTTTTTTTAGTTTTATATTTCAATCAAAATATTATTTTTTAATTTTTTTGATTATTACATTAAAAATAATAACTTTTGATTTTTGGCCTTTTTTTACATATTGTAGATTTTTTTTACAGTTTATTTCCTAACATTTTCGCTAGGAAATAAATCCATTAGATTCTTAATAAGATAAAGAAGTACCTCTAATAAGGGACATTTCCAAATAAGGTACGCTATCTGTTTAAAGGAGAATTATAATGAACCTGATCCGCTTGTACCGGAGCCTTTACCACTTGATAAGGTACTCTCTATTTAAGGGATATTCTCTGCTAAAAAATGTTTCAGAAAATAATATGGAGATGGAGAAATACAAAATAAAAATTTAAATATACTTGATTAACATGTTTATCTCTTTCTTTTGATACCGGTTGCTCTAGAGTACAGAAGAGGAGAATAGTACATTAGGAAAAAACAGTAAGCTGAGGAACAATCAAAAGGAATTTCGCTTTCAGAAATTTTTTATTAATCATGGAAGGGCATTACGGCCCAAGAGCTGTTTTGATGGTGTGGATGATTTCAGTACAGAAATAGACATAAACAAACGCCCGGAAATAGAACGAAAAAATGTCCCTAATCTCAATACTAGCTTATTGTTGATAATCCGTCGGGGTTATATTTTTGAACATTTGATTTTGTTTTTAAAAAAAACATGTAAGGAAACAGGAATAAAAACTGAATTTTTTTACGCTTCATAAAGCATTTATTCTATTATTTGATCATGGTAAATATTGAAGTAATATCATTTAAGATAAATCAGACTTTTATTTTTTTTAAATAAAAGAGACATGATTACCGAATTTTCAAAGAAATAGCTAATTTGGATACTTGATTTCGATAAAATGTTTATTCCTGGTTTGTGGTATTATTGCGTTCATAGCATAGCCAAATTGCTATAGAGTAGACCGGATATAATATCCCGGAAGTTTAGCTGAGGGAAAAAGTACAGCTCCCATTGCTATAGAAATCACCATCCATTGATGGTAACAGGAGTCAATGAGATAAATCACTGGACTATCCTTTGATAATGATGAGTTGTTAATTCAAAGGAACATTCCAAAGTGTATAGAAAATTTTTATTTTACCATTTTCAGTTCTTGTTTCAGCTGTGATGATGGATGGATTAGTGTAGTTATATGCATGGTGTCAGTTTTACATGCAATGTATCATTGTTTTAAATAGAAAAATAATAATATTACAAGAAAAAGTTGACGCAAATAATCTAATAGAAATTGGAAAACTTAATTTAAGAGATTTAAGAAAGAAATTCGGAATAAATAAAAAATAAGCAAGAAATGGGCCAAACGATAGAAAAGGAATAAAAAAAAATATGGATTACTAATTAAATACCATTCTTAAAAAACAGAAATATTGATTTGTAGTATTTAATAGTTCTGTTAGAACAAGACATTAATGCAGGAAAAGACAAAAGAAGTTTCGGCGAACCGGAGGCTACAAGTCAAAAAATCAAATAGTTGGTCAGACATATTTAAGCATAGGCTAACGTTATTTGTATGACTATTTGTGGTGAGCAGTTATACATAAGAAAGTTAACTGTAAAATATTAATCTAAATTTTGAATTAAATTACGTAAAGAATAAGGGAAAAAACGTCTAGTCCCGGGAGTCTTTTATTGGAAGGTACTATTGTATTTATTTGCCATAAAATTTTGCACAAGTTTGCTTGAATCAAATTTCTTACCGTTGGTAACAATTTTCTTTGTAATTAAAAATTCAGACCTACTTGAGTAAAAGAAATTTTATTTTTACATAAACAATCGCTTGTTGTTGTCTCTAATGACACTTGGAAAAATCCAGTTCGTCAGCAATTAACCTTGCGAATTAATCCGGAATGTGCTCCTTTCGTTCAGAACCCCACGGATAGATGGCAGCATCACTTACTCATGAGGCCACTTTTTCAATTTGGACATGGATCTGAAGAGGGAGGGAATTTTCTCCATATCCTTGTACTGCTCAGCGACCAACTACAGGACTTCCGATTCCACAAATTTTGTGAGCGCGTATATCGCATGTAGTCGGTGGGTTTTAGTGGAGTCGGAGGATCGAACCCGTGCCTGCGGACCGGAGTTCAATTCTCTAACCACAGGACTACCACGGCAAACGATCACTTTGTAAAGGCATACAAACAGAAAAAAAACATAAGATGTTACTTTTTAAGCGATTAAATTATACCGAATAATGTTCACTATATTGGACGCTGGGTTTTAGGAAGTTAAATAGAAATACAACTTAGTTTTAAATGATTGGCAAATAATTAACAATGCATAGTGAAAAATATAAATCATCTACAAGAATATGGTTTGAAAGATAACACCAGACTTCAGTTATAAAACTATAGTTTTACAGTTGTGTCATATACAGTCATGTCACATCCGTCCTCGCTCACACAGGGTGAGATGGGTCATTTTCCTTGCAATTTCAGTGTATTTTTAAAATTAATTAATATTTTAACAATGATTGAATTATTATTTTTCAAACGTGTTGAAATAGTTTAAAAAATGATTCTAAGATTTATAAAATTGCGCTTGTAAAAGAAATAATTTAAAAATGTAATCGAAAAAAAAAATGGACAATAACGTCTTAATCTTCCTCATCATGAGTTACTATTATCATAAGACAGATAAAATGTTATTACTAACATGCTTTAAGGATTGAAACATTTGCAAACGCGATTGTGGAAATCTTTTATTATTAGCCATTAATTGTAAAATAACTGAATTCAGACTTTTTAATTCACTTTTTTTAAACTGTTCAACAAATAAATTAACTACTTAATTTTTGCCATATTTCTAATTTAAAAAAAAGTAGTATTTTTCAACTGAGCAAGTTATTCTTCCGCTCCATTTCCGAAATTGATTAAATTTGGCACCCTCGTCCGTAGACCTGCTAAACTAAGGGCTTTTAAATTTTAGACCAAGTCATTAAAAACTGCAGCAGTGCTAGAGGTCTAATTGAAATTGACTGTCCCTGCGAGTACAAACCTTCATACTTTGAGACAAATATTTTCTTTTCGGGTATAATCTCATGTAGGTACTTGAACTGAGTATCCCAAAAATAACCGATTATTTGAAAAATCAATTCAAGAATAACGGAATAAGAATCCTGTTTACAAACTGATAGGAAAACGTTAAGATTAAATGTAAGCATGAACAAATTTGTGACAAATATATGGTAATAGATACCGAATGTTTTGAAAATTACCTGCGATTTCAAAAACTAATAAAGGTAAAATGAAAAGAGAGAGAGATGTGTTCGGTTTGCTGCTGTTTTCACCAAGAAGTTTGATATTTTCTCTTAATCAAGTTATTTAAAATTGGTTACAAAGTTTGTCAAGAGATGGCGCTGATAATTGCAGAATTGTTTTTTAAGGTAACTAATATTTGCAGCAATAATGGGACTCAGACAGGGGACAAAATTAAAACAAGCTCACGCATTTATTGCAGTTAGAATGATCTAAAATTCAAGAGAAAACATTTTTCCAGTGTGCAGCACCATCTATCGAGGACCCTTGTACCTAAACTTGAAAATGATAATTAAAGACTTCTCGAACAGAAAGCAACAAACTGCAATTTCCAGTATTTTTTCGTTCATCTATAATTAATTTTGCAAATCTTTATTCACTTTTAGAAAACAAATTAAGTCAATCTTGTAATGTAAAAATTTTATTCTTTATTAAAAATTTTATTTAAATTAATCCATTTTCCTTTACTTTTTAAAGCGACAACAGCATGTTATAATTTATAAAAACACAAAATTCTGAAAAGTTTATTATTATAAACTATAATTCATTGACTGAAAAACAATTCCGAATTTTTTTAAAAGGAAAATGAGTGAAATAAACAATTTATAGGCAAGAAACTGATTGATACAAAAAAAAAAAAAAACTTATTATAAAAATTAACCCTTTTGTAAATCGAATCTCTTAGCTGTAACTAGCGAACTCATAATATGAGAATCACGTATCCAACTAAAAATATATTGAGAAAGGGCAAAGAGCTCGCTTGCTTTCAATATTTATTTTGCTAAATCTATAAATAAAACGGTTTTTAACACGAAAAATATTTTTCGCAAGAGTCTCCCCGGTGTATTAACAATCTCAAGTTGAATTTCTCAAATTCACTCAAATCGCATTTATTTGGTTCAACATAAATCGATACTTATCTTTAATATGCTAATTGCAGAATTCGGAAGTTTTAGGAAGGAAGACTAAATAACTTATTATTTTCAGCCCTTGATGGACACATGGCAGATATGACCAGAGAAGAGATGATGGAACAAAGGCAAGGGATTACAATGGTTGGGCACAGCGGACCAGCGGTCAACTATTCCGGAGTAAGTCCGCAAGATGTGGGTCCTGTTTTTAGTTGTCCACCACCTGGCCAAGAAACAATATATGAGACGTCAGCAAGGCTGCTTTTTATGGCTGTGAAATGGGCCAAAAATCTACCTTCGTTTGCAAATCTACCATTCAGAGATCAGGTAAGATACAAATGCGACGCTAATGAAAGTTGATGAGAAAAAGTATAAAATACATAATTTCAAGTTGTGACAGCGCCACGCTGCTGATGTCACAATTGGAAGAATATTTGAAGAAAAAATTTTAAACTGAAATAAAACAAAATAAGTTATTATCTCATAAGAGAACTGAAGGGATTACCACGACAGAAGAAAACAGAAAAATAATAACAGTAAATGAAATACATAAGTAATACCTGGGGAATACAGAAGTCGAAAAGTTTGTAACAGGAAATATATAATAAAGATAAGAAAGAAAAAACACTAAAACGACATTAAAGTAGTGGCACTGACATACATGGCAGCTTCGTTAGGGAGGACACAGTGGTAATTTACCAACAACCGCAGAAACTGCTCCCGCACTGACTGCATGGTAATGCTTCTACTTTAATTCTTTTTAGTGCTTTTCCTTTTTGATCTTAAGGATATTATTTTCTGTTTTTTCGGATTCTCCTGTTGTGGTATTCCTTTCAGTTCTCTTATGAGGTAAAAACTTACTTTATTTCACTTTAAAAAAAATTTCTTTTGTTTTACTTTGTTTTTTTTCTTCTTCTTAATTCATTTCATTTCATAAGGTTCATTTAAATCAATGCTGGTTTTTCTTTTAAATTTAGTCAATAGATACTTTATTTTTAGGTCATCCTGTTGGAAGAATCGTGGGCAGAATTGTTTCTGCTATGTGCAATTCAATGGTGCATGCCTATGGAATCCAGTAATCTTTTCACACCAACAGAGCATTTAAATGCTGGACTTCCCAACGGTAAAGCAGCTCTGACTTTAGCTGACGTACGGACATTGCAGGAAGCATTGGCCAGGTTCAAATCTGTGGGGGTGGACCCTGCCGAATTCGCATGCCTCAAAGCTATTGCTCTCTTTAAAGCTGGTAAGTTTTCTTTAAGAAAAAAAAATAAAGCAAAAGCTTCATACCTTTTCTTTAAAAAAAAAGTGTTACAATATCTGTGCAGTATTCTTCAACTTAAACCATTAACAAAACTAAACATTTGGTATGGTTATCTATTTGTAGATACAACTGCAGAACTAATTTTTTGTTGCATTTACACAAATATGTACTGTCTGGCCTAATTCGGGTGTGGGGTTTTCAATTCTGAAATTAGTTTTGCGCCTAAAACTGTTGATTTTTTTAAAATGACATTTGTAGTCTATTTTTAAACTTGTACATGTCGGCAAAAAATAGACTACAAATGTCATTTAAAAAAAATGTAGTTTGGAAAGAGAAACAGACTGCACATTTAAAAACAGGCAAACAAAAGTATCTAAGATATATTGAAAGATCTCAGCATTAGAAAATAAAATTGCTCCCCACAGTGTAAATCATTTTCAGGGCTAGAAAAAGAAATTCTGAAACTTCACTTAACAAAATTTTAGGACTTTCAAGAAGGATTTAGTACATTTTTATATCATTTAAATACCATAGATTTTGATAAAATGGTATTCATTTCAGTTAACTTAACATCATAAGAAATCCAAACACAAAATTAAATTTTGATTAATACCCGAGAAGCATCCAAAATTATTTGAGGGTAAAATATTTACTTGCACTTTATCCAGACCTGAAAGTATTGTTCAGCGTCAGTAGAATTTATATTTTAGTTTTATTATGTATTTTATTCATAATTAATTATTGATTTTATGAGAAATGTCCAAATTTTATGAACATTAAGGCAAAAGTTAAAATCTAGGTGCTTTAGACATTTTAGGACAACTCTGAGCCCAGACACTATTTTATATTAAAATTTCATAAAGTTCTTATTATAAAATTGTACATAAATATTAATGTTGTTTTTAGACGCTCGGGGTTTAAAGGATGCCCACCAAGTGGAGGGTTTACAAGATCAAGCCCAGCTGATGCTACAGCAACATGTAAAGACTCAACATCCAACTCATCCATTTCGGTAAATAATAACAATTTTGCATATTTTTAAAATCATTTTTGAGACTATTTTTTTTAAAGATTAACTTGCTGACATCACATATAAGAAAATTTAATGTACATTAAACGATGCCCTCATCATAAACAGGGTGACTCATAATCACAGCCTTAAATGTATATTTTTAAAAGCCTCGTGAAAATGAAGTATAAAAATTACACATATTGTTAAAACTAGGACCCGAAATCGGAATTCAAGCTAAGAAAAAAAAACTTTTAAAATCTAACAATTAATGATAACAGTATGCAAAACATCAAATGCCAAATTAAGAGGCATGGTGGGCCAAGGAATAGAGCACTTGCCTCCCAATGAGGTGCCCCAGGTTCGAATTCCAGCGGTGGCTGGTTGATACAAATTCTGTTCCCGGCTCGCACCAACCACAATGCTGACGTCAAACATCCTAAGTGATGGAGGGATAATGGGTAAGAATCCCCTTGGCGTTAGGTTAGATGAGGGACGTTTGAGAGGTTTTCCTCTCCATCTAACGTAAATGTGGGTTAGTTCTATCAAAAATTTCTCCTCAAAGGCAAATTTCTCCCAATACTTGATCTAGGAGTTCCCATGTCTTCTGGATTGGGTTCAAAATTATGACGCAACAGAGTTGAACAATGGTAGAGTAAACTGAAAATTGAGACGTTTGTTCCAACGACTGTTATAAAATAAAATGCCAAATAAAGAGACGTGGTTTCTCAGATGACAGAGCGCTAACCTCCTAATGAGATGACTCATGTTTGAATACCAGCGGTGGCTCACCCCGACCACAGTGCTGATGTAAAATATCCTAAGAGGTAGACGGATCATGTGTTAGAGTCCCCTTGCCGTCAGATTAACAGGTTGCCTCTTCATGTAAAGCAAATGTGGGTTAGTTTAATCAAAAAGTTCTCTATGATGACAAATTTCTCCCAATACTTGATCCAGGAGTTCCCTTGTCTTCTGCTTTAGATTCAAAATTATAAGGCTACAGCGTTAAACACTGGTTATCGTAAACTCAAAATTGAGTCGAGGGTTATAAAAAAATACCATATGAAACTTTGAGGAGTTTCGAATAATCTTCTTTAAACTCTTCTCCGTGTCCTTCGACAATCAAACAGGTTTTGATGTTTTTTACTTCCCCTTCCTTATGTGGCATTTGAAGCCACATTTTTTTTTTGCTGAAAAAACATAATTTTTTTTCTGTTTCGTCCAGTACATAATATGTTACCAGGCTTTATAAACACCTCATGAAATTTAATATCCACTCTGTTCAGCTCATTTCATTGTGATTCATACTTAATAAAACATTCATTTTACAGATTTGGTCGTCTGCTATTGATGCTACCATCTCTACGCTACGTGCCATCAGAGCGCATCGAAAGTATGTTTTTTCATCGAACCATTGGAAATACATCAATGGAAAAACTTCTGTGCGACATGTTCAAGTGTTGAAAGAATATACAGTTTCGAACTTATTGCATTCACTAGAACGCACAATACAATGAATTTGTAGTTCAGTTCGATTCAGATAGCTTTATTTCTTCTTCTAGTGATTCTTTATTCTTCGCCAAGATTTATTATAAAGAGATTACTTCTCTTATGAATAGCAGTTAATACATTTTTGGACTTCATACATAATCAAATTTCTTAATTTTCTTTTCCAGACTCTTGATAATAAATGCCTCTAAATATCACTGCGTAAGTGCAGCAGTTCCCAAATGGTGTTCTGTGAGTTGGGAATTTTTTTTTTTAACCGGTAATGATTTTTTGAAACCTGTAATATGTTTGTATCTAATCACTAATCCAATATTTATTTAATATTAAGGTTATTTTTATGAAAATATTTACATAAAATTGCAATAAAATAGAAAAATTAAAAAACTAAATTTTTTTTCCAATAACTATACATTGAATAAATTACTAAACGATACTAAAAGAAAACAAAATTTTTTTTAAATTAATATTTAAATAAAATTAAATTAAATTTAGAATAAAGAATTATTTTTCTTTGATAACCTTCCTCACAATTCATAAGTTTTTTTTTTAAATCAGCATTTCTTAAACAGCAAAGCTACTAGACTTATGCAAGAAAACACATAGCCTCTGCGGAATTTCGATTCAACTGCATAACATAAAACCAATTTTGAGACTTGATGAAACAATGAAAAATTTAATTCACATAGCCTTTGCTGACTTGCAGTTTAACTGTATAACATAAAACCTAATTTTGAAACTTGATGAAAGAATTCCTTTCACTTTAAATGTTTCTGAACTAATTTGAATTCTTTTTCCTTTTGCTTATTTACACCTACTAATGAACGTTTTTCAAAAGTCAGGGTTCCAACAAAAGAAGGTTGATCGTTTAAAGTTTCAAGGCTGAAAAAAAATTGGGAAAAACTGGTTGAGAGCATAACGTTCTTGTTCATTACACTGAAATTCAATTGATTCTTGGTTTACAGAAGAAGAAAAAAATCAGTACTTTAAAGAAAAACATTATCATTTAAACAAATGTTCGTGTCTATACTTCCACAACCACCACAATATAATTCTATCTACGTTCCGTATTTCAAATTATAGGAGCTATTGGATTTTTAGGATGTAAAACATTTTTACAACAGTTAAAACAATTGTAAATATAATAATTTAAGCAGCACATAAATTTCTTCAAAGAGTTTTAAAAAAAGACTTGTTATTTTGCAATATTCATGAATGTAATATTTTTAATTGTGAATACTTCGCAATTCAATTGTACTTCAATTTAATTCTAGTCAGTATCAACAAGTTATTGATGTAAATATACTTACGTTGTTGAATTGAAATGTATAAATTATTGTAAATTATTCAGCTAAATAAAACGAAACTAGCAAATAATTTTATTTGTATTATTTCTTTTTTGGACTATCACTCACTCACTTTAACTTAAATTAACTCCTTGACTCACTCAGAATGGACACTTGTGTCGCTTTATATATATACATATATATATTCAGGCTCTCTAATTGCAAGCAAAAATATATCTCAGTATTCCTTAAATATGATAAACAATCTAATATTTTCGAAAAAAAATCTGTTGTTATATTATCAGAATTATAATTGTACTGAAATATAAATTAAAAAAAAGTAGCTTGAAACTTTTTTTTCATTCAATAATTAATTTTGTAAATTAAAGAAATTTCAATACTAATGAATAATTGTTGTAAACCGTGTTGACGCAATAGTCCGGTGGTCTAGTCTTAACAGACTACAAAGAATGGTCTGCACAGCCCTGTTAAGCTGTCTCAGTACCACTGCCACAGCTGCTCTCGANGCAGAAATAAGCACCCCTTGACTTTCCGTGATGACGTCAGGAATAGGGACCCCCCGCTGTACGCTGTAGTGCCGCCTATACTACTAATGTCTAACATGGTACACTGATGGTTGATCTTCAATCAGGGGCAGGAATTTATGGCTCCAATGATGGTATCAAACTTCACTTTCCTTTAGGTAGTTATGCCACTGTTTTTCAGGCTGAGGTCTATGGAATTATCCTGTGTTGCAAGATAGCTTAGACAGGGGATATCAAAATATGCCTATCAACATCCGTTCTGACAGTCAGGCTGCTCTTCTATGATCATCAAGGTGCAATTTCACTAGTGTGGGAGTGCTTCTCAGTCCTCCGTGATCTCTCTGCTCATAACAAGGCATACCTATATTCGATACCTGGACAAATGGGCATTATTGGAAATAAGCTGGCCAATGAAGCAGCATGGGCTGGCTCTAGTGCGATTTTCTGGGGCCCTGAACAAGCCTTGGGTATTTCTCCCACGTCATTCAGGGCTTCTGTATTAAAGCTCTATGGCAAAATTGTCCATACGCAATGGCACAACTCGGATGGTCAGAGACAAGCTAAAGAGATGAATCGTGACTGTCCTAGTGTATGCCAAAAAGAGCCCCTTCAGCTAAACAGGAACAGTTAGAGGAAGGTCTTTGGTCTTCTCCATGGACACTGTACCCTACATAATGGGTATTGAATCTAATTCTCTTTGTCGAGGTTGACCTTCCTGAAGAAGATACTTCATGTGATTCTTTTTTGTGATTGTGAGGTCTATTCTGCTTAAAGATTTGAGCATTTAAGGCAACATTGCATTAAGGCCTTGGAATTGCAAGACGTTCCTGAACTTCATTTCAGCTATAAGGCTTTCTTGTTAATCATGATTTAGAGTTTGGGTACAATAGACCTTGGTCGATGTGCCCTGCTCTTTGGTGCGGCCCAACCTCTAAGTCATGTTTGGAAGATTTTACCTTTAATGCAGAAAAAGACACCGGTGTTTCATGCAGTAATTCATAACCATTAATTATTTAAATGCTAAATGTAATATTTACTTACATTTTTACAAAATAATGAAAAAAGTATTAAAATATGTTTCATTTAAAATTCTGTGTCAAACAAATAAACTTAAGTTTTGTAATTTTGAGTTATTTGTCAATATGGGTCATTCTCTACAAATAGGTTATTTCTATAAAATGATAAAAAAAAGTGAGTTAGAAATTTCTAACTTTTTGTAAAAAGATATGGGAGAAGGTTCTAGACAAACATGGCGTTCATAAAATATAATTAATATTTAATAAAAATAATTAAAATTTCATTAATATTTAAAAAATATTTACAAAATACATTAATAAATAAAATTATTATATACAAAAATATTAAAAATATAATTAATATTTAAAAAAAAATATTATAACTATTATAAGTTTTCATTAAAGAGAATGAATAATAACATGGTGATGGAATAATAATTTTAGTTATAAATATGTTTAAAACAATATTTTTAAAGAATATATTTTATTTCAGTCCTTAACTGTTCTAAAAAATAATAAGCAAAAAATAATAATAATTTTTTTAAATTAGTCTTTAAAAATCTTAGAATATAACCCAAAAAAAAGTCATTTTCTTGCAGTGAGATAATGTTTATAGGAGAAAAAATATCACTATTTAGTTTTAAAGTTAATACCCATAAATAGAAATACCCATAGATTAATATAACAATTTATATATACATAAACTATTTCATGACAGAAAATTAGAAACTTATTAGAACACCATAACTTCATAAATTACAAAAGTGTTATTCTCTCTAAATGAGGGAATGATAGAAGGAATGAGAAAATAAGCATTAGTTGCTTCTAAGCTCTATACCCATAAATAAAAAATTATATATTCTTTAACTATCCCATTAGAGGAAATGAAAACACTTATTAATATAGATATTTAGAAAATAAATTAACTTAATGAAAGTGTCATTAGAAAACAATGTAAATGAAAGTTTCATCTTAACACTTAACTAACTAGCTTATTCAGTTTTTTTTTCCTTCCTTTTTTTTTAAAGTACTGAAGAATTTATCCTAATTTAATGAAATTTATTTTTCAGTTTTATCACAACATGCTCCTAAAACCAGTTCAATGAGTCGACCCAAATTATAATGTTATGATCAAAAACATTTTGAATCGCTATGAGTGAGAGAATGATAGGAATTATGAGTTTCAAACATTTTTGTTAAATGAAAAACCTATTTAAAGGCCAAAAAATTAACTTAATGCATTGAAGTAATGTCACAAGTGTTTATTTTAAAAGATTAAAGTTGAACAAGAAAAGTATAGGTATTACAAAAAGAAATAAGTTTTTTTTTTTGTATTTGTAGATGGTAAGATTTGGGAGAAAGGGAATGAGATTTCATAGATTCAATATTAGAAACAAAACATTTATTTCAACTAATATTTCAAACTTATGCGAAAATATATGAAAAACGTCTTTAAGCTATATGTTGAAAAAATAACTTATTCATTTTTCTATAGAAAAAACGGAAATATCTTTCATTTGTAACCTAATTTTACTCCTACTTTACAGTACTCCTAAAACTTGGTATTTAAATACTTGATGAGATAAAACTATTTTTGCTAATATTTAGCAATACACAGTAAATTTATTTTTAGAACATTAAAAACTGTACAAAAGATTTACAAGTTTAAGTGTACTAGTGTATACATGATAATGATAAACTATTGCATGGCTTGTTTTTTTTAACAATAAAAAACATTTTTCAAGGTGGACTTGGAATCGCATAGACAATAAAAAAAAATTTACAAGTGAAAACAAAGTAATCACCATTACTTGTGATCGTGAAGTTGATTTTAATACCACTTAAAAACATTTCATTATACAAAATAAACTTCAGAATTTGAAAACATATTCATCACTGTAGTTAAAATTTGCTCGAATGCATCATACTTTTAATTGAAACTGAGTTTTTATGCATTCTTACATACTTTCATATCTTCAAACAAAATAACAATAATATTTAGCAATACACAGTAAATTTATTTTTACAGCATTAATTACTGTACACAAGATCTACAAGTTTAAGATTTTATTTGAATAAAATGTAAAAGCTAATTAGATATAAAATTTATAATTCAAATCTCTTGATAGTCAATATCTAGTGTATACATGAGAATGATAAACTATTGCATGGCTTGTTTTTTTAACAATAAAAAAAAAACATTTTTCAAGGTATTTAACTTGGAATTGCATAGACAATAACAAAAATCAAATTGAGCATCTCAAGGGAAAGAAAAGGCATAATACAAAAGTAAAAAAATATAACACCACAACCAATACAAATGTTATGGCGCTAATCGGTAGACTAATTGGTATTCACTAATAGGTAGTATCTCATAGACAATTTCGCCCCCGAGTATACAAGTTCATTATTCCGAAATTGTACTCCAAGCATGAAGACGAGTGAGTACTCGCAACTTATCGACGTTATAAACAGTCGACAAGTAGCGAGCTCCCCTATCAGTGTTCTTGTTGATATGACTGTGATATCCCTTTTTGCTATGAGTTTCAGGTCTAATAAGTTCTTAATGCTCTCAATGGTCCAAATGCCCCACCAGTTGAGGGTTACTGCTATCACTTGCACACACTCCACATCATACGTTGTTTTGATTGTTTCTAGCAACCCAAGGTTGTTGGTATAATATTCTGCCTTTTTGGCGTTCGCCTCGTGAAGATCTGCATGGTCTGACAACACCTGGACATCAATCACCACGGCCAGGTCCCCATATCTGCAGACCACGTCTGGCTTTCGAAGTCCAGAGGTTCCAGCGAGAAGCGGCTCTTCATGAATCTCTATGTCATGCTTCTCGATTGCTCTTTTATTATACTTAGCGATGGCGTTATGCCTTGCAACTCTTTTGCCATGTGTCCTGGGACACACTTGAAGAATATGGCCCAGGGTTTCTTTTTTGTCACACCCTGCGCTGCAGAGCTTGACGCCAACTCGCCCACGTAAAGATCTTGCAAGCGTGGACAGAGCGTTGATTCTCAGTTTAGTAACCCATATGTGATCCTTCCCTGACAAAAACCTATTGCCAGCAGCGTTGTTGAGGGACTGATGCGGAGGTCTTTAGCGCTTTTCCATCATTCGATGCATGTAGGGCAATCTTCGATACCAGTGAGTGGTGTTGACCCGTATAGAGCCTCCGGACCAGGTGAGTCTGATTTTCAATATAGTCACTAATCAGGGTTGACTTTTTGGCATCAAAGCCGAGATCTTTCCATAAACTATCAAGTCTAAAGGCTCTAGTTCCCGGAATAGCCAACCTATAGGACATTAGTCCAAGTCCGCTGTCTTTTACTGCAGGGCGTATGTAGGCGTTCAGGCAGTCGTGAGGAAGTTTTAGTATGTGCCGCGTGAACGCTCTTACATATACGTCGCCTTCTTTAAGGTCTTAGTATGCGGCCGAGACAAAACCAATTTCTGGAGGAAACGTGGAATTTCAAAGTTTCTAACTCCAAAAATCTTCTGCTGAGGCTCCAGGGGTGATTCTTTAATCGCATTCAGCATGCTTTTAATCTCATCGAGGGGTGAAGTGGCCATGATTCCAGACTTAGAAAAAGTAAAACCTAGGTATTGAAAAGTCTATTCGTTGGCTGTTATCGACTTCATGGGGTCACCTCCGGCTATAAACTTTTCTTCACGTAATTTAATTTTCTTGTTTTTCCCATCAGGGATAAGGGAAAGGGTAAATGACTTATTGGGATTCACGAAAAGATTGCATGACTTGAGGTAATGTGTCAAAGGCAGTTTGTAGCCCTGTCTTTGATGAAGCAAATAGTGCAATATCGTCAGCATGGGATGATATGGAGATCCCAACATCATCCTATTGGATTCCGATTAATTTCTTTATTTAAATTATTAATTCATCAATCACTAAATTAAAAAAAAACACTAGACAGAGGATCACCTTTCATAACATCACAAGATGGGTGATCTGGTGTTGGCATTGTCATACAACCTGCTGACGTAATCGACAAATGTCTGATCCAACTTTAGGTGCCTTAAGATTGATATTAAGGCACCTTGACTGACAGAGTTGAATGCTTCTCTTAGGTTCAGTGAGGCTAGGTGGGTTCGTTTGAGTTTAGTTGTTGCCGTCCTCAGGACAAAGTCCAAAAGTGCTACGTTTTGTGCAATACCATCTGTAAGCAAGGACCCCCGCTGCTCGCATTGTAGATTATATTTGTTGGTGAGCCTCTTGGCAATTATTCTGCGGAAGACATGGAGCCAAATTGATGAGATACAGATCGGTGTGAACTCACCCGGCTGCGACTTTACACATTGTCGACTCCCGGGCACCTCCACTCGCCGCGGTTTTATTTGTCAACTGTTTCACCGCCTTATCTAGTAACCCTGACTCAGAGGCAACCCTACGCTCGCCGCAATACAGCACTCGCAAAAGTCATAAACGAATCTTCGCGCTCATGGATATTTTTAAAAGTTGCTTGTTGAATTAAGTTAAAATTTTATCCTCGTTTAAGACTAGAAAAATTCAAATAACGAGATCAAAATACTTCGTCCTTCTATAAAGAAAAAGTTACATACACACAATTATTTCAGTTAATTACATACATATTTCGGTTAAAAAAATTTTCAAATAGAAACTATTCTTGTAAATTAAATAAAAATCTGGAGTAATAAAATATTTATATCTTCAGAATAATCAATTTCTTTTGAATATCTTAATTAATAAACAAAGTTTAAAAAAATAATCCCCTATATAAATCATCACATTATTAAGTGTACATATTTTTGAAGATAAAAGTATTAAAAAAAATTTACGCAGTTTGAAAAATAATTATTTTTATTTCCTTCATTTTTACCATGTGTTTTCAATTGTTTCTATTTTGGAAAAAATATGTATTCTTCAAAATGCTTACAATATCTTAAAAAAATTGCATATATTTTATACTGAACAACTTTTGATTGACAATATTTTCTTCATAAGAGAGTCCTTAAAAAAATTTGAAAATATTTTCATTAAATTTGTTCAAATATTTTCTGTAAAATGCGTGCTATTATGAAAACAAGGAGAAAAAATATTTTTAGTAAAGCCATGACATAAAGAAACAAATCTATGACATATTCACTACTATTTTCGTATAGTTAATTTATTTTTTATAACATCAAATCATATTTATTAAAACTTAAAGTTGTGGCTGCTCAACTTTTTTTAATGTTTCTTAAGTTTGTCAGGGAAAATTCCGATATTTTCCATTTTTCTTGCTTCTATCACTATTATTTGTATATATCTGAAATTACTCACCTTCGTTTTAATTGTTTCCTAATTAATTTTATCATATATTTTGCTATATATATTTATCCTTTCATTCTATGCTTCATTAATTTCATAACTTATCCATCTTGTAACTTTTTATTCATAATTTTATAACAACTTTAGCTTATTAGATTCTATAACTCAACAATTGGTCTATATATTTTATAATTTTTTTATTCAATTTTTGGGCTTCTAAATAAGATATGGAAAAAATACTATGAAAATTATTACATTTATTGTCAATCTAAAATTAGGCCTTTTTTTCCTCCTAAGTGCGAAAACACATTTACTAACTTAAGGTAACGTAATTTAACACGATTCATCTATTTTAATAAGAACGATTCAGAGAAAAGCAGGATCAGAAAAAGTGAGATGTGTATTTTAATTTATATTCTGCTTCAAAAATGAGACAAAAGAGACACAGAAAACTTTTCTGTTATTATTTAATAGTATTCATTAGTCTTTAAAATTCCAAAAGAATTTTTTAGTTGCTGGAATCATATAATAGTCTCATTTGTAACAACTTGTTTTTTAATTTTTTTTCACACAATAGCTTTTATTGTATGTAATTTGCTTTAAAAGTTCAAACATTTATTCTTAGATTGTCATGCAGTCTGTGTGTCTGAAAACTGTATGACCTATTTTATTTTATTTGTTCCTTGCAGAATGGTAATAATTGTTTCTTATTTGATAATAAAAATCTTACTTTTGCTGAGATAACTGATCGCAAGAGTTTTGTTTTATTATCATAACATCGATTAATTTTTTTTAGAAAAGTGTAAGTCCTCAGCCTTTCAACCATATTGCTTTAAAACTACTTTCTTTATTTAAAGTAAATTATTAAATTTAAAAATTGTTAAGATTCTCTTATTTGACTCAATATCTTGTCTTTAATGAATCAGAAATAAATAAACAGATTGTCCTTATATGATATGAGTTATGATATGAGAATGTCAAAGTTGATGCTTACTGTTTACATTATATTTTTATTTTACAAATCATAAAAAGTTTTCTTTAATCAAAATTGTGTTCACCTCATAAATATACTTTAACTGCTACAAATTTTTAAGTCTTGGCTACCAAAGCTGTGGAGTTGGCTAATACGTATGAAGGAATTTATCGTTTGGGACATAACATTTACAAAAAAGTGTCAAATCTAAGTACAATTGTTTGGAAGCAAATATTATTCGCACTGCAAATGGGAATCATTACATCAAATTTAATCATAGATATCAATGTCAGAAAAGTAAAAAAGAATAAATTCATGTATAAAGCTGACAGCAACAATCTCCTCATCATTACACGTATATAAAATGAAAATGCTTAAAACTCATAAATTGTGTAGTTACTTAAATTAAAGGTTTTAAAAACTAAACAATAAGGTACAAAACCCTGCTGCATTATTGAATATTGTGTCCACATACTTGGCAAAGACACCATAAATTATTTGCAATAAATTTATAAAAATAATTAAAAAGCTATACCCTACTCATATATCCTACACCCACAACAAAACTTTATCCTAAAAAGGAAATAAAAAAGTAAGAAATAAATATGTGTTTCAGGAAGTCCGAATAAAAAGAGAATGATAATACACAAAAACTTTTAAAGCAGCTAAATTTATTCACACCTCATGTTCACTCATGCGTTTTTTAAATCGTATGTCGCAAGTGAAACATGCGCGAATTAATATTCGAAGATTTTCGCGAGAAAATTTGAAACCGGACTTGGCGAATGTAACATTGGCGAATTTCAAAATACGGTGCCAAAGAAGTGCCCGGGAGTCGACAATGTGTAAAGTCGCCACCCGGCTCGACTGCGTTCTATAATTTGGGCGAAAAGATTGTTTTAGTTTCGGCAAGTCTTCGCGGTATGTCACCACACAACAAGAAAATATTCAGTATTTTGGCGATGTCGTGTCTTTTTAGTTTCTTAAGATACTGTAGAGTTACACCATCCACGTCTGAATAGGAGATTGGGTCGAGGTCAATTTCCTTAGTCAATATTGGTTCAGTAAAGATCTCTTTAGGTTCATTAACGACAAGGATTAATGGCTGCGGATTAAAGTCTCCAGTCTTTTTATTTGTCAACACATTTCTCCAAAATTTTAAAAAGCCATCCTCATCTCGTATTGAGTCACATGAAGTTGGAGATATAATTTCTTCAAAGCACCTCCTTCTAGACCTCTGGTAGAGTTTCTGTAGATTTAGGCACCTTTCTCTTTTCATCTTTTTATTGGACTTTGGTTTATGTGTGGGTTTTACACCAAACTTTCTGCGCCCATCGCTCTTCCGGGTCTCTGCTCCTGTACGGCCATTTTTCTTAGGTAACGCCATAGCCAGATCAGCTGCTCGAAGGAGCGCGTCTAACTTAGACGATTCGGTGTTTTGAATGGTGTTATCCAGGTCCAAAAAACGACCATGACGTGCAGGATGAGTATCGATAAGATTCAGAACCTGTTTGAAAATCTGGCTGCGACAATCGTCAGATCCAGCGACTTTATCGTCAGATATTGGAGAGACTAAATTGGCATCATTTCTAGTTGGCATTGGAGCTGTAGAGTTCTGCTGGCGGGCCTGATCCCTTCGGAGCTCTTCAAGTATAGAATGGTAAAGCTTTAGCTTACGGTGGCATTTAATGCTCTCTTGACTTGAACTTCGACAAAAGGTATTCATTTATAAAACACGTGCCTGCCGGTGAGCCGAGTTCGCATAGCGCTAATACTCTTGTCTCCCATACCGACCATCTGATTTTCTTTAACGGTACATTAATCCGGCTGTTGTATTTTAAAATATAGGCGAAAAGATTTTCTGGCGAAAGATTTTTTTTTTCAATTAAAAAGCAGTTATTATAAGGGACTTTCAAAAATGTATATTTTGCTTATTTTTTCTAGACCTTTTGAAATAAATTTTGACTTCGTCAAACTTCATAAAAAAAAAAAATAAATAAAGTTATCACTTTTACACATAAATAAATACATTTTCGAGTTTCAAATATTTTAATAAACCTTGTTAAAATAAATTTTCAAGTTTCAAATATTTTAATAAATCTTGTTAAAAATACATTTTCAAGTTTCAAATACTATTTTAATAAACCTTGTTAAAGTACATATGTTACAGATTAACATAAAAACCTACCAATTTTATATTTTTAAATTTGAATACATAAGTAAATCTAAGGCATTTTATACAAAAAAAAAAAATACCNAAATAAAAAAAAAAAAAAAAAAAAACCTTTCACAGTTAATTATTAAGTTTGCTTGTAACATGTAAAATGAAAATTATTTGCTGTTATTTTTTTCTTCTAACTCTTGCAATTCATTTTTTTTTCCTTGGAAGTTTTTCTAAAACTATTAGATTTTGACAGCTAAGTCATATCATTTAGTTTCCCTGCTTGGACAACAAATTCATCAGCAGACTTAGTAAGTTTGTTTACGCAACGCAATAATCTAAGGAGTTTCTAAGGAATATAAGGAGTCTGTACGCACCCTGAAAAGAGCAATAATTGAACCTTGAAATTTAAAAATTGCAGGTATAAAGCACTGTATAATATAAAAGGTGCCCTTTTTTACCGTTCATCATTTACTTGTGATATTTAAAGTGAAAAACATGTCAGTAGATAAAGTGCATTTACGACACTGCATTTTATATGAATTCCAAAAAGGAAGCAACACATCGGTTGCATGTAAAAATTTATAAGCAGTATTTGGAAAAGATGCTGTAAATATTCGTACTTGTCAAAGATGGTTTAGCAAATTTCGTTCCGGGGATCTGAGCCTCAAAGAAAGTGATCGATCTGGACGACCATCCAAAATCGATAATGATGTTTTGCGACCCATGTTGGAAAATAATCCACATTTAACAAGTCGAGAAATTGCAGAAGAGTTTGGCATTCTTCATACAACTGTTGGAGATCACATTAAATCTCTTGGGTTTGAGTTAAAGCAAAGTGTTTGGGTTCCACATGAATTAACAGAAAAGAATTTGTCTGATCGTGTAAGAATGTGTTCATAACATCTGATTAGACACAATGTGGAGCCGTTTTTGGACAGACTGGTTGCTGGAGATGAAAAGTGGATTCTTTACGAGAATATTAAGAAAAAAAAATCTTACTGCTAACCAGGAACATCATCAGCAACAGTTCCAAAACCAAGTATCCACCAACGAAAAGAACTGCAATCAGCTGGATAAATTTAATGCAGCTATCAAAGAAAAAAGGCCAGCATTAGCGTCCAAAAAAGGAATACTGTTCCACCACGACTAGCGTTCGCCCGCATACTGCAATGGTGACACTACAAAAATTGAAGGAAGCTAAGGATGGGAAATCCTCAGTCACCCACCGTATTCACCTGACATTGCACCATCTGATTATTACCTGTTCAGATCTCTGCAAAAGTATCTAACAGGAAAAAATTTAAGTCTTTTGAAAGTGTTTAAGGCAGTTGCTGACTATTTTAACTCCAAGGACGAGAACTTCGGCAAAACAGGAATTCACAGGTTACCTGAAAGATGGCAACAGGATGTAACAAATAACGGAGCATATATAATTGATTAATATTAAACAGATATTTTTATAAAAGAATTCAAATATTGTCTTTAAAATACGACAGAACTTTACCTCCAACCCGAGATTTTTAAAAAAATTTTAGAAAAATAATGGAAAGTGATAGGAAAAAAGTAAAAAGATATTATTTCTCAAGACATTCTGGAGATTAAAAAATAAAATAAAAATTAATATTAAAAAAAGAAAAACAAAGTCAATGTTTACCTATTTTTGGGGAGTAAAAACGATGTTATTTTATGATCAATTTTTAGCACCAAGGCCAATTTTTGAACCAATGATGAAAATGATATAATTTTTGGATTTTCTGAAAGATAATCATTTTGTTAAAAAGAAAAATTANTCTAATTTACAAATTATGCTTAATAAAATCTAAATTTACATTCAACGATTTGTACATCATTTCCTGGAAACGTTATTGTTTTTATTCATTCAATATTGGCCAAAATGAACATTCATAATTCCACTATACATTAACCACGCCTAATGAAGGAAGCAGCAAAGCTTTCTTCATTATAAAACTGGAATTATGTCAAAATTAGCGAAAAGAGTAAAATTCATTTAAAAAAAATTTCGGAAGCTTGAAAAAAAGAGTTTTGGAATTTTTAAATTTTTCAAAAATGATCTATTTTATTAGTGTTGATTAATTATCAAGTAAATAAAATGAAAAAATTATAAAATGACATTTTCTATTTCTAAAAATGAGAAATCATGAAAAAGTTCTATTATTAAAGCTTCAAGAATTTTTTTTCTCAAAAACTATTAAAGTTAGAATAATGCGGTTTTCACTGCTAGATTGGAAATTGTATACCCACGACAGGCATCACATGTTTGAAAAATTGTAATTGTTGGAGTTTGTTTCATAATAAAAATTGGTTAAAAAAAATACTATTATTAAAAAAAAAGTAAATAGATTCTTATGTCTACTCTACTGTACCGTACAATAAAAGATCTCTTCTTTTATTAAACTGGACGAAGATGGCTTAAAAAAATTTAAACAGCATAAAAAGAGCATAAAAATTAATTTTAACACCACTTTTCAATTTTTTAAACAATTGCAATTTTAATCATCAAAGTACTTGTAATAATTAAAATAGATATGTGTAGCAAGAATCCAGTAGGAATTATTTATTTATTTGTTAACTTTTATATGTATTATTGCTTATTGTTGAATTTTCATTATTTAATGCTTAACAGTAAAAACTAGAAGAAGGACATAAAATCATTGTTTGATACCACAATAATGTACTAGATTTTATATTGTTGCTTTATTTTTGATCTAAAATTACTATTTTAAAAAAAAAGTCATTTTTGACACCACCTTTTTATGAATTATTGATGCTGCTCATATTAAAATTAAAAAAAAAAAAAAAAACTAATTGAATCATTAAAGTAATTCATATCAGTAAATTATTACGGTTTATTAAGAATTATAATTAGAAAATGACATTTAAATATTGAAATTGTTGGATTTTGTTTCATAACAAAAATTAGTTAAAAAAAACACACTATTATTGCAAAAAGTAAATATATTCTTATGTCTACTCTACTGTACTGTACAGTAAAAGATCTTTTCTTTTTATAAACTGGACAAAGATAAACACCGAAAATAATAATAATTTGTACAAAGGACCAAAACATAATTTCAAATGAAAAATACAATGAAATGCATAAAAATTGTACAAAGAGTAAAAATAACTAGAACAAATTTAATAAATACAAAGAACAAAACTCTTATTATATTATTATTTAAATATTTATATTATTTTAAATAAATGAGTACCAATAAAAATAAAATAAAAAATTATTTAAATACTTAACAACTGGGCAGTTATTTTTGTAAAGATTATATTGCAGTGAAATAATAATAAAAAAATCTAACTGTCAAGTCTACTTACAAACTTAAAATATCACACAAAAAAATTAAAAATAAAACTGTGAGAATAGTTAATAAAATAAAAATCCAATATTGTAAAGCTATATAATAGTGATGTTTCTGGGATAACTTATAGCAAACAAAATGTTGCATCTTGTATAACTTATTATCTCTTCTTTAGGTTTAAGATAAAATAAAAGAGCATTTCACAACAAGAAGCATATTAATATTTATATTGTTTATTACTTGTTCATTTTATAATAGATCGTAATGAAAAACATGACATATAAAAATAAAGTTATAATATTCTTAATATAATTACAAATCGGAAATATGGGGAAATAGAAAAATATCACTTCAATATAAAAATCCAACATTGTAAAGTTGTATAATACTGCTGTTTCTGGTATAACTTATACCAGCAAACAAAATGCTGCATCTTGTATACTTTATTCTCTCTTCCTTTGGTATAAGATAAAATAAAAAAGATTTTCATAATAAGAAGCATACTAATATTTATATTGCTTACTACTTGTTCGTTTAATAATAGCTTGCAACCCCCCAAAAAAATTATATAAAAATAAAATTATAATATTCTCAGCATATTTACAAATTGGAAATATTAAATAAAAAATATCATTTCAACATAAAAATTCAGCCTTGTAAAGCTGAATAGTACTGCTGTTTTCGGTATTATTTACACCAGCAAATAAGATGCTGTATCTTGAATAACTTATTCTTTGTTTTCTTTGATTTAAGATAAAATACATGAGTATTTTGCAATAAGAAAATTACTAATATTTATATTGTTTTGATACTTGTTCAATGTATAAGCAAAAAACAAACATGCTATAAAAATATTTAACAGCCACAATACATTTACAAATTAGAAATATGAAAGGGAAAAATATATAAAAATAACAGAGCTAAAATCCAGCATTGAATAAAAGACTGCTTCTTGTACTACTCGCTCTTGACTTTTTAGGTTTGCGTAAAGTTTCTCCTATCACAGGACGAATATCTTGACTAGGTGGGACAAACTCATCAAATGATTCTTGAGAAGAAAAGTCATTAAATGACGAACTCAAAGATGACATATCATCAAATAGTTTTGTCACATCATCTTCAGAGGTGGATTGTACAGATGTATCTTGGGTGTTAGTCCGTGTAAGAGATGAAAATGAAGTTGAAGGAGATAAAGCAGATAACGATGTTGTTGCGGTAGCGAAACTTGTATCCAAATATACCGGAGCATTGCTATTAAGCTGTAATAAAATGATTAATATTAGAATAAATTATGGAAGTTGAAGGAGATAGAGCAGATATCGATGGTGATGTAGTAAAATTTGTATCAGAGTATATTAGAGCATCTCTACTTAGCTGTAATAAAATAATCAATATTAAAATAAATTATGGAAGTTGAAGGAGATAGAGCAGATAACGATAGTATTGTGATAATGAAATTCATATTAGAATATACTGAAGCATCACTATAGAGCTGAAATAAAATTATTACTTTGATTGCAAATAATAAATTACAACAAATAGGCAGAAAACTGGCCACACTGTTAAAAAAATTGAATATACATTAAACGGTGCCCTCTTCATAAACAGGGTGTCTCACAATCACAGCCCCAAATGTATATTTTCAGAAACCTTGTGAAAATGAAGTAATAAAAAGTACACATATTAGGGATCTCAAATTAGTATTTAAGTAAGAAAAAAAAAAAAGATTTTTTTAATCAAAATCTAACAAATAATAATAGCGGTAAAAAAACATCAAATGCCAAATAAAGAGCCGTGGTGGTTCAAGGGATATAGCGCTCACCCTCTAATGAGGTGACCCAGATTCCAATCCCATCTGTGGCTGGTTGATTCAGCTCCAGGCTTGCTCTGACCACAGTGCTGATGTAAAATATCCTCACTGATAGATGTATCATGGGTTACCCTGCCACCAGCTAACCATTAGAGATTTTTGTAGTTGGCTTCATCTTGTAATGCAATATTGGGTTAAAAAAGTGATTTACGAAGGCTAGTTTGTCCCAATGCTTCATCTAGGAGTTCCTTTGTCTTCTGAATTGGATTCAATATTATAAGTCTATGGAATTGAATAGTGACAGTTGTAAACTCAAAAATGGGTCAGTTGTTCAATGCCGGTTAGAAAAAGAAAAGAAAAAAAAGGTGGTTTAGTGAAATTAAAGGTAGGAATTGTAAGACTAGAGCAGATCTAAATTTTTTGGAAAAGTTTGGAGAAGACTTTCATCCAAAAGTAGTTTGATAACAGAGAAAGATTCTGAAAAAATACAGTAAAACTCGAATTATCTTGCTCTCTTGCTACAAGTGAAACATCAGAAAATAAAATATCTTAGGGTAATCCACCATAAATAATGACATAATATCATGAATAAAAAAACCTGATACATTTTATTTTCTGGCATCCAAATGTCGTATACATCTTTTTAAAAGTAACACCATATATTTTGTTGAAAGTTGTAATTGGGCTAAATAATTAATCAAATTATTAAAAAAAAATGTCAGTAACTTTGAAATGAAAAGATGGTAAATATTGCAGCTGAGCATTTTTGTTCAAAATAAATATAAGGTTTCTGAATTCATTATCCTTTAATGACTCTTTGATTATTGATTATTAATTTCAACTGCTTTTAAATCAAATGATAATGAGATAAATGAAAATTTTTTTGAATTCACAACTCTGTGTCATAAGATTTCTTACTATTTTTGCTGAAAATATTAAATAAGTGAGGGGCACTTTTTCAAAAATCTTGCATGTTCTCATAAAATAATTTAGCACTGAAACTTTCACAACTGCAAATCTAGCAAATTAAGACTGTAATAAGAAACCTTAAATACATTTTACAGTAAGGGAATCGTAACTAACTTGAAATTAAACCAGCAATTGAAATTAAATATAATCTTCATTTAATAAAAAAAGAGAAGAAAATTTAATAGTGATGAAGCTCTGTGATTACTGACTACCCAAAACCCACAAGGCAATATTTAATTAATTAACAATTCTCATGTCTATTAATAGAACAATGTGATAAGGTTATACTTTTTCAGATGACATCAATTAATTATATAAATCTTAACAATACCATAGTTATGACATTAGAATTTATTTTAACCATTTTAAAAAGTTATAAGGTTTTGCATCCTATTTAAACTATTTTTAGTTGTTTTCCAATGTTTCAAGTAAGAAACAAAATAAAAGTTAAAGGCACAAAAATACAGACAAAGCAATAATGATAAAACACTTTCCAAATTAATTGTAGTCAGAATACAATACTTACATTTCCTTCTAAACCCCAAACATCTAAAATTTTCTTACTATATGGATCATTAAATTCACGAAATTGAGAGATATCAAAAACTTCAGATATTGATGGTTCTTTGGTAGGTCCAATAAGCAAACTCAACTACAAAAGAAAAAGATAGACTAAGAGTTACAGCATCGCTAAAAAACTAAACTTATATCAATTTAAAAACAAAAATTATTGATAAAGTTCAAACAAAAACATTTTTTACTAACACATAAAAATTTATTGTCTTGGTATTGAATTATAGCGAGCATTTCATGTTAAAAATTTCAGTCACCATTAAAAAAAATTTGGTACAAAAGTAGTTAAACCAAGGGTACCCAACATTTTTTAACATAATCTTACATTCGAGAATACCAGTTGGAAAGTGAGCGCGTCCCCTTTTTTAAGTAAATTTAAACATTTAAAAAGCAATAATTGAAAACCGAAACATTTCTAATGTGGTCACAACGAGCATGTCAAACAGGCCCACCTGTATCTGATTTAAACAAAATTTCTCATAATATTTTGAAAACGATTATAAAATCATTTGAAGAAGCCCGAACATGTGGATGTACTTGAGGTGTCCTTTTTCTTAAAAATTGTCTGAAAGAAACATCTGATTTAAAGACATATTAAACATCTGATCTGATTTAACACATTTTTAAAACATTTCTACAATGAATTTTTTATTAACAAACAATAATTATATAAACTAACTGAATAATGCAGCTCTTACAACACAAATATATTTATTAAATTGTGTAAAAACGAAAATTATTTGCTAGGCCTAACCAAATCTTATATTTTTTTGGAACAGTTTCAACATACAGGGGTGAGATTGGCCAAATGGCAAAAAAGCTGAATTTTCACGCGAGTAAATCATACGTGATTTATAGCAAAAATATCAGTAGCATATTCTCATCCAGTTCCGCTGATGTTGTAATGCCTATATGGGTCATTCTCACAAAAAGGTGATTTTTTAAGTCCCTGAGTAATAAATATTAGGAAATACAGCAGATTTCTTAATATTTTTCTTTATCATTTTTCGTGAAGTTCTCAACTAAAAAATCATATGCATTTCTGCTAAATGTATTTAATATTTCATTCTTATTTTTTAATAAACATGACTTCAAAATCCCCTTCGTGGACGTCCCTACGTCTGTGGCGCGAAATAATTTTTAATGCCTGTTAAACAATTTAAGTGTTATTTTAATGATTTTTGTAATTTTACCTAGTTAAATGTTTATAGTAACTTTTTATATTTAGTATTCTTAAAAAAAAAATTTTTTTTTATAAAATATATGACTAGTAAACTTTGTCCATCAAAAATGATGTCTCCCTCCGTGGACAATTAATATAGTTCTGTAAATATGCATTGAAGGGCAGCATATGCGAAATCCCTATAACACACCTGCTGGGAGGGGTAACCATTCCATTTTCTAATGTTAAATATCAGTTGTTTTTCTTCTCTTTGGTGTCAGTTTTGGATTGTTGTTTTCAACTGGGGTTTGGCAAAGTTCTCACCGTATACTCCGTGGACATCATAAAGAAGGTAAGAGAAAATTATTTTATTTTTGATAGATGAATTTTAGATTGCAAAAATTAGCCCCATTTTTGTAACTTTAAAATTAAAAATCAGTAAAATTCAAGAACTAGTTTTTGTCTCCTCCGTGGACGTCCCCTCCGTGGACATAACAAGTCCACGGAGGAGAAGACACAGTCAATGTAAGAGACAATGTGTTAGATAACCATAATACAATTTTAATAATTAAAAAACTATTTTCTTTTAATTGATATTTTTTAAAATGGAACAAATGTGTTAATTTGTTTCTATTTTTAAAGAAAATCAATTAAGTTTAACTTTTTCTTATCGGAGAAGTAAATATTGGCAATTTTTCTAAATAATTTCTGTGATGTTTAACATTTTTTTTCTCTTCAAATTTTAGGAAAAAAATTGCAAAACCAAAATTTAAGAAAAGAAAGCAATCAAATGTTCAAATGCAAAAGAGAAGGGAACAGAAAAAACTTAGTATGAGACAAGCTAGACAGAAATTAAAAGAAAACCCTATATTGTTTGAAGAAAGTAAAAAAAAAAAAAAAAAAAAAGAGCAAGAAACTTTAAAATTTGTATCAGAAAAAGATTTAACAGAAAAATCGTGATTAAATGTACTTAAATTTCTAGAAATTGATAGAGCAAGCCGTTTGTGCCCAGGGAAAAAAGAAACAATAACAAGAAGAAAAGAGAAAAAACAAAAACGTTATTTGGATGACAGTATGTTTAACTTGCATAAAATGTTCATAAAAGAGTACCCTCAACACTCAACTTTCATGTGGAGTCTGAATTTTTATTTCAATAGTCTTTACATTTTAATTTATTAATATTCAGTAAGAGTTACTTAAAAAATTGTACACCTAGGTTAAAAATGGATGTTTCCTTTCATAGCAGCATGATTAATCGGAAGTAGCTCTATCTCTAATAATGAAATATTTTATTATTTACTTATTAATGTTAAACTCATATCAGTTGTACTTAATAATTAATGAATTAGTCTTCATTGACATTTTATATTTTATAACATAAAATGTCTCCTCCGTTGACTATTACATCTCCTCCGTGGACAAGGCAGAATTTAAAATATTTTAAATCTTGTAAAAAATAAAATAGAAAACTTGACCATTACTATATGGACATATAGCAAAAATAAATAAAGGCATTTATGTAGTTTTTATCACTTTTTTAATTACTTTAATTTAAGAAATTTTTTTAGTTAATTTATACCTTTTCAATGAGAATGACCCATATATAGCAATAATCGTCGATAGAAAAACTGCCACATTTATAGTAACTAATTCAAAAAGAAAACTTACTTTTTACAAGAATCGAGACAAAGGATTTTAAAATTGCGTGAATACAAATAGCGATCTTGGATTTTAAAATCGCGTGAATATAAACAACGATATTGAAATCACTTGTATGAAACTCGATATTGGATTTCAAAAATGTAAAATTTCCAATCATGACGCAAAATTTTCAGATTGCGTAAATAAGAATAACGATGCATAATTTCTAAATGGCATGAATACGAATCCAAAGCCTAATTCTTAAATCAAGTGTAAATACGAAAATAGATGTTGGATAATACAACCGCAAAAATGAATCACAACATTGGATAAACTCGCGTGAATATGAATCTCTACATAGAATTTTAAAAACGCCTCAATATAAATCGCAATATTGGATTTTTAAATCTCGTAAATAAGAATTGCAATTAACAATATTGAAATCATGTGAATAAGAATCGCAACATGCAACTTTTAAATCAGGTAAAAATGAAAATCGATGTTTGATATTAAAATGCAGTGACGTCTGAATTATGAAAATATTAGCTATCTAACAGACGGGTAAAAATAAGAAATATCTTATTTTCTGCTCATAAAAGCCAAGATCTAAAATAAGTAGATTTCCAGAAGGGTTGATGGCAGTTACGTAGTTTGAATTTTCTATATCTTTCTACATATTACATCTATATATCAAATCGGAAATAAATATAATTATTTTATTTCAATAGCTGAATTTTCAGAAAAAGTGGAATATTTATATAAAAATGTCATCCCTGAACATAAGCAGTAAAAGAGCAATTTATGTAGAAAAAAAAACCTAATTAAATGTTGACTTACATTATTAAATGATTCACTTATATCTTTACTTTCAATTTCAGTATAGCCACAGGAATGACATATGTTTGTTGTGTTATCAGCTTCATTGGTTATGGTAGAATCTTTATCTGGATTACAAATTTTGCAGAATGCAGAAATATCATTCATTGAACCTGCAATATCAAGCAATATAACCTAACATAATCATGAAAATTTTTGCATCAAGAGCAAATAATTAATTTATATGTTTTATTTTACAGTTCTTCGGATGTAGGATTTGATGCCATCTTGATTGATGCAAAATTAAATTAAATATTATGTACGTAATTTACTAAATACTTCATGAGAGAGGTAAATATAAAATTAAAAATTTTAAAAATATATTAAAAGAAAACTATCTGTGTTGGAACTGGGTAAAAAAATTTTTTAAATTACAAAACAAGGAGGAGATAGAAATGGACAATTTATTGCACACAGCATAAGAAATATGGTACTTTATTCTCACCAAAGTTCAAACTTAGTCATAAAAACTATAAAACATACTCTTAAAGAACTCATCATCCACCAAATGCAACAACATGTTATAGTCTAAGAACAGAATTGACAGATACCTGTGCAAATATTCACTCATACACAATATACACTAAACTTTCACCAGTTTTACATTTATGAACTTATTAATCAGTTAAATAATTATATGTGGTATGCAGGACACTCCTTTTTGCTTCTTTTATAGGCCTGAATAATGGTAGCGCCATCTGTACTGCATTCAAACATGCCACAGCAGTTTAAAAAAAAAAAAAAAGCTGAACTTTAGGCGGTATTGAAACTTAAGAATTACAAATTAAATATAATAATTATAATTTAAAAGAATAATTATAAATTAAACAAAATATAAATTAAAAAATGTTTTTTTTGCATAGCTGCCTGCCAACATGGATAAGAAAAAAAATCCAGTAAATTTTACGAAATAATATAAATTTCACGATATTTGTTGCATAATGTACTAAATATTTCACACATAGGGAATTTTAGGGATTTTTATAGTCATCAAAATAGAAAAATTGCAATATTTTCCACTTATGGTTGGCATTAAACATACTTGAAATGTTATGTATTCAGCCTTTCATCCCTCTAGTGGGTCGATTAATGAGTACCAAGCATGCTTGGGAATTAAACACAGGGGTTTTTGCGTTCGGCTGCCCACCTAACTGGAACATCTGCTCCTGCACCCTAGAGACCAAGGTCAAGAAAACTGAGATTGCACAGTAGGCCTTGGCCTTCTATGGGCTGTCGAGTCACTGAGTTTTTTTTTTAGTTTTTTAGAAATGTTACACGTAGTCATAATTTTAAATATTAAAAGGCATTTAATTCGTCAAAGATAGTTAGAAATTTTTTTTTAATTAATTTAAAAAGAGAGTTCTGAATAAAAATAAACTGAATATTTTCTAACAAAAAAATTTTTGAACTGATTTTTATTTCTCTAAATGAGGTTTGCTTTACTATGTATTAGTAACACTTATTTGAATATTCAAGAAAGCAAGCAATTATCTGTACAAAAATTCTATTTCAATATGGATTTTTTTAGGAAACTTACTCAATTTTATGGAATATTGTAAAATGTACAAAAACCAGGAGAATTCAAATTAAACCAGTCCACCATGAGAAACTGGAAAATCCAGTAGAGTTGGCAGCTATGTTTTTGTATAAATGTTCTGAGTTTATTCACTTTTAATTATAAAATGTTTCTGTCAGTTGTTATTTTTGGATTTGCTTCGTTGGAATTCAGTTTATTTTTTAAAAAAATTATCGATTTCTAAACGCTAATTCGAAATCTTATTTTACCATTTTCAAAATTTGTGTCAACATTTTATTTTCAATTATACTAAAACCATTTTATATGAACTGAATAAAGACAGCAATGTAAATTTTTAATACAACTTATATCTATCACACAAGATTAGATTTTATCGTCAAAAATTTTTTTTAAAAAAATAAGATATCCCTCTTATAAAATATAATTTTTTTTTAAATTTTATACTCCACTGGAAAGGTCCCTTAGTTCAACATACCACATTTTTTTACAATTTCAAAATTGTTAAATGTATGATAAAAATCATTAAAAAAAATTTCAAAAACAGAATTTTACGGTTTTGAGAAAAAGTGGCATGTTTGTGTACTGAAACTATCACACGTGAAACTATCACCGCATACCTTCACTAAAATTTTTAAAAATTAAAAGATTACGAGTGAATCTAAACGTGCTGACATACTGAAAATTTTCGAAAGATCCACATTTACTTCCTCAGACAAATCATTAGAATACTCTGGTAGACCATTTCCTTCATCAGAAACTGGCATGAACTGAGATAAATGAGGCAATATTTTGTCCGGAGTGGTCAAAACACAACCCATACTAACTTGATGACTCTTCTCAACAGCTGAGGCATCTTTCTTAAAGTCTTGATAAAATACATCACCAAGTGAGTTGATCTGGAATACCGAATATCCTGAGTTCGAATGTGGAATAACACTGACCCCAACAAGAGGATAGGACAGCCGTTGTTCTAAGGAATCATCAACAGGAATACAATGGAGTTTCAATGATTTTGCACAATCTGTGGTAGTGGAGAGATGCAAGGGTGGAGACAGTGAAATGGGTTGAACTATGGAATGTTGAGCTCTGATGGCAAAAGAGCTGAGCTCATTTGAGTCTTGAGTTCCCAGAATCACTATGACATCTGAAGAGTCACGAGCATTATTTACGATTGCAGAATCACAGTACATAGGATGACCCCTCATCATATGGTTATAAATCAAAACCTATAAAAGATAAAATTAAGCAGTTTTATTTAGTGCAAACCATGAGAACTAGGGGGCGATTCAAATATATAACCTTCATATGATGCAGAATTTTTGTTAAACACATTTTTATTAACTATTTTTATTATTTAATATTAATTTAAGTAAAAAAATAAGAGAAAAATATTATCTTTAACATTCAAATAAATTATGGTTAGGAAATACAACACGAAACACCAGTGCCTTTTTATGCGTTAAGGGTGAAATTTTCCAAAACGCTTCTAAACACAATAATTTTGCAAATTTGCACTTATTTGCAGTTATTTAGATCTAAAAGAAATAGTTATAAATCATTCAAGTTTTTTTTAATTTACAAAATCAATTATTAATAAAATTCTGAGTTAAAAAAAATTTCAAACTAGGTAATTTCTTTTGGATTTTATATTTTAGTACAAATATAATTCCGATAATCTGAAGGGTTTTTTTTTTTAGTAACTAGCGTGTAATTAAAGTTCCAGAAAAAAATATATAAAAGTGAGACTATTGTCCCATCTGCATTAAAAGGTTAACGAGGGGGAAGGTGGAGGTATAAGCAATGTTTATGTAAGGCATTAAAATCACCTTTTCAAAATTTTGTTAAAACGCAAAGCAAAAAATGCAAAAAAAAATTATGTGGAAAAATTTAAAATTTGGTATAAAAGTTAAATTTGAGAAGAAAAAAAATTCTTTAAAGAGTTTTACAGATCAACAATTTTGAAAACATAAGGAGAAACACAAAAGATTATTCCAAAACTTTATAAAATGAATTAAAATGCAAATTTGGTTTAATAAAAAATTACATCTCTTATTTGAATTTAATCGTAAAATTAGATTGCTATAATAAAAATCAAAGTTAAAGCAAAGAGCTAGAAATATGGGTGTTGTTAACTTTAAAAGAAAGCATGAGAAAGAGTTTGAGATTTGGAGACAAGTGAAAGCCCAAAATTACTAATATTTGAAACATTATTACAATTGTTATGTTGTATTTGAAAGGCTCTTAAATGGTTAATGTTTGCTCACTTTTTTTTAATCAAAAATTATATGAAACACATAACATAACTAGTAAGAGAAATTTTACAGGTGTTTTTCAATTTAATGTAAACAAACTTTGAAATAAAAATAAGCCAAAAGTAAGATTTCAAAATTGAAAATAAAGAGGTTAAGTACTAATTCAAAGTGCTAAAAGATTTAAATATTTTGACTGGTCAATATTTTTAACCAAATTATTTTTAAACATAAACAAATTCAAAACAAATGTAGTTTAAGGATTTATTTAAAAATTAAAAATGTTAAAATCTATATAATTGAACAATAATAAAATTATATTTTACATAGGAAAAGATGAAAACTAGCTATAACTTTGAATGTATAGTATTAAAAAATTCTGCTTTTCAAATAAAAAATATTATACATTATCACACATTTTGTCTGTTAAATTTGCAAGAAAAATGAAATTGTTCTTTTAGCACATAGGAACAGTTCAGTTGTTATTAACTGATGTAACATAAAAAGATAAAAATCGTTAAACATAAAAACAACTTGTAAAAGAACATATCTATTTATTAAGCCACTTTTAAACTACATCCAAACCAAATTTTAACGTTTAAAACCAAAATCAAGTCTAGTTCCAAACTGAACCAAATTACTAATAATATAACTCAAAAGGTGATTCAGAACAACTGAAAATAAAACAAATTGTAAAAGAATACATTCATTTAATAAGCCACTTTTAAACTACATCCAAACCAAATTTTAACCTATAAAACCTAAACAAATTCTTGTTCTGTCAAAAAAATAAATGAATAAAAACACTTTTCATGCGTGATACAGGATTGTTTTTCTTATTAATCTTGTTTGTTTTTTTCCAGCCTCGCTAAATCTTATTCTTAAAGTTGTAAAGAAATTATTATGGTGTGTACAAAAAAGATGACAAAATTTCAAGCCCAACTCTTAGGTAATTGAGGAATCTACAAGTAATATTTTCAACATAACACAATATAAAATACAGTAGAGCACCAATTATTCGATTACCGGTTTACCAGGTTGTCCAATTATCTGCATCATTAAAGGACCATGCACTTTTCCCACCTTCTTAAAAAAAATTATAATAATAATCCCAAAAGTGCTTTTTTATTTTTAGAACATCTGAAAGGGGCCGAAAGAAAGGCATATTTCATCCCTCGGTGAACTTTAAAAAAAAAAAATTCACATTCTTTTCGCCCTGAGTCAATGTGGATGGCAAGTAGTTTTTAATAAGGGAACATGTTTCTAGTAAATTAAACATTTAAACACGCCATTTGTAATATGCTATAATAGGCATTACTACAATTGCTACTTAGCCTGAAAAATGTGCAAAGGAAAGTTACTTAAAAACATTTTCATAGCCATTTTTTAAAGTAGTCCAATGATCCGCATTTTCTATCTGCTTTCTTCCAGATTGGTCTGGATAAGTGGCACTCTACTGTATTTGAAAAGTTTAGTAATGAAAGTTTTTCACATACTGGTCGTTTTGGATAGCGCTCATCACAAACAAATAAACGGTAATATGTAGAGATCACATGCTGGAAAGGACTCACAGCACAGCTTTTGCAGCTTATAAATTTTTCATGGGCATAACATGAAGCAAAATCAGAGGACAGTAGTACAGAACTTTGGTTACTCTGAAGGAAAGACAGGAAAATAAAATAATTAAGCAAGAAAAATGAAACAAAACAATAAAAATCAAATATATAATAAAAATTGCACTGGGGAACAAATTTCTTTTCTGTTAAAGAGATTTTCTGACAGATCGCTGACTTCAAATTAGCAACTGGATACAATATTTTAAAATGACATTTACAGTCTATTTTTATACATATAACAGGAGGTCGCGTAAAGGTTGCGATAAACTTCTAGGAGAACTAAGGCACATCACTAGGATTAAAATTGCATAGCAACTCATGCTCGGAAATGTCGTTACGCGCCTCCAGTTTGCTCTCTTACTATCATCAACTGTTTCTCAACTGATCATAATAGATGAGCGCCCCTAGTCATGAACATTGGCATTTCCAGGCATGGGTTTCTTTGCAATTTTAATAGTCTTAATGATGAGTCCAGATTCCTCGAGAAGTTTACTGTAATAATTATGTGACCTCTTGTTATATCTAACGCTTTAAAACTTGTATATCTCAAGGAAAAAAAATAGACTATAAATATCATTTTTAAAAAATCTTTAGCTTTAGGAGCAACATTAATTTCAGATTTGGGTAAAATCCTAGAACAGCCCACTTTTTGAAATCTTGCCAAGTTAGCGATTATTACTGAAATCAACGCTGCTTTTTGATTATTAAAAAAAAAGAAACAATTTAACTTATTTTCAAACGGTAACACACAAAAATATTAAAAATGAAAATAAAAGAATTCATATTGTATCAATTCTATATTCTCTCATCTCTTAAAACATATTTTTTTAAAATTTATTTTAAAACAATTTTGGTTGCAAACAACAGCAACTCAAATAGCCATTGAGTGTTCTGCAACTAATCAGGGTTGTCAGTTGTAAGATTGTCAAGAGTTTTCTCTTTAGCAATAGTTTATTAGAGGGAAACTAATTAACCTGCTAAGATTCAGTGTCCAACATATAATGGACAATATTTCGTTGTTCTGTTTATTCATTTAATTTTTTTGCGAAGTGATTTTTGAAGTAAAAATAGAATTAGTATTTATTAAGGTTGAACTTGGTTATTAGACTGAAATATAGAAGTTCAGGCAGAACACAAGAATTTATTAAATTTGAAATATGACAGAAAAATAACATATTTTTCGTTTTTTTTCTTTCTTTAAAAAAAAAAAAGTCAGTGCATGTTCATGCCAATCTACAAATTTTTGTTCTTGACAGTATTACTCTCATTGGTCAGATTCTTTGATCACAATGAACAATTATTTGAATTGTAATATATTTTACCAAGGTAACCTTTTCGAAAGTTTTATAGCACTTTATTTAGTTATTTGAATCTTGTGGATTTTGTTTTGGCATCAAAATGAGAAGAAATGTACTATAAAAATATCATACAACATGTAAAAAATTTTAAATAAAAATTATAATTTTTACATTTAATAATTAAAAATAATGTAAAAAATTAAAAAACTTTTTATTGCATTTATAAGTTCTAAACCTTCTATGTTTTTAAAGTTTTTTTAAACTTGGAATCATAGGCTACACTTTCCATTTGTCAATTTAGCCTTGCTCTGATACTTCCCATTGCTATTTGTACTACTGCAACAAAGCCTGGACGTATCAAAACACTATCATTGATGTGGAAAAACTGTTGACATTTAAACTCGTTATATCTGGCATCTGAAGTATAGTGCAAAATTAATGGTCGCCATCAGCCAAAGGACGACTAAATACAATACATGGCTATTAAGAAAATTATCTGCCAGGTGCCACTTTTTTTGTTAAAAATGTACCAAATAAGCATTCTATTTTTTTAAAAAATAAATATAGTATTATTATGTATAGTTCATAATACTTTGTAAATTACTTTACTTCATACTTGCTTCTTAAAATTATTCCTTATTTTAGAAATGAGCCAGGTGATGTGATATTTACTAGATTTTAAGAAATGCTTAAAAAATTCCAATGTCATATAATATTAAAATTAAAAGTATTTTTTATCGTTAAAAATTTTAAATATTTGAAAAAGTGGTCATAATAATGCCACAGGTGAAAAACGAAATTTCATAATTTTGCTGAATAAAATGAGGATATATTCTTTTGATGAAACAACGAAAACTAACATGCTGGTCTTTTGAGCAGTAAAAATAGAAAATTGTTTTGCCTAAAAAAATTTTTTTTTACGCATTTTATGTTTTATAATTATTTATTTTGGATAGACTAAAAACATGTTTTGATTTTTTTACCCCTTTGGTACAGTATTTTAATTAAAAATATATTTTTATATTACTTAGATCAAAATAAGTGAAAAATATTATACGTAGCATTTTAATAATTCACGTTTATAAAATAAGGTAAGAAACACTGGTGTCTTTGTCTGCATTAAAGGTAATTTTCCCAATATGGACAATTTCCAAACAATAATTTTTAAAATTTGCATTTTAATATAAGAGAAACAGATGATCATCACTGAAATTTTTTTAATTCAAAAAATCAGGCACGGATAGGCTGGTTGGTTAAGCATTGTTCTCATGTTCAACAGAACGGGAATTCAAATCCAGCCTGCCGAAGAATCCCTTGGTATTAAATGGTGTCAGTAACACGTTAAATCTGCCAGAGTCACAAAGTCCTCCAAGTTCTCATAACAATGCAATACCGCATACTGATCTAAGTGTTCTAGTCTTCTGGATAGGGTTCAAAATTACAAGGTAACCGAAAAGTCAAAATTTAAGTCGGCTGTTCAATGACAGTTGTAAAAAATTAAAAAAAATTTACAAAATCATGTATTGAGACATTTTTGAATATGAAGGACAATTTTTTTTCTTTTTTTAGATTTTATATTTTAGTGCAAATATCATTCTGATAATCTAACAGATTGTTTTTTGTAATTAAAAAACACGGTATTTCTATTTTCACTATTTTTTCAATATATATATAGATATATATATGTTGTTAATATGCAAATAAAATCTTATTTTTCTCAGTTAAGTTGCGCAATGTAATACAACAACTTCCCGATAGAGGATATCGATATATATTTATTGAAGAAGCTAACTGGTTGTTGGTTGATTCAGATGTATAGCACTGTGTGTGCAAAATATTGTTTCCGCATATTATGTTTTAATAAATACTTTATTTGCCGGCATTGGCCTCTGTATTATTCAACCAAATAACAATATAAAAGAGACAACTGTGCTAAAGGGTTAAGGAGTGAACTAAGATATTGATAATTTAGAAACTTCACCTTAAAACAATTTTTTTAGCATTCGAATCTATTTGTTTGACTATTAATTAAATGATTCAAAACTTTAAATGTCCCTTTCTAAATTTGAAATAAAAATGAGTAAATTATATTAAAATTTTATGATAAAGTTGAATTTTAAAAATACAAACCTCTAAGCGCATATCAAATGAATACAAATATTGTTCATTTAAACACAGAATTGACTGAGGGTGAGATCCAAAACTGCATTGTGCTAAATTAATTTTACCAAATGGAAACTGGTATTCATGCTTGTATAAAGACCATTGACACTCACTGAAAAATAGATTTAAAACTTATCAATTTCCAATATTCAAGTAATAATATATTATAAAATAGGCCTTGATTACTATTCAAATTTACTTATAATTTTTATTGAAAGTGATTATAATTTTTATTAAGAGAGTGAAAAGCGAAGAAATTATTTTTTACTTTTCTTCTGTGTTTCTAAACTCTAGATTTCCTTCCTCATGTATGACAATAAAATCAGATGGGCAGTAAGGACTAAAAAAAAAAGAAGAAGAAATTAATTTAAAAATTTAATTCTAAAATATATTGAATGCATACATCAAGTGATTTATACATGTTTTAAAGACATGATTAAACATAAGTTACCACAAAATTATTTTACAAGTATACTAGTTTGAACATAATACTAATTACACCTACATAGGAGTAAACAAATATGAAGTTTGCCTAATGTGATAACATATGAAGAGTTTATTCAGGATGGCCACTCAAATCNGTTACCACAAAATTATACAGAGTGCTGTTAATAAGAATTTATTAGAAAATTTATCACAAACTTCTACAGAATTCAAAGAGGTAACATTAAACTACATAAAATTTCTACAGGCTAAAACAATGCAGACAGAAGCAGTTTTATTCAGGGTTGCAAGAAACCCACCTGCCCAATAAAACCCGCCCGGGTTTTACTGGGTATAACCCACTCTGAAAAACCCGGTAAAACCCACCCTAAAGTGTGTTTTACTGGGTTTTTCTAAGATTGATTTCTTTTTTCATCCCCTGTTATATGAAAGAGCTATTCTATTGAAATATATATGAAATCTAGCCTTAAAAAAATTAACCTACAGTGAAGAAACTAATTGTGTTGGAGACTGGAGAGNCCTTTTTCCACCAGAATCTTTCCTAAATTGCACAGTCTCATAGCGGTCAAAGGTTTCTACATTCGTGTAGCAACCATGGGAAAATTTTATGTGGGATTCTAGTTTAAAAGAGCTGTAATGGAGCAAATTTTGATGCAAGCAAAGTATCGCTAAGTTGATGATATTTCAGCTGTTTGGAGGTACATTTCCGCCTTAAAAAGTGGGTATAATGGATGAAATAAGAAAAAATTTAAATTAAGAAAATTAGTAAATAATTTAAATTAGTGAAATTTAAAAAAAATTATCAAAGAAAAAATTTCCAGATTTTCTTTAAAATTCCCTGATTTTTTCCAGGCTTTAATCCAAATTTCCCTGATATTTCCAGGTTTTTTCCAGTATAAAAAAATTCCCTGATAATTCCAGGTTTTCAAGGTTTTCCAGGTGGGTGGCCACCCTGTTATTGTGAAATAATAATAAGCCACAAAAAATATGGGAATGTGCAAATGCACTAAAATAATTAAACTTAATAAATGAACAAAATTTTTAAATAGCTTTGAGTATTATTAAACATATTAAGCCATTCACATCCTATAAAACTCAAAACAGTTCTAAAAGTCTGATTTGTATTCAACAAATGTATATGCATGAAATTTTAAATCAAAATAAAATTTCAATATTTATTATTTCTTTATAAAAATCATAGGCCATATTGTAACATAATTGCTGTTTTAAATTTTTCAACTAAACTTTAAAATCAAGTTTTTAAAAAAATAAAAATCCAAGTTTCACTTTGATATTTTTTTATTATCAATAAATTAAAATACAGAGTGCTGTTAATAAGAATTTACTAGAAAATTTATCACAAACTTCTACAGAATTCAAAGAGGTAACATTAAACTACATAAAATTTCTACATGCTAAAACAATGCAGACAGAAGCAGTTTTATTATTAATTATGATTAGATGAAAAATTATCGATAAAAGATTTAATAAAGTTAATGTCGCAAAAATTGATGCAATGAAGGTACAAATAAAAAAAAATAATTTTCGATAGACTATTTTCTTTTTTACCATATTGATATGTTCAAGATACTTTTTGTGATTTTTTCTCAAAGCATCAATTCACTTGGATACAGAAAGCATAAAAAACTATTTATTAAATAATTCCTTTATGGTGATTTTTTTATTTTTTCGATACATTTGTGGTTATGAACTTTCTCAAACCACCGACTCTTTATATTGACAAGTTCCTTTTCTGCCATTTTGATACATAAAGCATCAATGACTCTTTATTGACTAGTTCTTTTCCTGCCATTTTGATACATAAAGCATCAATGACTCTTTATTGCAAGTTCCCTTTTTACATTTTTGATACATAAAGCATGAATGACTCTTTATTGACTAGTTCCCTTTTAGCATTTTTGATACATAAAGCATCAATGACTCTTTATTGACTAGTTCCTTTTTTCCATTTTTGATACATAAAGCATCAATGACCCTTTATTGACAGATTCTTCTCTGCCATTTTGGTATACTCAAAATACTTTCGTGGTTATGAACTTTCTCAAAGCATTAATGTGAGGAGAAACTAATGTGAATTAAACTAACATGAATTAAACTAACATGAGCCATCGAATAATGAAATGAAACTAAATTGCCAAAATAAACTATTTATTAAATACTTTAAAACAAAAACATACCCAGAACATACTTGAACTTCTAAAATAGCTGGGAAAAGGAATTCAACGATTGAATTCTAAGGTAAACACGCAATCGCTAATCCAGCTGACAAGCACACAAAATATTCCAGTTAGCAAGAGTTTCAGAGCGCATGTCTTACAAAGCAACAAATAATAAATAAAAAAAATATTTCATCTACGTTATTGTTCAATTATTGTTAAATTATTCATCTACGGCAGAACAATCAATAATATTGATTAGGATACGTAAAACATCAATAACTCGATTGACTAGTTCCGCTTTTGCCATTTTGATAAGTTTATGATCCTTTTGTGGTTATTTTCTTTTACAAAGCATCAATGCAATGGAAATACATAAACATCAGTTACTTTTTTATTGGCTAATTTCTTTCTTTGCCCTTTTGATAAGTTCAAGATACTTTAGCGGCCATTGTCTTTGTCAATAAAGAAGTATTTATAAAAACAAACTTTCAATAAAAGTTAATAATTTAATTAAAATTTCGTAAAAACGGTACCTGGTTTACAAGATCAAACACGGAACTTTACAAAGCATATAAAGAACCTGACGTCATTAAATTTATCAAAATTCAAAGAATTAAATGGGCAGGCCACATTATAAGAATGGAGGATAGCAGGACAACCAAAAAAGTTTTCTGTGCCAGGCCAACAGGTACAAGAAAAAGAGGATGACCAAATCTAAGATTTTTAAACTGCCTTGAAAAGGACCTACAAATTTTAAAGATAATTAACTGGAGAACCTTGGCTAAGGGAAGAATGTCTTGGTATAGGCTTGTTGAGAAGGCCAAGGCCCATCCTGGGCTGTCGTGCCAATGAGAAGAAGAATTTCATTAAAATAAAAAAGAGAGTGAAACGTTTCAGTATAATGAATACTTTTCTTACCTAGAAGAAATACTCCCTAATTTTTGTCCCTCAATAATTCTTGAAACTTTAATATCATGAAGATCATTAAAATCTACAAAATGACAAGACTTTTTTTGACGTACAAAACAATAACCTGAAATAAAAAATCTTATTAATAAAGTACAGAAAAGGAATTTTTATTAATAAAATTTAGAAAATAAAGTTGAAAATTTATTAAAAAGATCTAAAAAAAAAAATGCAAAGCATACTTGCCAACATTATAATCTGCATGATCTTATAATTCAGAGATAGTGTTTTACTCGCCATAGTGTTATACTGAAAATGTTATTCGAGAACATTTTTACACAAAATTAAGAACTATCTGTTACTAAATTGTAAAATACACTAGTCAATTTTGTATAGATTTTTTAAAAATTTTTTAGTTTGAAACCGATAACAGAAAACACATTTTTAAATCTTGACCAACTATTGTATTATACAATAATACGACACTAATAGGTAGATTGAGCATCTAAATTCGGCACTGCAAGCAGCAATACCTTGACTTCTCTGGCTTGTGTGTCGGAGCAAGACACAACTACAGGTTGAAGTTGCGCACCTGCATTGTTGCCATCATTAGTAGCTACAGCATATACAGTACCCGACGCTAATAAAATCACCGGATAATAAAATCAGCCGCTTTATAAAATCAAATTAGCAAGAACCAAATCGTTACAATATTAATATATGTTAAAAACACCCTTTAATAAAATCAATGCTGCCGCTTTTTAAAATCAAAATTTTGACTACATAATAAATCAAAAGTGCAATATTTCAGTTTATTTTGTTCTTATTTATAAAATTTTATTTTTTCGAAGTTTATAGATTTTTTTAGAAGAAGCAACAGTTACTCACAAACCTGTGAAACAAGTGTGGTTAGCACTTTCCGGTGATATACATAGTGTAACAGTTAAGGAAAAATGTGGGTGGTAAGCGGCGAGTTCATAGAAATCAATTTATCAATGTCAATTCCTTGACTTGAATGAAGTTTGGAGAAACCTATCTCACTCAACAGGGGGTCGAAGGGTTTGAATTCTTGTCTTACTTTTTATTGAATGAACTATAGAAGGAAGAGAAGTTTCTTTTGTTATCTATCTTAACAGAGAACATAAATAGATTTCCAAAAACACTCTGAGCGCATGTTCCATATTATTTAAGCCATCTGAGTAAATTATAGTTAGAGTTAGAGCACATATCATTTTTAAGTTCGTTTGGGGTTAAATTTTATCAGCATGCCGAAAAGGAAGGATTTGAGTCTTAAAGATAAATTCGAAGTGTTGCAAAACTATGATAAGCTTCCTAAATGTAGTCAAAGTGAAGCTTCAATTAAATTAGGGATTACCCAAACTGCTCTTTTCAACATTCTGAAACAAAGGATTAATATTTCCGAGGAAATAAAAAAGAATGGAAATCTGTAAAGAAAGCATAAGCGTGAAGGAAAATCGGAGGAACTTTGCTAACTTATTTGGTGATTCTGATTTAAAAGCTACAGATGGGTGGCTAACCCGGTGGAACGAAGCCAACAACATTGTCTATCGTAAATTGCATGGTGAAACGCAAGATGCTGATTTTAGCTCTGCCGCTGATTGGGTAAATGACGTGTGGCCAACACTCATCAAAGACTATGAACCAGAGCAAATTTTTAACACAGATGAAACAGGATTATTTTTCCGAGCACTTTATGAACACACACTGCTGTTTAAAAATGAATCGACTGGTGGATGTAAAAAAATAAAGGAAAGACTAACCGTGCTGCTAACATGCAACACGACAGGAACTGTGAGGAAAAAAAAACNAATTTTCAACACAGATGAAACAGGATTATTTTTCCGAGCACTTCCTGAACACACACTGCTGTTTAAAAATGAATCGACTGGTGGATGTAAAAAAATAAAGGAAAGACTAACCGTGTTGCTAACATGCAACATGACAGGAACTGTGAGAGAAAAAAAACCTTTAGTGATAGGAAAGAGTTTAAAACCTCAATGTTTTAAAGGAGTAAAACACCTGCCCACCAGTTATGCCAACAGCTATAACACATGGATGACATCCAGCATCTTCACAAAGTTTCTTCTTGAATGGGACAAGGAGCTGAAAAATGAAAAGGTCGTCTATCTTTTAGACAATTGTTCTGCGCACCCAGCTGATGAGGACTTATGTTTGAAAAATTTTAATTAGTGTTTTTGCCACCCAACACTACAGCTATTATTCAACCCCTTGATCAGGGAATCATAAGATCATTCAAGTTTCATTACAGAAAAATGTTTGTTCAAAAAATCATTAGTGACATAGACTGTGACAGTTCTTCTGAACTCTTAACTGCAAACAAACTATCGAAATCCCTTACCATTTTGGAATCAATGCATTTGATTCGTAACTAATGGGACATTGTTTCAACCCAAACAATATCAAATTGCTTTAAAAAGTGTGGATTAAGCACTGGCGATGGAGCTGATAACTGTTCCGAAGAAATGCTCAGCAATAAAGAAAATGAAATGGACGAGAATTTTTCATGTTATGTAGATATTGACGATAACCTACAAACATCAGGAGAAAAATCTGATTCTGAAATTGTTACTGACATCAAAAATTGCAAAGTTATTTCCAATCATGAAATGGAGGAATCAGACTCAGAAGATGAAATAAACTTATCAGTGCCATCTTCAACGGAAGTCAGAAAAGCATTTAATGTATTGCGGCAAGCTTTAGAACAAAGAGGAGGAAATATCGAAAACTATAAAAACTTCTATAAACTCTCAAATGATGCTGAAAAGTAATTTTAAATACTGTAACTCAAGCAATCATTGATCGTTTTTTTTTTTTTGCATAAGTTTAGTAAATTTTATCTTATGTAGGTTTTTACTTTATTAAAATAATCAAATTAGTTAAATAAAGCATTAATGTTGTCATTATTTTAGCTTTCAAAGCGTGTGCATTTAGAATATATCGTAAAAATGTGATTTTTTCTCTCTCCAAATGTTCAATCGCCTCTTAATAAAATCAAAAGAGCATAAAATGAAAGTGTTTTAAATAAAAGGTGGGCACTGTATTTGTTTCTGAAGAGATTCAACAATGGAAGCATTTTTAACGTCTGCTATTTTTGATACAATAGCAGCAGTTTTTGTTCGTCCTACATCATATTTCTTTACCTCCTTATTTCCAGATGCAAAAGACTTGGTAACGTTCTCCCTTTTACACATTCTGCTAAATCTTTCTCTCTATGTGCGTATATTATAATTTATATCGCTTTTACCGCCATGTGCAATTTTAAAATCTAGCTCACAAAAACGCACAATGCTGCGATTTGTTGGACTTAATTACGCAAGGAAAGCTTTTAGAATAAGATTCAAAAAATATGATTGTAAACTTGAAGGAGGCATTGTTCCAAATACCTTCGGGGTACTGAGAGAGTTAATTTTGACATTTAATCTGGCCTCTCTCTCAATAGAAAAGGTTTGCTTTATGGCTTCCGAGGCCAGTACCCCAGGAAGACGCTGGCTTAGGTGGTCATATTTTTATTTTCTTTATTGCTATATCGATGAATTTCAAGTTGCATTTTTACCATGCAGATGATAGAATATCGACAAGAAAAATAGAGCTACAACATTAAAAGCATTTTTGCACGAAAAAGGTGGAGAAAAATTACTGTAAAAATGTAATCTTAAATAAGATTACAATTGGAAAAATTTTTGTTCAATTTTACTGGAAATGGGGACTTATAAATTATTATTTAGATCTTACAAGTGAGAAATTATTAGCTTTCCTTAAAAAAAGAATCGCTTTACTGTTCGAATTATTTTGGATTTTTTATGGGTGAAAAAAAACTATATTAAACAACAGTCTCTGACACATTGTGGAAATATTTAATTTACTTAATTTTAAGAGATAAAATCTTCGCAAGTTGCATTAATGGAACTAGTATTTAGTCACAGAATAATCGGCAATAGATAGTTTAAGTAATGAGAATATAAAATTATTTTACCATCAACAGAACATGAAATTTGTAATATATAACCATGATGAAGCTTAGGAGAATTTTCTTCTAAGGAAACAGCCTGGAAATGCTTATTAAGTACATCAGCTTCATCTAATGTGGTAATACCTGGAAAGTAATCTTTATTACAAATAAATAAAATTTAGGACAAAGATGACAAATAATATTAAATTTCTTTACTTTAAAAAATATAAAACATTTAAAATTTACTAACTTCACAATTTGCAAACTTTTACAAACTGCAATATTTGGGTTGGATTTAACAGGTTTGCCACTTAAATCTGGAGAGAAAAAAATCCCTGTGTTTTCCCTGCATATATTATACACAATATATAAAGAGGAAACACAAAGTCACTGTGCAAATGCATGAGCTATATTAGGATAAATACTAGTTTTAATTGATCGAAAACTTAGAGAAATAAAGAACAGTTCAACCTACATAAAAAAATAATAATACAGCACATTTTAAGCACTCAAAATATATGTTTAAGTATTTTAAAAAAATATTATAATCATGTGCACTAACAAAAAGCTTTTTCTTCCCATTGTTGAAATTTCTTCATATATATATTAACAAAATGAAAAATAATTTTCAAAGAATTTACATCATCATGATAAAATGACTAGTTTCGGACAAAGAACTCTTTTCTTGATTATATTAGCCACCATAAAAACAATTTATGCACACTTTTAGATACATTCAATATTGAGTGGCTCATTCTATTTTTTAAATTAATTTACTTAATAATGTAAAAACATTTAATTCAAATTTATAATTAATTCAACTATTATTTAAAGAGGCTATTGAACCTATTTTTCAGATTTAAATAAAAGTTATTTATAAAAGCATATTCAATAAAACATTAACAAGATTAATATTATTGATCATACCGAATGATAGTTTACCGATGAAATTAACAAGAGAAATGAATAATTTTTTTTTTTTTTGCTATTAGGGAAAATAATAGGCTATGTTTAGTTGGTCCCTGTGATTAGCAAAAACTCAAGAGATTTTTTGGTTTGATTTCAGAGAGCAAAAAAGGAAGTCAGAAATTGAGAATGTCTTGCAAAATGCATCAGAGTTGCACATGAGAGTGCAAGAATCCTTCCCACTGAATCCAGCTCAGTACACACACATGTGGCTCAAGAAGTATTTCAACAAAGATGAAAAATGAGTGGTGGTCCAACGGTACGTCAAAATCCATTATGTTCGAAAATCAATTCGAAAATCAATGTGAAACCCAAGCTTTTTGCATAATTTGTAGCAAAAATCGACATGGTAAAGAAAAAACATCTTATTTTAGAAAAGGGAAAATTAAGCACTTTTTAAGAACACCCAAGGAAAAAAGCTCCCTTAAGAGCTTTTAAAGAACGAAAATATAAAAACTAGCGTAAAAATACACCTTTGGAAAAAGTGTGGATAATCATATTACTCTAAATTAAAAAACTGTGAATATATATAATGGCGTTGCAGAGTGGAAGGATTAAAATCGGTCTTAGGCAGGGTAGAAGGGTACAACATTTATTTATTAGACAGAAAACGCAGGGTTGCCACAGAAAAAAATGAACAAAATAGTTGCTCTTAGTAGCCTAAAGCATGAAAATAGTCATTAACATAAATATTTTGTTAATGACTTAATTGTCATATACCATCATCCATTCAGTCAAGTTGGTGGCAGATATGATAATTTTCATATAAATGTTTATATAATATATATATATATATAAATAGTTGCATTTTAGTCGCCTGTGGCAACCCTGAAAACATTTATCAAAGTGGTCACAAAATGTTGTGCTCTTCAATATAAGTTAGTAAACTCATAAAATGTTTCATTTTAGGGAATAATTGAAATCTTCGCAATTGTAATTGGTTTATCAAACAGCTTGCGCGATTCCCACAAAGAGCAAAGGGGAAAATGTCTCACTTTTAATTAATGCATACTTGAGCTAAAAATAGATTAAAGGACAGGATGTGAGCTTAAAAGTGTGAGAGAGTGTTTCGTTTTGAATAATAAATTAAGTAAAGGATTTACAGAAAAGGAATAACATAAACAAGATTAATTAAAGCTTTTTATGTTACATATATATGAAAAAAATTTAACCAAGCCTGTTAAGCTTCTCTCCTCTTGGATGAAGCAAAACATGATGACCATCTTCCAAACTTGAAGTAGCCAAAGATCCACCAATGTATGATACATTAACATCCTAAAATAAAAGATAGTAATATCACAATGAATTTAAAACAATAAATAAAAATTAAAATTAAGTACAACACATCTATCTCATAAAACAGAATCAACAGTAGAATATCAACTAAAAGGTATGAATTGAAATAATAAGGAATAATTTATTGAATTATTTTTAAAAAGATGAAAATTTCTTTAATCAAAATTCCTAAACCAAATGTAAAATGCTAAAACAGAACTTTTTATCAAAGCACGCCAACTCTATAAAGTATGCAGAGTTAAAGAAAAAAATAAAAGAAAATCAGGGAGATTTACAAAATTTTTAAAATATAAAAATTAAGTTTAGTTTATTCTTCCCAGTTAAGTTAAGATCTTCTCTGTGTCGAAGAAAATGAGATTTTATTCACCACTTTTAATAACCTTAACAGTTTTTCAACAAATATGCAGGTTATATGCAAATATGCAGGAAGACACACTGAAACTATTGAAAAAAAAGAAAGTTTTTCAGCACAAATATACAAGCAACAACAAACGTGTTAATGATGCAAGAAAAAGCCTAATTGTTCAGGTAATTTATAAATAGATATAAGTAACTAAATTACATTTTAGAAATAACTAGTAGGGGAGAGTTGGATAAAACGGGATAGTCGGACAAAACGGGATATCTCGCCTAGGGACTAGACTATTGCAGCTATATAGCGGACGACGACAGAAACTTCTTATTTGACTGTGATTATATCATTTTCAGTGCGTACCGTCTCGAGATCACTAATTGATAGAAAGTTGTAGATCTCGGAACTTTTTTACTCCATTTTTTTGCCACTTTCCACAGTTACGTGTGTTGTTTTTCACATTGTACTGCCTATATATATAGGATTACAATTCCGGTGAGTATTACATTTAATGAAGCATTTATTAAAGAGTATTCTCATGTCTAGTCAATCTAATTTTTCTTTCACGTTTAGGCAGCAGCCATGTTCGCTTTGAAAAGTGTCTGAGTCTGACAAAACGGGATACTTATGAGTTGGATAAAACGGGATAGAGTTTTTTTATATCCCGTTTTATCCACCTATTTATTTGTTGGCCTAATACTTTTACTATATTATTATTACTATATTGAAAGAAAGGTAAAAAAGGCTCGTACAAATACATTGNAATTTTTTCAAGAATTTTTATGAAAACATTTATGCATTTATCTTATTCTTTTATATTTCATTTGTATATATTTATACATGTATTTCCATTATCAAAATGTCATAAAACTCAAAACATGTTATATATAGCATATAAATTGTAGATATGCAAATTTCTTGTATCGTGACAAAGTCACTGGGGGGATACTCTGTAGCGATTCCCTTCTGGGAAATCTATTTTTAGACCAAACCCCCAAATTGTGCCTCTTCAGCCTACCCTGAGAGGCCGGGATTAAGGATATCCAGACCATTCCAGTGAGTATCCCCTCAGCGAGCGGTCGCACACAAACTTGTTACACTTGTTACTTGTTACGTTTTAATAAATTTATATTAAGTTTTAAATCGTCATCCTTGTTCTCACCACATATTGGAGTCCTCATTAATTAGTGATTAGAGGAAATAAATTTACACCTTGAAATCCTCTAAATTGTCATCAGAACACAAAAACTTCATTACTCCAATAATTATATAAATGGTCTACAATATTTCTCATTTATGATTGATATTAAATGAACTAGAAACGTCTTTTATTATGTTAACTCATTTTTAATAGTAACCAAACAAGCAATTTTTAAAAAAAGTCAAATGTTTTAAAAAAGGAGTTCTGAATACATATGAACTGAAAATTTTAGATTTAAAAAAAAGCTTTTCGTTGCTAACAATGAGGTTCACATTATTATGTATTAGGAATACTTATTTAAATATTCAAGTAAGCAATAAACTCTATTTCAATAGGGATTTTTTTTTAGGAAACTTACTCAATTTAGGGAATTTTGGAAAATGTACAAAAACCAGGAGAATTTTTATCAAACCAGTAGAAACTGGCAGTCTACTGGTAAATCCAATAGAGTTGGTAGCTATGTTATTATAACCTTATCCCTAAAAAAATTATATATTACTTACACTTTGTCAATAAATAAATTAATAGCTCAAGGAAATATCATAAACTAAAAAAAATAAATTTTTTTGAGGAAATTACTTACAGGGGCAGGAAGTCTATCCTTTTCAGAAAAATCCATAGCAAGATGCATCACTGAATCACGAACTGCAACTTTTTTAAATTTGTTTTTGCGTTTCATCTCTTTCAACTTCCTATATGTGCGATTAAATTCTGAGAAGAATTTAGGCTCTTTTTTCTAAAACATAGATTAAAGTAATTAATTTTTTTTTTTTATTTCCAATGGCAGATTACAGACAGTAACAGCATACATAAACATTGAATAAAATTAGGAACAGAAACAAGAGGTGCTGCAACAAAGTCTATTAATCACATGTCTCTAGCTTCCCAATAGCATTCAGTGATAGAATTCTTACAAAGTGCAGAGCAGCGTAGAAGGTGCGCGGAGTTCATGTCCTCACCAGAACCGCAAAGAGTGCATACCGGGGAAGGAATGATACCAAATCTAGACAGATGTTTCCGCAGACAGTCATGACCGGTGGCCAAGTGGAATTCAGCCACAGCTCTTAGTCTTGGGCCATTTAGAAAATTTAGGATGGTAGCCCTTCAAGACTTAGTAGAAGTACAGTCGATAAGTTCTTCATGAGCACAGGTCTTAAAGGTCCTCTTAATAAGCTGTTTGATGGAACAGAAGGGCACAATGTGTGCAGAAGTCTAAATAATTAAGGCCCCCTTTTTTGCTAAGTAATCTGCATTTCCATTACCCGTAATGGGCAGGAACCCACTGGAGAACAATGGTTTTCTTAAGGGATGCTGCGTATTCAAGTTGGAGGCGGCAATTCAAAATGTCTCGAGTTAAGGGATTATTTAAGACTGCAATGGCAAGCAAAGCAGCTCTTGAGTCACATAGGACAACAGCTTCTTTAAAAATATCAATATGACATTGTAACTGGACTAGAGCTATCCGGATTGCAGCTATCTCTCCATCAAAAGCAGATCCCTGTCTCACAGGGGCATAAAAGGAAAAAGCCTCAGAGAAAACTCCGGCACCAGCATTAGGACTGTCTGGTAGGAGGGATCCGTCGGTGTAGATCCGAAGCCACTCTGGCTCAGGGTAGTAAGAGCTCAATACTTCATAAGGCAAGACTTATCTTCACTTTGACATAAATTCAAATTAATTTGGAAATGTTTCAAATTTATTGGATTTTGGGTTGGGACAAGATATTCAGGATCATAATTTATTCCGAGAGTATTTTTCAAGTGTAAAACTCCCTGAAGAAAGCCCCTTTGAGTCTTTAAATTTCTATTTAGGTCCCGGTATTCTAAAGTGAAAAGCAACCAGGGACTCTGATGATCTTTTCCCAGAGAACTATAGCTTTCTCCTGAACTGCAAATTGCAACGGCCTAATATCAGTCGCCAAAAGCATAGCATCAATCGGAGTAGTCTTTACCNATTCTAAAGTGAAAAGCAACCAGGGACTCTGATGATCTTTTCCCAGAGAACTATAGCTTTCTCCTGAACTACAAATTGCAATGGCCTAATATCAGTCGCCAAAAGCATAGCATCAATCGGAGTAGTCTTTAACCCCCCCCCCAGTAATGATACGCAGGGACTAATTTTGAACTNCCCCCCCCCCCCCCCGCCACAACGAGTGGCTCGCAGCAATAAGTCAAAAGGGGACGAAATAATATTACAAAACCATACAAAATACTTTTTCAATGAACTAAAAAAAACTGCAGCCTTTACAAAAAAAAGGGGGGGGGGGCTTCATGATATTACATTAAAATGTCAAAAAAAATGTGTGTGTTTTTATTACATAGAATTTTAAAGTGCAGTAAAAATATATTTGAACTTCATTCTTAGGGCATTATGATGTAACGGACTACTTTCATCAGTTATTAATATTTTTTATTTTTAATGGAATTCGTCAAAGAACTTTGTCAAATTACACTTGAACTTTATTTATTTATTTATTATTATTGTTTTTTGCCATTGTGAAGAAACACAATATATTTTTATTTTACAAATAATGAATTTTTTTAATGAAATTTGACACAAGAAATGGCAAAATATATATATAAAAAAAAAGCAAATTTTTTAAATAATATTCTTTCCGTGTATTAAAAAAAATAAAAAACTACAGCTTTTCTAGAAAAAAAATTTATTTTTCTGATATTATTTTAAAATGTCAAAATAATTTTCTATTAATGAGCAAAATTTTTAAGTTCATTTAAGGGAATTTGACAAAGAAAAATAATTAAAGTTCCAAAGTAAAATAAAAAATTCTTAATAAAGCACAAAACGATACAAAATGTTCTTTCAGAGAACAAAATAAAATTAAAATGTTTTTTTTTTAGATGACTTCGAAGCAGAGAAAAGTTATCGTCAATGAATATAATTTTCCAAAATCAATAAAAATATTTAAACTTGAAAAATATACTTACTGCACCACAACGGTTACGTAAGATTTGAAGAGATAAAGCAAAATTCCTAAACCTCGCTTTAGCTTCATTAATAGGTGCTAAACATTGATCTGTAGTATCTTTCACTAACAAAATAAGAATAATGAATTCTATAGTAATTTAACGATAAAAATTATAAATGCAACAATTTGTAAATGTCTCATATCCTTTTCAGGTAAGAATAACCATATTTTAAATTTATCATTCTATAAAACTTTTAAAATTTATCAAGGTTTTCTTGATTACATTTAAAAGGCAGTGGTTTCACTACAAGGTGAAAACGCGAGAATCTCGAATATTTTATTCTTTTCTCGCATTAAAAAATGATTACCGCGAGAAATTTGCGCATTTTATAAACCAATTTCAAAATTTGCGAATTTTTCGCATTGTGAAAAATATTTCTCATTGTGCCATTTAGATAAAATTCGTTTCACTTTTCTTCCTGGATCTTTCATTATTTTCAACATCTGCCCCATTATCTAAGCTTCCCTATTTACCAGTATTGCTCAGAACCTTTAAGGACAACAGAACACCATCCCTCCGAACCACGGAACCTCTTTCAGAACTCATTTCTCTGCTTACCGTAGGTAAAGTTTTTTCATGTAAGACGTTCAAATTTTTCGCGCATTAATGTAAGATAAAATGGACAAATACCTTGTAAAAGGCAATATCTTCTACTCCGAAACGGACAAATGAAAATGAAACAAATGTGGCTAGAAACGATCAAAACGAAACAAATACACATTTGAGCAACCTAATGAGAATAGCTGATGAAAAAGTAGATGTAGAACATTTTCCATATGATGATGCAGCAAAAATATTCTATGCTTTAAAAATTAGAAGATGTTAAAAATGCATTATAATTAAAGAAATGGTTTTTTCCAAGTATCTTCCTGATTTGTTTTTGTTTTTTTTTTTTTTTAATTTTTAGAAATCTCACTTAACTTTTTGAAATCTCACACTGTTTTTGAGAAAGGGTGAGAAATTCTCACCTATTTTTTTTCTGTGATGAAAACACTGAAAGGTAGACATTTTTCTTCGTAATTCAACAAAAAAAATTTTTTTTTTCAATTTAAAAATAAAAAGCTCAGAAGTAACAGGTCAATTCAATGGTAACATACATCATCAGATAAAATATTTCTGCCCAATTTCAGCTACTAAATAATAAGATACCTTCACAAATTTGCTGTGTAGCAACTTATAAAGCTCTGGAATAAAAACAATGAGAAACATTTGATTCAGGGAAAAATATTTTAATTAATAAAATATGCCGTGATAGACATGACAAAAAACAAACGTGGATACACATAGCATACTGAGAAGTTTAGTTTAGCATTTGAATGTCTTGACAGTAAGACCAACTGCTCTGAAATGGAACATAACTTATGTTCAGAAATTTCAGTTTTACAAAAAGAAAGAAAAACAAAACACAATTTAAAAACGTGAAATTAATAATAAAATTTAAAGGAAGTACCTGTTTTAAAAGATAGTTACAACTAGTGTGATTGATAGGCATGTCAAACACCACTTGAATATTAGAAAAAATATCCTAATTCTTTCCTAATTCTTGAAAAGAAAATTTTGAATTGAACAATCGAGCCATCACTTTAAAATGCTCTCAAATTGCGCCGATTCTATCTGTGTAGTTTATCGCCGATTATTCCTATGGATTTCCAGTTTTAAAATTTTTAATATATTTTTCTCATAGGCAAATTTCAAAACCAAAATTATTCTTTAGTGCACTTTTATTCCAATTCTTTTTTTTTTCCAACTTTTTTTTGACAGTTATTGCTCGGCATTTTAAATCCTCATGTTTTCAATATTATAATGACACTCAAATCTCACATCAAAATGAGCACTTTAATTGCACTGATTCCAGCATAAATCTAAGGGATTTTTTTTATCCATAACTTTGCTATTACAGCAGTTTTCTTCTTGGTTGTAAAAATTCTGATATTTTTAATTTGTATTATTTTTTAATATGCATCGTATTTTAAATATGTAAATTTAATCTTTGTGCTCGTTATTGTTTAAAAAGAAAAAATAAAGAAATAATTATTTTCGATATTTATTGGTTATTGGGGTGATCAGCTTAATAGAAAGTAAAGTGAACTAACAAGTTTTTGCCAAGACGGACTAAAAGTGGAAGACAAAATATGTATAGGCCAACACTGGTTACCTCAGACCAGTATATGACCTAATATATATATAGGTATATGACCTAATATATAGGTATATGACCTAAAATTAAAAATATGTACCTACCTTATTTTGAGCTATAATGTTAGTTTTATTTAAAATCATTTTAGACAACATGGAATTTTTTTTTAATCGAAATATTTAATTTACATTACTGAAATTTTTTTATTTATTTACTTCTATTCTATGAAGATTACAGTTTATTGATTCTTTAAATAAAAATTTGCAGTACGTAATAAAATGAAAACTGTTAATTTTTTTCAACAAATCTACTTTTTGATTCAAAGAAATATTTTTTAAAAAAGTTTTAGCACAGTATTCTATTCTTTGGATTCAAATAAATTTTAATATTTAAAAAACATGTAATATTTTTTGTAAATATATTACAGTAGAGAACCTATTATCCGGAACGATCGGGACTATCGCTATTCCGGATAACTGATTTTTCCGGTTTTCTGAATCGCTACAAAAAGCCGTTTTTTTAGTGTTAAACCCAACTAAAAAAAAAAAATATTTAGAAATAATCTTAAAAATAAGAAAAAACGATGAGGTAATACACTAATGATTATTTCTGAAATGATGGTAAGGTAAACATCTTTCAAAAAAGAAAGAAAAATCCTATGAGGAAGAAAAATTTTTTTTTACAAATTGCGGGAAAATTTATCGAATTTCGTTCCGGTTTTTTGGTTTTCCGGTTTTCTGATTTCCGGATAACGGGTTCTGCACTGTACTAAGTTGTCTGATAAAAAGAATTTAGTATCTGAAACAATAAAAAAATTACCATAATTGCAGTCAACATGTCCTAATACTTGAAGTGCAATCTATTATTGGCCAGTCTGTCGTACAAGTAGCCCTTCCCTCAATAAGGTTGTGCACCCTTAGGCAGTGTTTTCACTACAGCGCGAGAATCTCGCATATTTGTTTATTTTCTCGCATTAAAAAATTATTACCGCGAGAAATTCGCACATTCTATAAACCAATTTCAAAATTCGCAAATTTCTCGCATTTTGAAAAAATTTCTCATTTGCGCCATTTAGAATAAAATCCGTTTCACTTTTCTTCCTGGATCTTTTATTATTTTCAACATCTGCCCCATTATCTAGCTTCCCTATTTACCAGTATTGTTCAGAACCTTTAAGAACAACAGAACACCATCCTTCCGAACCACGGAACCTCTTTCAGAACGCATTTCTCTGCAACCACGTGTTTACCGTAAGTAAGGTTTCTTCATGTAAGA
>NC_092210.1:17964423-18034519 GCF_043381705.1 Parasteatoda tepidariorum | reverse complement strand
TATTTTAATGTCATCAAATAAATTTTAATATTTAAAAAACATGTAATATTTTTTGTAAATATATTACTAAGTTGACTGATAAAAAGAATTTAGCATCTAAAACAATAAAAAAATGACCATAATTGCAGTCAACATGTCCTAATACTTGAAGTGCAATATATTATTGGCCAGTCTGTCGTACAAGTAGCCCTTCCCTCAATAAGGTTGTGCACCCTTAGGTTAATATCTTAAGAAACACAATAAATCTCCCACAGATTAGTTTTTTTTTAAAATTCTAACAAAAAGGATATTGTGTTGTACAGCCACATACCACTTTAATTACACAAAAGACTTATATAACAATATCATAAAGCAAAATAATTATAAAAATACCTCTATTCATAGGTAAAAAAGGCAATGCACAAGAAGTTGAAGCAAAATTCCATTTATCATGTGTACTCTTAGCTTCATTGCAAATAAGTTCTCCATTCTGAATAGATACATCTATTCCTGCCCCAGAAACATCAATTAAATTATCTCCTTTCTTTGATTTAAATAGGTTCAACCTATTTTGGTAATAAATCTCATGCCAAATAGGAGCTAGTCGAGGTAAATCTTTGAAGAGATCATCTGTATAATGACTAAGATCCATTTTCATAAAACTGAAAAAATTTGGGGGAAAAAAAGTCTTGAGATGAGAAAAAATCTGAAACTTGAAAAAAATAGAATTAAATAAAATAAAAAAAATTTGAATCGTTAGGAAAGTTACTTGACTTTATATATGTATGTTAAATACCCAAATTTATCAATAAAAAAAATATTGGAAATATTTAATGAGATTAGAAGAATACTTAAAACAAATCGCCTAAGCAACCTAGAATAAAAAAAACTTGTTTAGTTTGATAGTAGCGAACTAAAAATAATAGTCAATTCGAAGACTTGCATGATACGATTAGAAACAAGCAGTTTCCACATTAAAACTATTTCTAACTTAATAGTAATTTCAAGCAAATAAAATACCAAAAATTTCTTTACTTCTATGAGGAGTACACAAAATCAGTAAAATTTAAGAGTAAATTGTGAAAACCGCATGTTTTTAAAAGTTGTTTTTGTTCGCGTATTTCAAAAAGAGTTTCTGGCGATCTACTTCTGCGAAATAAAATATTATTTTCTTTTTAATGGGGGACAGATCTTCAATCTCCTACAAAGCTTCAAGCCAAAGATCAGTTAGCTGCGCTGCTCGTCGCTTTTCCAAAGATTTCCTTTTTGTACAACAAAAATATTTATTAACATGTCCGTTAAAGAGCCTCGAAAGTAAGATTATTTTAAGTTATTAAGAGTATGAGAAATTTATAATTATTGCATCTTATATTTTCAAAGTTATAAGAGTTTTCATTTAAAAATCATGTTTATAATTTTATTTTATAGCTTATAAATTCATCACGAAATCTTTTAATTCGTTGCTTATTTTTTTCTTAACAAATTACAATATATCCAAAATATATTGATTTAATCTCATTGGTTTTTGTAAAATATAAATGTACTTATAACAAAGATATCAGTATTTGGAATGTAAATAATGTATATTTTTTTTGTAATGCATTCTTAAAATAGTCTGATTTCCCCTGCTTCTCCAGTATCAAATAGCATAATTTAACAAATTAATTCTAGACCGCTGGTCCGCAAACCTACACAATTACCTTAAATTTGTTATTTTTTCAATATATAATGCTTTGCAGACATTTTTTCCCTACTTATTGACATAAGGATAAAAAAGATTATTATAGTTTGATTTTAATGTTTTTCGAATTCGACATAATTAGTTTGACATCTAGAATTAATATATTATTCAGTAACAAACAACAGCAATCATATGAAATTATTTATCTTTTTAATGGTTATTATTCTCTATTATTTCATATTTACTTGAATCCTTATGCTATCTACACTTGATCATACTATTTGGTTTTGCTGATTTGTTTTTTGTAGCAAAATTAATGTTTGTGTTGAAATTAATAGGGATGTTTCCTTATCGTGATCTGTCGCGCCAACTACAATCAGCAAGGTACCAAATAGATTTTAAGCTTGCAAATTTTTTTTTAAAAAAACATGTAGATGTTTGCCCGGGGTTGGCTATGAGTTATACCTTTCGAGTTGATCCCTTTCTGTAATTTTTTTTTTTTTTTAGTTTCTCGCGGACCGCTGCCCGGAGGTTTCCAAGACTTGGCGATCATTCTGCCACAGATCATGATATGGAAATCTTCCAAATTAATATAAATTTTATTTCTATTTAAATAGGCTCGAAATATTTTTCATTGTAGTGAGTATGTATATTTATTGGCAAAAAAATTCTTAAGTGCCATAATATTGAAATTGTAAAAATTATGCCAAGGTCCAAATTATTAACGTTATTGGCTCGCAATAAAACACTGAAATATGTTACCCGTCCTTAGAGTAAACTCAATTTTAAGAAGCGCTGCACATCAGATATGCATAATATACGTAACACAGAAACTGCTTTGGAGGAAAATTTTTCATTATCACAAAATTTTTATTAGCATTATTCTTTTTAATTAAGATAAGGAGACAGTTAAGATTTCTCTATTCTTTTCTGCAATATTGTAAAATAAGTGCACAAGAAAACAAGATTGTTTAATTTTAAAAAATTAAAAAGTGTTTCTTATAAAACTATTTATTAAATGTTTCAAAGTGACTAAGATGTTAGGTATATAAAGAAGCCAAGTGTTAGGTAAAACAAGGTAAGTTAATACAGTCTGCAAAAAAAATCAGAAAAAATGAGTAGAAAAAAATAATTTTTGAACGAAATTTCCCAAAAATTGTAAGGTACTGAAACTAGTTACCCGAATCAATAAGTTGCTTGCAGAAAGATTTTTTAATTGACAATTTTTGTTCACTTCATAGTAAGTTTTTCATTTTATCTAAGTTTGTTACTAATCACTGTGATAAGTTTGACTCAAAGTTGTATTTCTTTAGAAACTTGAAAAATTTACATTGAATTTTAGGTAGATTTTTTGTAATTCAAATTTTTGAGTGAGATTAACATCACAAATAGCTTAATATGTATTTTTAGCTACAAAGTTAATAATTTTTTTGCACTTTATTTTAAATTTTCTTAACAATACTGTACATTTTCTTATTTTACATTGCAGATCCTCTAGACAAGAAGTTGCTACTTATTCTGATTCTGATGAATATTCACGTAAAGAAGTAAGCATAGTTTTTAATGTACAAAAAAATAAAATGATTACCCTGAATGACTTGATTTAATGATGGGGTCTTTTTCTCCTGAGACTAATGGTTCATGGGCGTAAGCTCAAATATAGGGGAAAGGGGGCACCTTTCAACATTTTTCGCTAAAAAATTATTTGGGAAGTTTTATTGCTTTAAAAATCTAAGTTCTAATTTTTATTTACTAGATTGATATTTGGGGTAACTTCTCAATTTTTTCCAAAGGTCTCAGCCAAAGACAAAATACCTAATTTTACACATTTAGTGAACCATGTATTTTGTTGAAATCTGCCCCTCCTGGGGGGCAGATTTCAACGGGTGGCGGGGCACATTTCAACAATTGAAGAGAACGTAACAAGATCATGCATTTTGGAAAATTAACTTTATTCATAAATTAATAATAATGAATGAACATATTGGATTGATTTAGGTTTTTTCTGCATTATTTTGTCTTTAATAAAATCAAAGTTTACGGAGAATGTCATGAAAAATACAGCTTAACTGTTACGCAGCTTAAACTTGGTTGAGGCAGTTTCATTTTAATGTCATTTCTTTCTATACCACTAATATCCTCTCTTTCTGGAAAATAAAGCATTGATTATCATGCTCCCTCGCTCTCCAGAAACTACCTCCCGAACCAGGTGAGCTCCTAGCTTGGCAACAACATTTGGAGCTGGAACAACTGTTAAAACTCCAGTTTCATCCAAGTTATATATTTGATCCACTGTAAAATGACCAGAATTAAGAGTTCTCTCATAATTGTTGAAAAATTCTTGAACATTTTCTTTATTAAGAGCTATAGCTCTTGCAAAGCTGGTGTTTTCCGGTTTTCTTAAAAGTAAGCTGTGGGTGACACTTCGTAAAACCTTTAACCCAGTCAATTCCAGAGGTTTTATTTTTGTCCCAGCTACTTTGAATTTTGGAATTGAAACACTTTGCGTTATCATAGGAAAGTTTTCTAACTTGTCTGTAAGTTAGACTATAATTGAGAATTGAACATGTAATTATGTATTCACAAAGCAGGATTTCTTGCTGGACATCAAAAACTTGTTGGCTTATGTATTTAGAACTGTAGCATTTTGTGTTAGCTGTACATTGTTTGGTTTCACCAACCNCCCCCCCCCCAGGGCTGATTGTGCTCCGGAAAAAATCCGGATTTCCGGATTTTTCGCTAACCATGATCCGGAAGTTTCCGGAGATCGAAGGTTCAAACGTTTAAGAAAAAATCATTGATGAAAGTTTCCGGAAATCAAATTTTCAAAGGTGGAACTTGAAAACACAGTTTATTTTATTTGTTTGTAAGGGAGAGCCTGATACTTTATGAGCTTATGTTCAAGATTAATATAAATTTTTTATCAGTAAATAGTTTTTATAATCATAAACTCAGGAAAGAAAGACATATTTGAAAATTTCAATTACTTCTCCAGGTCATCATTGGTATGTGTAAAATTTTAAACATATTTTAAGTAGGAAAAAACCTTGTTTAAATTTTTTTCTAATTTTTCGATTTAAACTTTTTTTTTACTCAAGAAATTTTCCGGAATTTTGACTTGGGCTCACAATCACCCCTGCCCCCCTCTCCCCTACTCATTAATTAGTACAGACAATATTTTAAGTTACAAAATCAGACACGAAAATGTGATTTCTCAGAATAAGCATACCATTTTTTGACGGATTTCTGACCCCTAAAATATACATAGTAGCTGCTATGAGGGAAATAGGGTTCTTATAGTTTGGTCAGGAGATTGGTCCAATTTGGATGCTTTAATAAAAATTTTTAGTTTGTGCGTATTTCACTATATCTCGAGAACTTTTGAAAAAATAATAAATATTTGCATAGAATTATTAAATTTGTTTATCCAAAGAAAATTTCAAGCAAAAAGTAACTTTCAGTAAATATTTATTATTTTATTTAACACTAGCTGAAGAAATTTTGAATTGTAAGATATAAAATGTTTTACGTCATTTTAAAGAATGTAATTTTACATGAAGAAAAGTACAAAATGCGTGGAAAATTTTTCAAACAGCTCCTGAAAAATTGCATTTTATAAAGGTTGTATTCTTAAAATTAAATTTCTCAACTAATTTCACTCAAATTTTGTATTTTGTCATGTAAAATTTTATTCTTTAAAATGATTTAAAAAACTGTATACTTTATAATTTAAAAAAATTTTTATAATTCTATAAATTTTTATAATTAAATTTATATAATTTTAAAAAAAATTTATAGTTAATTATAAATATTTACTGAAAGCTATTTTTTGCATAAAAATATATTTAAATAATTGAATTTTATATTTGTGTTTAAAAAGTAAAATTAATATTAAAGGGTCCAAACTTAGGACTGCTTTCCTGACCAAACTATGGGGACCATATTTGACAGATTGTGGCTATCCTCTATAATTTTGGTGTCAGAAATCTGAATCTGTTGGAAAAAATGTTTTTGTGTATGATATCTAAACTTATATTGTCTGTGCTAATTAATTAGATCAAAAGTTATTCTGGGTGGTCTATTTAGTTTTATACACACTGTATTTATTGACTGATTCAGTTTTGTTTCATTGTAACTAAGGAAAATAAAAATATTAAAATGATAAACCTACATTTATTAATCTTCTTTTTTTTTTTTTTTTTTTTTTTTTTTTTTTTTTTTTTTTTTTTTTTTTTTTTTTTNATTGCTATAATAAATTATTTTTAAAAGCCACATGTATGTAAGCAAGAAAAATTTAGTATGTTATTGAAATCTCTTTCAATGTATAGAACTAAAATTTATTTTATAGCTATTTTTGAACCCCAAATTAATTGGTTTAGAGATTTATTTTCTGGTTAAATGAATAAAATAAAAAAAGGGATATGATTTTGTTGTAAATATTTTTTCAGTTGATAAGAATATTTTTTTTTTTTAACTTTAAATATATTTGGTATAAAATGAAATATGAAGTTACTTATTAAGAAGTTTGATTAACATATTTATTTGAATTAAATGTGACTTTTCCTTTTTTATTTTCCATAGCTTTGAAGTAAAATTATATTTTAAGAAAAAATATATATTATAGTTTGGCCTTTAATTTAAAAATTTTTGTTATAGTAAGTATTTTACAATTTTTTTTTAAATTTTTATTTATAGTTTCTTTAATTTGTAAACCTTCTTTTTTTAAAAAAAAAATTTGCATCACACAAGGATTCCCATGTTTCATGGAAAATCTGGAATAGGGAAGTAACCTATGAAATTGATTGTTTTGATTATTACGAATCATTCCTAAGATACTCTAAAGACTGTTTATTAAATAACATGTTGATTTGATGGTTAGTTATCTTTCAATTATTGTTTGAAAATTTCATTGACTACTGGTGACATATACTAGCTCCTAAGCCATCCCATCATAGTGAGATTGCATTTTGTAGGGCAAAGTGCTGTTATTTCTAAGTGCATTTTTTGTTTTTAAGCTTTTTTTCTTTTTTTAAATAAATGACAAGTTTATTGAACAATGTTTCATCCATTTGTGTTTTTATGGTATCAAATTTTATAAAATAGAATTACACAATTCTTAATAGTGGAGAAATAAAGCAAATGATGTTAATTTGTTACTTTTTCCATCATCATTGCTAGAACTATTTGTTTGTTTGTTGTTTTAAATTTTGTTTATTGACTTTAATTTGACTGTCCAATATTTTTCAAATTTTAATTTAATCCACTTTGAAAATTTTAAAGTGCAATGCTGAAATGGATTTAGAAATTATTAGAAGCCTTAAAAATTTGCTTTAAATTTAAATTGTCAATCTAAAATATTTACAATAAATAAAATGAAATATATATAATTCACTTTTTTTTCAAAATATGAATTTATTTTATTATCTGTACTTTAACATGTTAGAAATAAAATGTATAATTGCACTTTTTTTAAAAAATATATATATATTAATTCAGAAATTTTGTTCTTGAACTTTTTATTTGTCAAAATAATTCTTATCTCGAAAAATCTCTCATATTAATATATTCAATAATAAATTTTTATTTTACGAAGCATAAAAATTTTCTCATTGTACCACGAATGACAAAATATAATACCTTAAACTTTTAAAGGACTAATTACGACACAAAACCTTTTTAACTATATAACCAGGTAGTCAGTGAATTACATATAACAAGCAGTTAGTTTTACTTATTTATTTATTTTTTTAGCTTTTCTTTGGTCTAATGAAGTACATATAATGAAGATTTTTAGTATTGTAAAATTATGTATATATAATTAAATATAATGATAAACTTTTTCAATAAAGGGCTAATCAATATTGATGCTTTTACTTTGTATTTCATAATTATATCTTCTATCCCTTCCTTTTTTTGCGCATATTTTATTACCTAGATATTTTGATTCTTTATTAATGATCCATTTCATTATTAATAGCAATTAATATAATTATGGGTTAGTCAGTTCTTGCAACTAGGTAAGAAAAACTATAAAATACCTAACCACTGCTATAAATTGTTTTTATTATAGATTTTAGTTATTTTTACATTGATTGATAAAAACTTTAACATCGACTTTTGAATTTATTAAAAGATTCTTGCATTTCCATTAGCTGACATTTTTAGGGCTTGTCGAGAAAAATAAGGGGAATTTGCTGTCATAGCATATGCTCAGCTTAAAAGACACACTGCCAGATGCTTCCCTCCTTTATCTACAAGTTTTAGACCACTTTTGTCCTATTTCTGACTATTTAGAAATATTTAATAAAACATTTTTACAGACATGCTTACTTTTTACTGTAATTGATTAACAATGAGAAACAAATACAATATCTATAGCATTTAGTCTCTTAATTATTCAATATGATCATAGAGCAAAAACAAATGAGCGGGGCTCACTTTTGTTTCTCTCACAAAACTTGCTGACACCCTGATGGCGTCAATGAGCAGCATCCATGTTTTTATATTTGGTTTCTGCACATAATATGGTTTTTAATTAATATTTAAAAAGACGTGCCTGGAAAATGACCAATTTTTAATTGTTGATAATGATAATCTGTTATCGAAATTATAATTTTTTCTAGTAAAAATTTTACATTTCACTGGAATTTTTACATGATGTCATTAGTTGGTAACATTTTGTCTCTCTCAAACTCTTTAGATGCATGAAACTAAAAAAAAAAATTATGTTTTTTTTTTCTGGTGGAAAAATTGCAGTGTATAGATAGATTATTAATTAAGAATTAAATTAAAATATTTAGAAAAGTAAAAGAATTCTATTTCTGAAATTAAGTTAAATCCTTTTAAGCATTCTTCAGTCCCAAGTTTAAGATTCAGACAGATTTTAATTTTTACAATGAAGGAAAATTTATAATAAAGTTGCAAAATATTTCATTTATTTTCTAGTCAAGATCTAAAAAATCTCATAAAAGAAAACACAGACAAACTGAAGAAAATGAAGATTCATATAAAATGAAAAGCAAGAAGAAGTAAGTATATTTTTTAATAGATATTGTTCTAGATGTATATTTCAATCAAATTGAATGTATATTTGAATTCAGTGCATAATACATAGGGTTTATTTATATTTGGTCATAGTTCTTGGATTTATATTTAAGTTCAGGTGTTTTGGTTTATATTTATGTTATATGCTTTGCATTATATTTAAGTAAAGTGTTTTGGTTTATATTAAAGTAAAGTATTTGATTTATATATGAATATATTAGTTGAAGTGTTTTTTATAAATAATAGTTTGTATTCAGTAAACCTTCAAAAATCTTTATTGAATATAAAAATATCTTTGTATTCATTAAAGTTTAATAACTGTATATTTCTGTAGTCACAATACATGTATTCATAAAATGTGCATTTCATGAAGTCTTGATTCGCACTTAATGGTGTATATTAAAGTTTAGTGCTTACATAGTTTAATACTTGAATCGAAATATTGAAATATGCAATTTTTAAACTTTAAAAAGTGCACTGGGTATCAATTGCATTTTTTTTCAAGTTTTAATTGGTTTTATTAATTAAAAATATTTTAATTTTTTAACACTTATTTAAATTTTTAGCTCAATTGAGTCTACTTTAAGTGACTCTCAAGTTTCTATTGTCTAACTCTGAAAAATTCACTATACCCAGATCTAAAGTTCTACAGAAGCTTGCCAATTGTTACAGATTTAAACTTAAAGGCATACTGAAAGTTAAATTTGAAAATGATTTCAACCCATTTTTTACAGATAGTTAATAAAATGAATAATAAAATGTTAGGTAGAATAAATAATGAAATTTTAGATAATGGATATAAAATGAATTAGATAATAAAAAATAAATAAATTAGAGATTTGTTTAGCTATAACTCTAGTCACTGTATCAGTAACCCCTTGCCTGTGAAATATAGATTAGAAAAACATGCCAAGAATGGAAGGGAAAAAATTTCTCTTTGATGTATTCGTTAATATCATCAAAATGTTAAAAATAGTTTTTTTTAGGAGAAATTAAACGAAATTATTACTATATTTGATATTTTCACATATATGGGAAATGTTAATGAATTACAGTAATTTTTGCTCAAATTATAGCTAAATAAATAAAATTATGTAATTTTCAAGATAAATATAATATACTTGTCCAACAATATTATTATTTATATCAACTGTTATGATTTCCATGTCCCTCAGTGGTTTGAATAAAATTTGGGAAGAACTGCAAAATTAGAAAAATCTGTCAAAGGAAACGTAACTGCCTAACTTTTTTAGGAAAATTTTAAAAGCAAGTATCGCCATCTATTGGAAAGATGGTAAATTACATATTATGCATTGGGCGAACTGAGTTTAGGCTCCACGGAATTGAAGTCCTGATTTTTCTCTTGCCCAAACTCAGGTCAGGCATTTTAAAATTTTATTCTGCTTTGAATTGATATTTAAAACTTATGTAGAATATGTATGTTGATATATTTTCATTTTTCTTTTTCAGATATGAACATGACTCTCCTCAGTTTCAATCGGATTCTGAGGAACATTATAGAAAAAAGGTAATTTATTTTTGATGGAAAAAAATTTGAAATCTTATTTCTTTTTATTATTTATCTTAAAACAATTATTGTTAGATACAATTTGTGTTTTTTTTATTTACTTATTTTATTTATTTATTTATTTTTTTTTTGAACTTATGTGTCTGATGAGGTGCCTCGTTTTTAAACCTTCACTTCCTCAAAGTGTTCTTCCTGCCAAAATGGCTGATTTCCAACTTTACTGTCTGCCAATATGTTCTGTATGAAATTCAAAATTATTGACCTGACTAAGTTAAGAATTTTCTGTCTTTCCATTCAGTATAATTTTACAGCTGAACGTTGAAGAATAGGATAATACAGGCATGATTCAAAAGGAAAAACACTTAAGCGTGTATTACTGTACCACTAGCTCTACAGACCAAACAAAGGAATGTATCAAATGAAGAGCTCATTATTGACTAACTTTAACTTTTCGACAAGACTGTGCTATTAAGGATTTTCATAGCTTATCTGTATCACACAATCGCTAATAGAGTGGGTAGTAAAGTTAATTACAAAAGCAGTCTTCCAAATAAATTGTGACACTAAAGATGGTATCATGAGACTTGATTTGTTTTCTCAGCAAGCTTGTTGTTGTTGACTTATTCCTCTTGGTCAGCCGCAGGCTCGACCAAGTCAATGAGCTCGAAAGTCTTCAGGAAGTCAAAAACAAGTAAGGGACCAGAGTAGAGGTCTTTCTTTTCCAGACCAAGACAGTGTAAAATGTGATCGGGAGAAGCCTGTGCAGAGTTACACCTCGTGCACATTGAATAGGTCTTTCGCCCAAGCTCAAAAGAGAGACACCTGATGTGTCCATTTATGAGCCTACTGATAGTGGACTGTATGGCTCTATCAGCCCCTATGGTAAGTACCCCACCAGGAGTCTGTCCATTATACCAAGAGTGGGCCGGAGGGATGTTCCATAGTTGTTGATTAGTGGTTCTGATCTTGGAGCAAATCTCAGGGAAGGTCAAAGGTCGACTTGAAATTGTGCTATCAGAAGCTCCCTGCTTGATCAAAAGATCAGCATTTTCATTACCAAAGAGGCCTATGTGAGAGGGAGTCCATTGAATGAAGATTTTACACCGATGAGAGAGTTGTTTAATTTTATTAAGTATAGAGACAGATCTCTTGTCGCCAGCCTTATTCCAGTTACTTAAGTGCTGTATGGCACTACGACTATCGGATAAGATCCAGATATTAGCGGATGATGTTATAGACCCAATAGCGTTGAGTGCCTCTTCGATGCCAGTTAGCTCAGATCTAAAAACAGAGCAGAAGTCTGGATTCTTAATCGTAAGTTTTCTAGAAAAGTCAGGAGCCTTAATGAAAATTCAGCTACTACAAGAACCGCGGTCGCCTTTGCTGCCATCAGTATAGATGAGAATATCTGTGGCTGGTATTTGGTTAATTATTTCAAGAGCAAGTTGGCGTAAGTAATCAGGCAAGTCTTGCTTTTTGTTAGTATGAGCTCCAAGATCAGGATGGAAATGTACCCCAGGAAAGCCCTCCATAGGATTAAAGATTTTTCTCACGGAGTGACTCTCCACATTCATATTTAGTAAATCCATCAGGTGAAAACGAGAAAAAGGGCTGTCTCTTTTCAACCTTTGTTTGTCCAATTACGGAAATAATTTGCAATGCGGTTAAAAACACCAAAACTGTAAAGCTTGTTAAAATACCCAGCCAGTAACTCATTCCTTCTTAGCTTTAAAGGCTGGATATCGCATTCATATATAAAACCAAGTCTGTGGGGCAACTATGCCTCATGCCAGTAATAATCCGAGCAGCACTAGATTGAACTCTCTCAAGTTTTTCTAAGTTAGTGGCTGACGCACAGAAGTAAATCTGATATCCGTATTCCAGAATAGGTCTTATCAAGGAGTTATAAGTTGATCTAAGGGTATAGGCATTTACCCCCCAATCCCTTCCAGCTATACATTTCAAAGGGTCTAGTCTCTTTCTGGATTTATTAACCGCCTGATCTATATGTCTATTACTCAGGATGTCTGGATCTAAAGAGTATCCCAGATATTTTGGATGTTTTTCATAGGGCAGTGATTGGCCATTCATAGTGATGTTGGGCTGATAGTTATATAGACGCCGGTTAGTCGTGAAGAAGCTAGTAATTGATTTAGACAAATTAAAACTCAGTTTATGATTCTCAGCAAAACTCTGGACTTCAGAGAGGGTGTCATTAACATCAGATTCCAATTGTCAGCAAGCTTTATCAAAGTTGTTATCAATATCCTACTTGTGATTGGTTGGTTTGTTGAGTAAGGATAGTGATAGCAAAAAGTCCTAGATTGTTTAGCATCGTAAGCAAATAGCTACATTTGTACCAATTTTGTGCTCTATTTTAACCTTTTGGAGAGGCATTTATATCCTCATTTAGGCTATAAATTTATATTTTGAGGCTTTAAACTGAGTTTTAATATGTGTTAGGTCTTAATTCAAAAGTATGATCGTTATAACCTAGCTAAAATTAGTGACCATTCTGATTTTTATTTGAAATTTTAAGCCAATACTTTTCACCGAAAATATTATTTGATTTTTTTTTAAATTATGTCAGCAGTGTTCATTTGGATTGGCCTCTTTTTTTCAGGTGTTACATTTCACTCCGAAATAAATGGAAAAATGAGGCACCCTAGTTTCTGGTTATGAGTATTATTAAGAAACACTTATTAATTAACAAAATTTGTATGAAACCATTAAAATTTGTAATTTTTTGAAGTGTTTTTTAACAAAATAGTTCTGATGTACTCTAGTTTGCTAATTGAATATATATGGTCAGTTGAAACCATACAACTATTGTAAAACTGAAATTAGCCAGACGCATAACAGTCAGACTCATTGAAATCGAATCGCCATTGAATATACATTCACCTATTTTTATAATAATTATTGTTTGGTTAGTTTTTTACTTTAGAACCTAATTTCTAATTTTTTTCTCTCCTCTTAAACTTTTATGGACAAAAACGTTTCAATCATGATATTCCACTAATAAAAAGAAGAAGAAGAATTTTTGACAGAAATCTTGCAGAATGGATTCTTCTAGTATCTAGAATGCCATCATGAAACAATGTTTTGCTCAGTCATTACAAACATATGAAATTAAGTACTATGGAGTTGCTAAATACAATAGTGAAACCTTTAATACTCCAAGTCTAGAGCCCTGTGAAAATTTCCTTGCACTGCGCTACTTCCCCTTTATATAACATTAGAAAATCTACTTTTTTGACGCATTAAAGTCACCAGCTTAAAGTTCGGAAACGCCGGAAATAACACACCGAGAGAGTTAAATAAGCTAATCATTTTAAAATGAATATTTTACCAATCCACTCTTGTTTCTAAAAAAAACATTTATTTTAATAATTTTTTTATTGTTTAAAACCATTTTCTCTATTAGAATTATTATTTTTAAAATTTTAAATATTTCAAAAAGTTTGTAAAGTTTTTTTAATATTAGTACAGTAAAGTTTTTTTAAAATTATTGATTTAAATCAACTGATATTTTATAGTTTAAACTAATTATTGATTTGATTTTTTATTTAGTGAAAAAAATCATGTATGGATCAAAAATAATCTTGTGTAATATAGTTTATAAATTTATCTTTAGGTTGTGATTTTAAATTTTTTTTTTGAAGTATGATTTTATAAACTAATTAGAAAAATGAAAACAAAAGATAAATGATATTTGTTTAAACAATTAGAAAAATTCTTGTGTCAAAAGTTTTGTATTTGATGATATCTTGAATAATGAATGTCTGTTACCATTCAACTTGGCGGAATAAATTAACAATGTGTTATAAGTATACTTAGGTTTAAGTACATTTTATTGACAATATAGAGTAAATGTGCGATTTAATAGTAAGTTATGTTATCAATACTTAATCTTATTTTTCATTAAATAATTTTAGTTTCAGAATCAATTTTAAACTTTTCTTTTAATTAATATGCTTGTAATTTATATTTTCAGCCTTCAAAATCGAAGAAGAAAGATCGTAGAGAAAATTATGAAAGTGAAGATTTCACAACTAGGAAAAGGTTTGTATAAAATTATCTAATATTTTATATATATTATGTTTAATTTATATATTATGTTTAATTTATATATATATTATGTTTGATAAACCACTCAGCACCTTTGGATGTAATTAGTCATCTATTAATTAAACAATTTCAGTTCTTTAAATCAGTTTCTCATCTTGTAGTCTACAAACCACTTGTAATCCCTTGGAAATTTTCAAATGTTCTGCAAGATAGTAGTCTTTTTGCATAGTAATATTAAGTGAAAGAAACATTTAGATTTCTCTTATTTAAATAAGTTTGTCACTTTTATCTTAATAAGTTAGGCACTTTTAGTGTTTCTTGTAAAGGGCAAAAAAAAATATTGTTTGTAAAATAAAAAATGCAAATATTCCATAATTATGCATCTTTCAAACAAATAATTGATAACTTTGAAAGAGTTCTTTTTAGGACACTCTAGTAAAATTATTTTTTCTAATTATGAAAATGTAACATTAATATTTTATTTTATTTACTATTATACTTTTACTACTTTCATAAATGTATAAATAGGCTATTAATATTTACCCTATTTAATTGGTATGTTGAAGATATAGGCCGATAGAGGTTTTTATTCATTCTAATGAGATTTGTATGATTCATCGGAAATTTGTATGATTTATTTGATGTATTTGGATTTCTGACCCCCAAAATGCAGGTATTTCAGTTATCAAAGAAATATGGTCCCAAGAGTTTGGTCAGGTGAGTGGTCCAGTTTGAATTCTTTAATGTTAACTTTACTTTTTGCATATTCCACCATACCTCAAAAACTTTTTAAGTGAATTGAAAAGTTTTTAGCACGCAATTATAAAAACCATTTATCCAAAAGTAATTCAATGAAAAATATAGCTTTTAGTAAATATTATTTTAATTAATAATAGTAAAAAATATTTTGAATTTTAATGTTTGCAATTTTCACACCAATTTAAAGAATACAATTTTAAAAATGGTAAAATACGAAATTTGAGCAAAATCAGTCGAATAGTTTCTGAGAAATTACATTTTAAAACATCATATATTTAAAATTTGGTTTCTTGTCGACCGATTTTGTTCCCATTTTGTATTTTGCCATTTAAAATTGAGTTCTTTAAAATTGTGTAAAAAAATTGCTTACCTTACTATTCAAAAGTTTTTTTGCTATTATTAAATAAAATAATAAAAATTATAAAGTATTTACTTAAAGTTATTTTTGTTTCTTTGGATAAACAAATTTTATAATTGTGTGCAAAAAATTTTTTAGTTCACTTCAAAAAATTTTGGGATATGGTGAAAACACAAAAGGAAAAAAATTAACATTAAGGGTTCAAAATTCGGCTCTCCTGACCAAATTATTGGGACCATATTTCCCAGATAGCCGCAACTCCCTGTATTTTGAGGGTCAGAAATCCAAAAACAAAAAAAATTTGTATGTTTATTCAGAGAAAAAAAAATTTTTTTTTTCTGATTTCATAACTTAAAATATTGTCTGCACTAATTAATTAACATATTTATTTGAGACTGATTTACAAATTCAGAAAAAGACAAAATTTATTTGTGATCACCCCTTCGAACCTTCAAGATTGAGCTCTAGAACGCTAAAATCTGATCATTGGATCAATAGTTATTTCTGGGGTTCATTTTTTTATTTTGCTTCCTGTACATATAATTTAACAGATAACTACATGTAATATGTAATACTAACACCTGCATTAAAAGTAAGTGTTTTTTTGGGGGAAATAAACCGTCATCATTCAAACATGGCCAAGCACCTACACCCATTTGCATTGCTTTATCTTTTAATGGCCATATTAGGATGTAATTATACCATGTAATTTTGACCTTAGTCAAACCACATTAACAGCATCTGAGTAGGTACCTCTCTACAAACTTCCATCAGAGTGTGTAGCATTTTTTAAAAGTGCTTATTTCGAATTTTAGTTTTTTAAAAGCCCTTAAAGGTGCTTTTTTCATTGGGTATTTTTAAAAAGTGCTTAATTTTCCCTTTTTCAGAATGAGGTTTTTCCTCTACCATGTTGATTTTCGCTACGAATTATGCAAAAAGACATATTGTTCTATTCAGCGTTTTCACAATTAATTCAACCCCAATATATTTCGGCACATTGTTAGTCTGTAGCGTATGTAAACGCCATTTGTTTCACATGATTCAAAATTTCATTATTTTTGACAATTGTCAAAAAAATGCCAAAAGTTTTTTTTTTTTTTGACATGACGGTTAAAACAAGATAAAACCATCAATTGTTAAAAACTTTCCAATCCTGCCTAATTATGATATTTTTTTAAAGTGCTTACAAATATTTTTGAGTACTTGAAAAGTGCTTAAAAGGTGCTTATTTTTGTTGAATAATTTGGCTACGCACCCTGAGATATTTTATTTAATATTTTTTTTAATTGGAAATTTTTTTTGTGTGTGTTTTAACTATTTTTATCAAAATTTTCAGAGACATTTCAGAAGAAAAGCAACGTTATAAGAGAGATTCATCCCAGGATAGATATTCAAATCATAAATCTAAACAAAAAAGAGATGATTCCAAAAGATTTTCTGAAAAAGAAAGTTGGAGTAAATCGAAGCAACGAGATGATTCTGCCGAAAATCAGTATGAAAAATCTCGTGATGAATTCACTAATAGAAAAAGCAACAAAATGTTTTCAGCTGAATCTTCACCTCACTATAAAACAAAGAGTCGCCATAAGCGCCAGTCATCAATAGAAAGAGACAATGAAAATTTTAAGGAAGGAAATAATAACTATTCACCTGGTACATATGATAAAAACATCCGAGATAATCAAAGGAACTATCCTCAGAGAAATTCAGGGAGAACAGAATTTGGACAATTTAGAAGAAGAGAGGAATCAAGGTAAAATAATTTACCATATTTTTATTTAACTACTAATTAAGTAATTTGTAGTTAAATATGAATTTCCCGTCGATTCTCGAGAGAATTAGAATGCTTTCTTTTTCTTTCTTTTTTTCAATTTTGGTTTAATTTTTCACAAAAATTATGCCGACTGAAATAGCACCTTCACAAAAAATAAACTAAAACAATCTGCTTCATCGAAAAAAAATTGACATTTTCTTTATAATTCTATAGAAAAAAATTTCGACAATAATTCTACGAAAAAATGGGCACAATTCTTATGAACTTTTTCAATGTTTCATCTTTTGCATCAACGCGTTTAGTTACGTGCATCAATAAGACGAGGCTGCTGAAATTCAAAACTGAGAGGTTACTTGCTATCTGATTGGCTCTTGCATGTGGTGTTCTCAATGCAAGTGAAAATGTACCTTTAACGCATTTGCATGACTTTAGCTCTTTAAAATTTAGACTTAAAGAACATGTTTGATATGTCCATTTTCAAAAGTGAAAAAAAATCATTAATTGTTGCATTCTGTTTGAATCTTGGGCATAAATTAAATTTCAATAATGCTAAAATTATTTGCACGCCACTCTCCACCTCACCATAGCATGTGGAAATACATATTTACTTGATTTGCCACTTTGGCTTTTCGTGTTCTGTTTTTCATTTTTTTTCCTCTTTCGACCACTGCGATTTTTAGTTTTCTTTCTCCCCTTTATTTTTCCATTTTTTTTGTTAGCAACTTTATGTTTCATATTTCAAATCCTTTTTTTCTTCTCATTCAGGTCTGGCAAGTTGTGAAAATGAGGGTCTGTTTTAATGCTTTAAATATATTAACTATTATTTCCAATTTTTATATCTTTGAAGCAAATGATGTTTTTAATCATGTAAAGTCAAAAACCTTGATATCTTGTTAAGTTAAGGTATTATAAAAAAGGATAATGTCATAGCTGTATGTGCTTTGGTACTATTATTTACACAAATTTTTTATTATATTTGTCATAATAATATTCTTAAAGTTCATTTTCTATTTGCAGGTCAGAAAAAGAGTTGCCAGATCGTCAGGAGGAGGTAAGTACTATTAAGTAATCTACACTCAGGCGTTGAAAAAAGCACATTTTTTGTAGTTAACAACTAAATGTAGTTATCTAAAACTATTTTATTACAAATGTAGTGACTACAAACTAGTTTCGAAATGTAGTAACTACTTCCCTACTTTAAGGAGACGAACTTAATTTACCCCTATATTCAAAATTGTTATAAATGATTAATTGGCTTTTTTAAGCATGAGGAATTATTAAGAATTACAGCCGGACCCCTGTTATGATGAACCATTAGCTGACCTAGCAAAAAGTCCACTATGAACAATGGTTCACCGTATACAAAATCTTTGGGAAAATATTTTTAGCATATTATAGTGTTATTGTTAGAAATAGTTATTGTTATAGTGCATAATTTGTATTATGAATTATTGACTAACTGAATATATAGAGTCTTTTTTCTAAATAGTTTCCTTAACGAGAATTTCTTCCTATAGCAAGATTTTTAATCAGAATGTTAAAAAACTTTAAAAATACTCTCCATGAATTGAAATGGTTGTCTCCCTTTAACAAATTTTTAAGGTGTTAATTGTTTCATTTATTTTCATTATTATTTTTTATGTGTTTATTTATTTATTTTAATTTCTGTCATTTTCTGAGATTTCAGTGCAACACATTCATTCCCTTATGCGTGTTTTAGTGGCTACTTGCATTATTCATTGCTAAGAAATAGCTTACTTAAAACACTTGTTTATAAAGTGTATTTCTTAATTTTTAATTATAAGTCATAGTTTATAGCTTATCACATAAACTATAAATTTTCTAACTATTATTCAAATACCTGCAAGAAAAAAAATATGAGCCCGCTATAAGCAAACAAATGATTTCACAACTGTTAACTATAAAAGTGTGAAATAGCAGTTAAACAGTAGTTTGGGTGAGTCCCTTAGAGGTATTCACTACAACCGAGTATCCACTATATCCCTGCTTCATTATAGCAGGATTATACTGTATTTATTCACGTTTACATAAACCAGTTATTCTAAAAAAAATTTCAAATAATTTATTCTTTTAACCTTCAACTTTTTATGTCTTTCTCGACAGTGAAAGCAATTATTGGAAATTATCAAATATTTATGATTTCGTTAAGTTTTAATGTTCTTTTATTTCCTCTACTCCCTATAAAAATTTCAAAATTAGTTACATTTGAGCCTTGTTTCTTTACTTAATTTTTTCTACAGTAGTTGCTAGAAATCTCTACAAACTACTGTTTTTATATCAAACTACTCAATGCACTATTTATTTTAAAAAAAGTAGCACACTACTCTAAAAATTATGAAAGAGTAACAATTGCAGTAGTTTTGCTACTTATTGCATGCTACTTCCAACTGCAGTTTATACTAAATCATATTCTAAGCAACAAAAAAGAATTATACTACCCCACTTATCAAATAGTTGTATAAATTTAATTTTAATATAAACCTAACCTAAACCTATAAATAACTAAACGATCATGAAGACAATTCATTCTACGAGAAAGTTCCCAGACTTATAAATATGCAGAATTACTTGTAACCTTTTACAAACATTTCATTATTGCCCAAGTGACCCAATCTGTTAGATAGTTCGCATTTTTTAGTGTAAACCTACATAAATTCTGTAACAAATCTTTTATCTCATGCGCGGACAAATTTGTTATTATACTGATACATAAGAATTTCATAATTTATGCGCTAATTTTAGTATTAGATTCTAAGAAATGTTTATAAATACAGGGGTCTGTTTAGAAGGAATTTGTGTCCGTTAATGGACCCTGCAAAAAATGTCTTTTCATAAAAATGGACCCTTCACAAAATAATTTATCTTTTAATCGGACCGTTCACAAATTCGTTTACCTTCATTATTGTTTTGTTAATCGAATAAACCCTTTCCCGGGAGGGGGAGGGGAGAAAGGCGGTTCGAGACAAACTAAGTTTCTAAGTTTAAATTCCAAGTGTAGTATTCTAAGAAAATATTTCTACTTTTACAAAAATCGTGTGCGCATTCTTACTAATATTAAATCATAATTTTTTTTTAAATGAATAATTGATCAATTTATATTTATTCATAAAATTAATTAATAGAATATTATGTAAATAAAAATTAATTTCTGGCAATTTTTTAAATAAAATATTATAAATTTAAGAATTGTTTAAGTTTACTTAATGCGTAACACATTAAAAGTGATACATTACTAAGTTGTGTTATTTAAAATATGTCAATTGAAATTATTAAAAATGTGAGTGATTTTGTTTCCATTATTCGTCCGAAATGAATATTCTGTGTTGAGCAGTATAGGCTAAATACCAAATATTTTCATGTTGCATTTCTAAATTAGTAGCAGCAATTGATGAGTAGAATCTTGTATCTATTTACAATTTAAAAACTTCTTGAAAAGGTTTTTAGAAATTTTTGCAATAACAGAACCCTATTTGCACAAATTCACAAAAGCAGGACCTTGGTTGAAAAACTGTGACTTAACACCTATTTTATATTCACAAATTATGAATAGTTTTTTCACAATTTTACGAAAGCAGGACCTTTCACAAAATGTCTGGACAGACCCCTGAAATAATATCACTACAGGGAATGGTACAGAAAATCGCTTTGTGACAAGAGAATAAGAAGTCGAGACATGATGGCATCCCTGCATTTCTGATAATATTACATGCATCTTGTTATTGATTATAATTCATACTTTCCAGAGAAGGAAAGAGAGGACAGATCCTGAAGAAGAAAAACAAAAGGACAGCGCAGAGCAGAATGAAAGTACTGAACCTCTATCAAAAAGGCAAAAAATTGTAAATATTAACATGAGAACTGGTGGAGCTTACATTCCTCCTGCAAGACTTAGAATGATGCAAGATCAGATTAAAGATAAAGGAAGGTACTAGTTTGAGTTCTGCATTTTTTTTTCAATTGTAAATATTTAAAATATTCGAAAGCTATTTAAATAGATTTTATATTTGTGTGTGTATATATATAAAGGTGGCAGTCGTGCGAGCAAGACAAACAGGCTTAGGATTTTAAAATGAGCAAATTACTCATCAGAATTAGAAAATGAATGTCCAAGTGACACAAAATCGGAGTGCTCCTCAATAAAAGTTGGGGGAAATCATGCAACATAAATCCGTAAAATATTACGTTTTAGGGAATAAAGGAAATCTTAATAATTATAATTGGTCTTTTAAATAGGTCGAGGGAAATTTAGCTTTCTCTTGATTAGTTACAGGGATAAACGTTAAAATGTTAATAAATGCATACTTGAACAAAAAATAGATTAAGAGACAAGATGTGAATATTAAAGTGTGAGAAAGAGCACTTTGTTTAGAACAATAAATTAAGAAAAAGATTTACAGAAAAGGAATAACATAAAAAGTTTAGTTGAAGCTTTTTTTTTTTCATTTTATATATTCAATAAAACAATTAAATCAGGGAAAAGCTATAAAAATAAAAGATATGTGTGTTGGCAAGACAGCACTTCATCAGGGGACACACTGCCTGCCAACACACAGGAGCCTTTCTGTTGTCAGTGGAAAAATCAAAACTGACAGTTCCCCGAGACCCCATAATGGATAAACAAATAAGAGAAAATCATTATAAGAATTGAATTGCAGAGAAAAATAATGAACCAGCTAGCACAACCTAAAAGTACACATAGTAAAACTTAAAAATGATACGCCCACTTATAAATATATACAGTTAAAGTTAGAATAACCAAATCGAAATAAAGTAAAATTTTATTAAATTTATATAATATAAATTGTAATTATAATTTTAGTAGCAGTAAGTATATTTTGGAGCTTTGGAGGGGGAACTTCACAGAAAGAAACAAAACAGGGATTTTGATCTTAAAATCTCTTACTCTGCAATAAGTAGGCCATTCATTTAAAGTTATTAATAAAATAAATAATGTTTTCTTGGTTCACAAGTTAAATCGATCTAATTGACATAATTACATAAACTTGTACAATTATGTTTGTTATACTCTGTGAACTTGATTTATGACAAGTCACTCAGAATGTTGTCCTATAATTTTTTTTAATAAAAATACGCTGTAATTTTTTTTGCTTTTGCTAGTGGTTAACATGATCCCTATTGTGTATTTGTTTGACAAAGACTATAAAAATATAAAGGACNACAAACAGGCCAAGTGACACAAAATCGGAGTGCTCCTCAATAAAAGTTGGGGAAATCATGCAACATAAATCCGTAAAATATTTCGTTTTAGGGAATAAAGAAAATCTTAATAATTATAATTGGTCTGTTACATAGGTCGAGGGAAATTTAGCTTTCTCTTGCTTAGTTACAGGGATAAATGTTAATAAATGCATATTTGAACAAAAAATAGATTAAAAGACAAGATGTGAATATTAAAGTGTGAGAAAGAGCACTTTGTTTAGAACAATTAAATTAAGAAAAAGATTTACAGAAAAGGAATAACATAAAAATATTAGTTGAAGCTTTTTTTTTTCATTTTAGATATTCAATAAAACAATTAAAGCAGGAAAAAGCTATAAAAATAAAAGATATGTGTGTTGGCAAGACAGCACTTCAGGGGACACACTGCCTGCCAACACACAGGAGCCTTTCTATTGTCAGTGGAAAAATCAAAACTGACATAAACTTGTACAATTATGTTTGTTATACTCTGGGCTCTTGATTTATGACAAGTCACTCAAAATGTTGTCCTATAATTTTTTTTAATAAAAATATGCTGTAATTTTTGTTGCTTTTGCTAGTGGTTAACATGATCCCTATTGTGTATTTGTTTGACAAAGACTATAAAAATATAAAGGACCGTCATTAGGTAATGCATAGTATATAAAAAGTTTCTTGTATTACAAGTTTTGTATTATTTTTTTTTTCTGTTATAGTGAAGATTATCAGAGAATTGCCTGGGAAGCACTAAAGAAAAGTATTATCGGTATGACCAATAAAGTGAATAGCTCAAATATTGCAGAAATCATTCCTGAACTTTTCCGTGAAAACATTATAAGAGGAAGGTAATATCTTTATATCCATATGTATAAAGTTTATCATTTAAAGTATAAAAATTAAATTAAAAGTTTGCTTAAATACTCAAAACTCCCAAAATTTCTATGGCATTTTTTTTAAAAATTAAATATATAAAATTTATCAAAGCTTTATATTTTGTGTATTTATAGCTTTATATTGTATTTTTTGTGTTTATATTATTATTATTATTTTGAAAAAGAAGGTGGACATTCTTTTCAGCAAAAGTACTTTTTTTTAAATTTATTTTTTAATGTATTCTATATTAATGAATGCCCTTATTGAATAATGTGCTTTGGATAATAGCAATGTACTGAAAACATTTAATGAAAAAATTTATAAACAAAATTTTCTATGTTCCTGTCATGTGTTTGCTCCTGCAAATAGTTTTACTTTTTGACTCATCTACCAGCAACCATTGCTAACCAGTTAGTCACATGTTTGAACGAAGAGATTATCTTAATTCTTACAAACCTGTAAAAATAGAAGAAAGATTAAATCTTCAATGCCTTTTGAGAAGAGAAATTGTTTTGTGAGGCCCATGTGAAAGCCATATAGTAGAAAGCATATAGAGTTCAAAAGATTATTATTTGCTTAGTTTTCAAAATTCAGTAGTCTTATAAAATATCTAATATAATTGTTTACTTTTAGACATTTATTTATTTTTCTCATTTTGTAGAGGTGTGTTAGCACGTGCTATAATGCAAGCTCAAGCCGCTTCTCCTACATTTACTCGAGTTTATGCTGCATTAGTGGCTATTATTAATACGAAAGTAAGTAACTATGCATAACCAATTTTTAACTGTAGATTTTAAGTGTTTGTAATTAAATTTAGCTATTATTTTAAACATCACTGTATTTTTTAAAAAAACTTTTTCACTGATTAAACAATGGTTTTCAACCAGTGATGTTATAAAAAATTGTCATGCTATAATAATAATTTTAAAAAAGGAGAGAAATTTTAAATTAAGAAAATAAGAAAACAGAAGTTTTAATTTATTTATGTGTGCCACATTTTAAGTTTATTGAAAAAGTTTCCAATACTTTTTTAAATCACACCAACATTATTTTTTCAATTGAAATTAGTATCAAAACTATGTTTATATTAAATCATTTTGCTGAATAAATCAGATATAAGATTAATAACATATTTTCTTTTAATTTCTTTTCTATAGTTTCCGGAAATTGGGGAATTGATTTTGCGAAGATTAATTGTCCAGTACAAAAGAGGTTTTAGAAGGAATGATAAAGCAGTGTGCATGACTGCTGTTCGTTTCTTGGCCCATTTGTTAAATCAAGAAGTGGTATGATTATTTTTACTAGATAAATAAAATTGCAAAATATATTGTATATTAGTATGTTATAAGCTTTTTGTTCTTATAGCATTTTTTAAATATGTACTATGAGTATTTAATTATATTTATGTGTCCAAATATTTTTCAATTTGTTTACAAAATAAATCAATATTTTTTGATGAATGAGTGCATTAAAATTTAGTCAACTCTCTATTGCACTGAGTTGTTAATTGTACACATAACAGAAGAAGATTAAAAAAAAAAAAAAGAACTCACGCGAATCCTGAGATTTTGTTTTTTCACTTATGTTAATTACTTTGAAATTCAAACATTTCACACTTCTATTGAATTTTTACAATTACAACGATTGCATTTGTTATAGAATTGTTTGAAACACAATTGAAAATATATTGTGGCAACAAAATGTTATTTTTAAAAGAATATATTACATGCAATGTGCCAACTTTTTCTTTAATCCTTAGATACAGAATTTTTATTAAACATATTTTTCATGCTTTTTTTTCATTATTTTGTATTAATTTAGGTCAAAATAAGTGAAAAATAATAGATTCTTAATGATTTATGGTTATGAAATACGGTATAAAACACTAGTGCTCTTTTCTTCGTTAAAGGTAAAAACTTCCAAACATGGCTCACTTCCAAACAAAACATTTTTTCAATTTGCAGTTATTTGATCTAAAAGAAACAGTCATTCCTCATTGAAATTTCTTTAATTTACAAAATCAATTATTGATAAATTTTTTAATGTAAATGAAAAAATGATTTTTTTTTCAAACTACTTTTTGGATTTTATATATTAATACAATTATAATTCTGATAATCTAACAGATTTTATCAGGTAACTATTAGACTGTTTTTTATAATTAAAAAATACCGAAATATATTTTTACTTGTAATTCAAACATCAGGAGAAATATATATAAAAAGGACCACCAGTGTTCAGTCTGTGTCAAAGTGCTAAAAGGAAAATTTATATGATTGCTGCAATTTTGGTAGACTAGTTGAACCAGATGCAATGAGAATGATTATTTGAATGTAACATTTTAAATAAAAATTGATGTCTCTTAATTAATAAGAACTGGTTTGTTTAAAAAGTTAAAGCCATTCATACCTTGATTCACTGACTTTGTTTATGGAATTCACCCATTTTCTAAAGTAATATTCATATTAAACCCCTTCTCATCTCTTTCCTTAAATCTATTTTTTCAGGAAATAATATGCAATGATTATATTAATACAACATAGCAACCAATTAAAGACAAAAATGCTCAAAAAAATATTAAGAAAAATCGAATTTTATTTTAGATATTTACTCAAAGTTTTAAACAATTACTTTAATTTAGTGGTGAAAAATGCCTAGAAATGATAAGGAATTTTAAAAATGCCTAGATATCATAGTTTTATGATAAGGAGTTTTGAAAATATGCTCTAAATAATAAGTTGTAACATTTGAACATGAATTTCGGATATTAAAACTTTTTAAAATTTGCTTTTATATCATTGCAGGCACATGAAATCCTTATTTTAGAAATAGTAACCCATCTTCTTGAAAATCCTTCTGAAGATTCTGTTGAAGTTTCAATTGCCTGTTTGAAAGAGTGTGGGAAAAAATTAACTCAACTCACACCCCGTGGCATGAGAGGTAAATAATGCCAATAATTTGTTCTTTTATTCTCTAATTATGTATATAATATTTGCATAAGATTATATATATTCATAATGATCATCAGATTATGGGACAACAGGATGGCTTCAGAGCAGGGAAAATTAAATTAATTTGAGTTTCAGGTTCCAAACAGTGCAAGATTGTTTCCAAAAACAAATCAACCTCATAATATTTTTTTTGAAACCAAATACTTTTTTTTTAACTCTAATATTTAGTTCTATTGTAAGTATAAGTGTTTCACAATTTATTTTATGCATGAGAACAAAATATAACTGAAAAATTAGTAATAAAATTTATATCTCCAGTTTGAAAAATCAAGAAAATTCAGTAAAATCAGTCTGGAATAGTATGGCAATACTCAATAATGCCCAGCTGGATAATATGAAATAAATTACTTATAAGTTTTCTACATCTTCTTGTAATTTACCCTGAACATCAATAAACAAGTGTGATATTTTCACTCTAAATTTTTCATTAAATTTGTAAGTAAAATTATACATGCTTTCTGAAATGTCTGTGTGAAGCTTAAAAGATTCTAAGGTTGGTGTTATGCAAAGCATATATCTATTTAACTAATCAAAATTTGATATTCTTCTGTATGATGTTAATAAAAATAAGTTTTTAAATTCATAATAAACATGTGCAATGCTTGGTATAAGCATTTTTTTTTTTCATTGTGAACTTGTCATATTTAAATATTATTGACTTGAACTTCTAAATTTATTGAATCTTTGCAGCCCATTTGCTCACTAACTACTTCTAGTAATGCTTGACTTAAAAACTGTATCTAAGATCAACCCATAGTCTTTTTTTGATTGCCAAAGCATATTTTGTGTACACTAAATGCTCCCTATCCTCACTTGCGAATTTCAGGATTTAAATTTCTCCTTAGTTTCGTGGTTAATTTTTTTTCTGGAAAAGCAATTCTGAAGCATTATTATGGCAAATTTAAAGCATAATTTTAAGAAAGTATCTTTTGATATAGTTTCACTATTTATGAATATAACTGTATGCATTTTCAGAGCAAATATTATTTGGTTATATGTTGCAAACCAATTTTATATTGTAAATAAAGAAACATCTAAAACTGAAACAGTATTGTAAGATATACTTATCAAAAGAACTTCAAAAATATTTTAAATGGAAAAAGTTGACGCGTTTTAGGAGTTCTACTTTTTCCACCTTGATTGCTCTTGAAGCTTTGTCAATTTTATGTTTATTTTCAAAGTTAACTTAAGTTGACACATTTCTTCCTTAGCTATTATACAAAGAGTACGTGACGTTCTGCATGAAGGGGCTATGGATGTTAGAGTACAGTATATGATTGAAGTTTTCTTTGCCATTCAGAAAGATGGTTTCAAGGTAAACTTTTTTTAAATTTTTAAAACATTTCGACAAACCAACTTTATTTTTTATTTTGAGTCATTATACATCACATAAATCACATTTGGGTTTGATTTTAATGAACTTAAGTGTAATGGATACACACAATAAAATAAGTTATTCCATGGTTGGAATATATGCACAAATTGTGACAAACTGCTCCAAAAAGGAAATTTCTGCTCCATCCTGCTGAAAAATACTGTTTTCTCGCTCCAAAACTCTAATAATATTATTGAGCAAAAAGTGCATCTTGGTCCAATCTGCATGCTAAAAATTTAGTTTTCGCATGAATTTAAAGATATTGCTGTTAGAAAAAAATTTTATTTAAAAAAAAAATTGATATCAAAGCGACATGGATTTACGATTGATTTGTCAAAAATTGAGTGTGTTAAAATGTTATTACTCAAATTCAAAATTTGTAAGTTATAATAACATCATATTAAAAATATCAGGATTCTGAAAGCTAAGTGGAAACGGTCGGAAAATTATCAAAAAACATGTGAATTAACAAAAAAATTGTCAAGAGTTAGCCGGCTAAAAAAATTTTTTGTTTATTTTTTAATTTAATTTAAGAACTTATATTTTTAGATATTTAAGGTCTAATCAGGTTACATTTATACTTGTCAGGTTACAATATCGTATCAATTAAACGATCAATTCCTTAGCTTCAAGTTGATGTTTGAAAATCTTTTTTTTTATTACAGTAAGGAAAAACCATTTATATGCATGCTTGTCATTTTTTATGAAATCTTTAGATTTTCTCATAACTTGGACAATTTTCATCCTAAAAATCTAAGATTTGGTAGAATTACTTACTTATCATATTATACCATTATCATATTATACCTTATACCATTACACCGAATTTCAGTAAAACTGAAAGTGATGGATTCGACTATTTATTACTTTACTCTTAGATTGCATGGGTCTTTTTTTACCTTTGTTATTTTTTTAGGTTTATATCTCAAAAGATAAGAAAATTGTAGTTAAGAAATTTCATTTCTAATTGTTAAAAGTAATTTTTCACCACAACTTATTTTTTTAAAATTTAACATGTTTCTTTTTCAAAAAATTTATTTAAGCTGTATTATTAAGCTTATTGAGTCATCTATATATTTATTCATGCTACCTTGTATTTAGCAAGCATATCTGTTAGTAGTCAAAAAGAGATCTCTTTGTGTATTTTTTCTTCCTTAAATATATAAGTATATTTTCATGTACATAAAAAAAAATTTGACTTTCCTATTATATTGTGTTACCTTGTACTAGTGGTTAAAATTTGTCAACATTTGATAATACCCTATCAATAACAAAACATTTTAAATCTATGAATTTAAAATGTTAATTCCTCTAAATCTAAAACTTTGGCTGCCACGTCATCTATATTTGAATGACGGCTAAGTTTCTGATCAAGCCGTGTTACCCGTATTGGGGTGCCGCTTATTTGACTACTTGCTAAGGATATTCATATGTATTTGAGAGGATATTTCACAAGAATTAACAAAACTGTTGAGTTGTTTTAAAAGTAATACAAAAATAATTTATGAAGAAAATTATTGTGAGCCGCNCTTTGTTATTTTTTTAGGTTTATATCTCAAAAGATAAGAAAATTTTAGTTAAGAAATTTCATTTCTAATTGTTAAAAGTAACTTTCACCACAACTTATTTTTTTAAAATTTAACATGTTTCTTTTTCAAAAAATTTATTCAAGTTGTAAATTGAGTCATATATATATTTATTCATGCCACCTTGTATTTAGCAAGCATATCTGTTAGTAGTCAAAAAGAGATCTCTTTGTGTATTTTTTCTTCCTTAAATACATACGTATATTTTCATGCACATAGAAAAAATTTGACTTTCTTATTATCTTGTGTTACCTTGTACTAGTGGTTAAAATTTGTCAAAATTTGATAATACCCTATCAATAACAAAACATTTTAAATCTTAGAATTTAAAATTTTAATTATTCTAAATTTTAACCTTTGGCTGCCACGTCACCTATATTCGAGTGACGGCTAAGTTTCTGATCAAGCTGTGTTACCCGTATTGGAATGCCGCTTATTTGACTATTTGCTAAGGATATTCATATGTATTTGAGAAGATATTTTACAGGAATTAACAAAACTGTTGAGTTGTTTTAAAAGTGATACAAAAATAATTTATGAAGAAAATTATTGTGAGCCTCCTGTTCACTGCTATTTGAGTCACTAAAAGATAGGATTTCCATTTTTGTTTTCGAAATTTTAATGAATTAAGGTAAAGATTTTAAGTTATACTCCTCTTTACTCGGAAAATATTCAAACTGATCGTGTAAAGTGGCGGGATGAGAAACTGGCGGACACAAATAAACAGACATGATACCATGGCATACCTGCCAAGTCTCCTGTTTTTTAACGAAGACTCCCGGATTTTATTCCCTATCTCCTGTTTACCTGTATATTCTCAAATTTCTCTGTATTTAATGAAGAAATTTTTTTAAAAAAATGGTGATGAAATATCCACTGATGGCAAAAATACTTCTCTTATTCCCCAACAGATGGTGCTATTGCCAGTACTGCCATATGTTGAGCGTTAATAGTTTAAGTTGAGCCATGATGGCTCAGGGGATACAGCATTTGCCTTCCAATGAGATGAACCCAGGTTCAAATCCCAGCGATGACTAATCAATATGAATTTCGCATCCGACTTGCACCGACCACACTGCTGGTGTGAAATATCTTCAGTGACAGACGGATCACAGGTTAGAGTCCCCTAGTTGTCAGGCTAACCGTGGGAGGTCTTCCTCACCACGTAACTCAAATGTAGGTTAGTTCCATAAAAAAAAAGTCCTCCACGAAGGCAAATTTCTCCCAATACTTGATCCAGGAGTTATCTTGTCTGATGAATCGGGTTCGAAATTACAAGGCTACGAGTTGAACATCAGTAGTCATGAACCTAAAATTGGGTCATTAAGTAAAATCTCGGGTATTTTATTTCTCCAATGTTGGCAAGTATGCCATGGAAACAAACAGAGTGAGATAATATTCTTATGACCACCAGAGACTCGCATTATTAAAATATTGGTAGGAGTACTTAGCAAAATACGCTTTGTACAGCAGTGCTTGTGGCCTGAAAGCAATTCCACTGTAAATGCGTGCGGCATTTAACGTAATCATCAACGTAAACGGCAGTCAACGTAATCACTTTGTAATCATGAATGTAATATGAATTTTTTTTCCCAAGGATTTTGAAATCATGCCACCAGAACTGGATTTAGTTGAAGAAGATGATAAATATACTCATTTAATTAACTTAGACGATGCTGTTGATGCACAAGAAATGTTAAGTAAGAGCAAATTTAATTATAAAAAAAAGTTTTCATTTAATGTTTCTCACAGTTGTAATTGCCAAACTTAGTTTATACTAATAACCAAACCAAGTAGAGCTCTATAGTTTAAAAACTGTCAGAAATAGTAAGTATATGCTCTCACATTTCATGGTCAAAAGTGTTTGAACTCTAAACTTATGCTATTTAAATAGTGAAACTAAGTCTATATTAATATCCTAAGATGGTAGAACTTTCTTTGCTAATAAATAATTTTAAAAAAGAAACCAGCTTTGATAATGCATTAAGCACAAATAAAGGCAAACAGCCATGTTAGTTATTTTAACAAGTACACAGACTGAAAGAGATTGTACTTGCAATTCATCAATTGTCTTACAAACTGATACATTTGTGCTTGTTATTTTGTTCCTACATAACATACAATGTATGCATTTTTAAGTGTGCCTTTAGTAAGAAAAAAATCTAAAATCTTAGTCTAGCCTGATAATATTTAAAATCTTAGATGGACCTAACCCCTTAAAGCAAAAATCTTATATTAATGCAAAGCATTAAATGTATTGTAATAACACAGTGTTGCTGCAAAAATTGTCCTTTAAAACAATCTGGCCACACATAATTCTAATTTCAAATTCCCGTCTCGCATTCATTAAAGTTATGCATAATTATGATCTATTTATACAATAAAGCATTGTGTAATCAACTATATAAATATTTACTTTTTTCCACTATTTCACTCATTTATAATATTTTTTTTTCTATCTTAGATATATTCAAATTTGATCCAGATTATATTGAAAATGAAGAAAAGTATAAATCTGTTGTGAAAGGTATTTAAATTTTTCTTATTATACACAATCCTTGTTTTTGATGTATAAGTTTTGTTGAATCAATTAAAATAATGGTCTGTGATATATTTTTTTAGAAATTCTTGGTGATGAAAGTGAAGAAGATGGATCTGGCAATGATTCTGGTAGCGATGATGAAGAAGAGGATGATGAAGAGAAAAGTAATATATTTTTAATGAAGTTTGTAAAGTTTTGTTTTATTTAAAGCTGTCTTTACTCGCATTGAAATAAATAAAAAAAAAAGATATCATATCAAATATTTAAGAATCTAAAGATAGCCAAATCCAACATTGGTCCCAATCGGTCTTGAGAATTTCCACTCTACTGCTTTTTGTTTAAGTCTTTCACTGAAGCAGAGAGTGCAAAGCGTTTTTAAAAAGTGCTTAAAGGTGCTTATTTTATTCTGGGTTTGTAAAAATTGCTTAATTTTCTATCTTTTAAGTAGAGATTTTTTCTTTGCCGTATTGATTGTTGTTCTGAATTACAAAAAAAGGCAGGATTTTCAAAATTTCTCTGCAATATTTAACAGAAACTAATTATTTTATCAAGATTATGTAGAGTTTTTGAAAACGTTTTATAATTTTATTGATTTTATGCTTATAATTTAAGAACTTTAAACGATGGAATGCAGTAATTTTTATTACTGTGCAGATCCTAATTATGATTTTTTTTTGGAAAGTGATTAAAAATGTTTTTTGAGTGCTTAAAAGGTGCTTATTTTTTGTTGAAAAATCTGGCTACGTACACTGAGGCAGTTTGTATTGATAAAATAATTTTTTTATATGATAAAAAGGCATTCTAATGTTGCATTGTTTAAATATACAGTCATAAAAGTAAACTTTGTTAAGTATGATACTTGTATTTATTTTTATGAAGAAGGATTTTTTGAAAAAAATAATTAAAGAAAATGTCACATTTATCCTCTTAAAAGGCAGAACATTTAATTTGAATAGTGCAAAACGAAAACATGCTTATAAAACCTGAAGTGTTTCATCAGCTATTGATAGTTATTAAAAACAGAAAGTTGGGATAAAATTATTCTTAAAATAAGACAGATAATACCAATAATTAAATCTTTCATGTATAAAAAAGAATTTAATATGCTTTATGAAGAATAGACTATTGTTTTCTTTGCTTTTAGAAATCCAAAGATTTATTTAATTTAGGTTAAAGGTAAATTTGTAAAAAAAAAGAGGAAAGAATAGAAAGATATCGTGAAATTCAGGGCAACTAATAGTGTGCATCTATCCTATATTGAATTATAAAGGTTAGAAATGATAAGTTACGAAATACTCTGCCAAAATTGAGTAAGAAATTCATAATCTGTTTATTATTCAAAATTATTATTCTCTAACATAATTTTAGAATTTTAAAGAAAGTTGGCTATAAGATATTTTACAGATATTTATTATAGTAGAATTGCTATAAACTTTTTAACCTTAATCTTCAACAGTGTTAAATACTTATGTAATTGTATTCGAAAATTACTAAGAATTGTTTATAAAATTATTATTTTACTGAAATATGTTAATTGAGAATAAGATTTTAATGGATATATTGTTGAAAGTATTAGATGAATTATAAATTTAATTATTTATTGATGAGATATATGTTAACTTATTTTTTGGAGAGAATTAAGAAATTTTAAATTTAATTACAAACTTAAATTTCGCAAATAGTAAAATATTTATTGGAACCATTAGACATCATATCACATTAGTATATCTTCATCTGTAGTATATCAATCAGTGAAATGGGAAAACGGGAATGATATAATTCAACAAAGGTTATGTCACACTAAAGGGTTTATATCTCTTTACTGAAAATATCTATGTAAATTTCTAAGATTAAATGTCTAGTTATCTTCTTAGTGCTACATAGCCTGTGCTAAATTACAACATCCCTGTTGTGCTATCTTTGTCATTTATCCTGCTGACAAAGGTGTATCAATGGGACTCACAGTATTTAAAGAATATCTTAGATCTCTTAAGAATATCTATGTAGATATCAAAACAATAAATATGTAAATATCTAATGAGATAAATATCTAGTTATCTCTTTAGCGTTACACAATCTATGTTGAATTACAACATCCCTCTTGTGCTATCCCTTACATGTCACATTAGTAATTCTTTATCAGTTTGATAAATTACTGGGGTGGCAAAACAGGATGATGTAATTCAACGAAGGTTATGTCACACTAAAGAGATTATATCTCTTTATTGTAAGTATTTAAAAAATATCTATGTTGATCTTAAGAATATCTATGTAAATATCAAAACAATAGAAGCAATATAAATATCTACAAGCAAAACAATATAAATATCTAATGAGATAAATATATCTAGTTACATATCTCTTTAGTTTTACATAGCCTATGTTGAATGGAACACTGAAACCTGCATAGGTTATAACATAAATTTTACTATTTATGGTTTTTAAGCACTGCATTTAATGAAACTCAATTTTATAACAAAGGATTCTACTAGTCTTTTAGCTATTTAATGGCTTAAAATAGCTTGGATAATGGCTTTCTTACTTCCTTTTTCTTAGTCTTCTTTTTTCTTTTATTAAAATGTTGGTTAAACTGCCAAAATGCATTTGAATGTTACGGAATATGTGTTAATACTAATAAGTTGTACTTTTTCAGATGATGAAAGTCAACAGATTATCGACATGACTGAAACTAACTTAGTCTGCTTGAGAAGGAAAATTTATTTAACTGTTCAGTCCAGTTTAGATTTTGAAGAATGTGCCCACAAACTTTTAAAACTGGAATTAAAGCCAGGTCAAATAGTGAGTATTATTAAAATCCATATAATTTCCTTGAAATATCTGCAATATGATATGCGATTTTTCATTATTTTTTTGTGTAATCGTACATTAATAGCTCAAACTTTAATTAAACATTCATGTTGCTAACATTCCATTATTCTAAGAATATTTGAACACTTTTCAAATGCTATGCTTGCTGACCTGTTAATCTGTAATTGATGTGACATGTCAATCCCCTTGTTGTAAGCTTGAAAAACTTAATGTAAATTTTTATATAGCAATAAATTTGATATTTTCCTTTCATGGAAACAGCATTTAAACAAAAATATGTCTAGTTAAAAAAAATTGCTTCACACACTTTTTTTCAATCTCCTTTCCTTTATCTTTCTAATGCAGAAAATTTGTGTGAACTATTTATTTTTCAATATATAATGTGTGTAATATCTTTGTGTTATGTACAAACATAATATTTAATTTAACCCTTTCGCGGCGACTGTCATCTGTACGTACCAGCAAGAAACACACTCACTTCTCGACCGACACACCGGCATGGAAGAGTGTTTTCTCGTTCACCCCCGCCCGTCGCCCATTAGTGCCAGTGTCCTGGAACGTTTTTAGAAATTATATTTTTGCCAGAAGATGGCATTGTATGTCCATATGGTTTCAGATACATGTAGATTTGACCTTCTACTCACAATTAGAGTAGCATGACTCACATACACGTGGTTTGTAGGGGGAAGGAATGACGGGGAAACGAATGTTTTCGAATGGCATGCTTTTTGACTGCTCTTTAAATTCGCACGTGGTATTTGTTTACAGTAAGCAGGAAATGTTTGTTTTTTGTTTTGTTTTTTCGCTACAGCGTTGGGTATTTTGATTTGCGGTCCAATTTTTTTTGGAATGTTAGTGTTTTCAAATTTTTCATAGGAAAAAAGAATTTTGAGTCATATATTTAGTTTTCATATATATAATGTTGACGCCCGGTGGCTGAGCGGTAGCGTTTCGCGCTGTCGTGCCACAGGTCCTTGGTTNGTAAAATATATATTTAAACAAGAAATAACTTAAGTAAATAAAGTATCTATAGAAATATATATAAAGCATATGCCATTTAAATACTCTAAAGAACATTATTAAACAGCGCGTTGATATTTCGGTAAATTCATGGATTTAGGCTTAGCAGCAAAAACCCTCCATCCCTGGGCAGACACTCGCGAGAGAGACTGCCGGCCTCAGTGATAAGCGTGTGTTTGCGCTTCCTGTTGCAAAAGGGTTAAAGGACAAATAAAGCCTACTTTTAAAATATTCAATTTTCTTAAATAACTTAAAGCAGCATTGTAAATTCAGTTGATGATTCAGTTTCTCTAATGTAATATCTACCATATTTTATTCTTTTTTAGTTGGAAATGTGTTACATGATTCTAGATTGCTGTGCACAGCAGCGAACATACGAGAAATTTTATGGATTACTAGCACAAGTAAATCTTTATTATGCTTTTAGATAATAATGAGTAGAAATAAAGATTACGTTTATGCTAAATAAATGTTTTTTTTCCTTTTTATTCTAGAGATTTTGCCAGCTAAGTAAAGTTTATGTGGAGCCATTTACTGAAATTTTTGAAAATTCATACAAAACCATTCATCGACTAGAAACAAATAAACTGAGAAATGTTGCCAAGTTTTTTGCACATTTGCTGTACACAGATGCAATATCATGGATGGTAAGTACTGTTAAAAATAAAATAAAAATCAACGTATTATTACTTAGAATTTTTCAGTGTTTTCAATTGTTAATGATTTTCTCACAATTGATTTTTTTCGTTTTAATTTTGAAAGATTTGTAACTTTTAAATAAGAAATCTCATTATATTTGCTACTAACAAAAGAGAAAAATTACTGATATGGATTGCACATTCTTGAGAAAATTGCATGGTAAGTGAGCAGGGAACATGAAGAATTGTGAGCAGAGCAATTATAAAGGAAACGAAATGAAAATTATTTATAAGTTCAGAAAATTTATGGAATGCTTATCATTCAATTGGAACAATCATCGCTCATTTAATCATTCAACAAGTTAAACATATTTACTATAGATGGCAGAAAGAACTTAGCATTTTATAATTGATGAGCTTTAAGGAAGAAAATATTAGATGCTTAAAAAAATAATAATAGTTACGAACCATCAAACCACTTTGTATATTTAGTCGGAAATTTTGCAAATCAAACAAATACGCCAATTTCTTAAGATCCTTCTGTAAATTAAAAGAATATTGCACAAGTTAAAGGAAAATGTGGAATATAGATTCAGTAAAAATAAATAAATGTCATAATAAATTTAGCTTTGAATGTAAAGTTTACTTTTTGAATCTTTTTTTTGTGTGTGTGTCACTATAAGTTTATGCTTCAAATCCCCTATTTTTGTATCAACTTTTATTTACATCTCCTCATTAATTGAAGCCTTTGTAGTTTTTAATCAAGTATATATTTCTGCTTCAGTTTCTTTGGATTCTTTATTTAATACTGTATTTACCTATTTTTATTTAAATTCATATTATATTTTCCCAGCAGAAGTTAAAGTGAGGGAATTAAAATATGATTTTTAAATGTATCACTGTGAGGAAACAATCCAACTAAATCGAATGGTTATGTTTCATGCTCAATCCATAGACGGGGTATCTGCGCACCTGAAGAGTCATGAATTTCGGTATTGAACAAAATTTGTGATGGAAAGTCTTGAATTTAGGTCGCTGAAAAATCTAATTTTTAAATTGGAATCCAACCCCCAATTTCATGGTGTTCCGAATATCTGAATTTCTAACAAAATCCCTACTCACAGTCATATTTTATTAAAATATGATGTTTTAAAAGCGAATTATCTTTTAAACTGTGATTTCAGAATATTTATTGTTATTATTTTTATCAATTTGAACTTGTAGCTGAAGCAAGCCTGTCATTGGCGAACTTTTTTTATTCCGAAATGAGAACAAAAAAATCAGGAGTATTTCTTTCCTTTCCTATGAACAAGAAAAGTATCTTTAGAATATAATTCTACAGGAAAAAAAAGAAAAATTTGCTTTCATATTTTTTCAGCTATTTTATTGCTTCAACTCTTTCTTTACTCTGTTTTTTTAAACTTATTGTTGTTTTTGTTGGAGAATAATTCTTGGAATTAGTCATGAAAAGTCATAGATTTGAAAATCTATAATGTAGCAGATACTCTGTATAGAATCCAAGGTATTAAAATGCCTCAAACGTTTCATTAAAATAAATTAAACACCTTAATTTACTTCCACCTGGCCCTAGTTTATTTGAACATATCTGAGTAAAATATATCAGTTTTAGGTACCTTTTTTTATATATGTTAATAATTTAAGATTTTTATTTCTGCTAATAAATTAAATACTTTCTGATATATTGAACAACTGTCTAATAAAGTTGGTTTTCTAGGTATTAAAGATTATTAAATTGAATGAGGAAGATACTACCTCATCTAGTAGAATTTTTATTAAAATTCTCTTCCAAGAACTTTGCGAATATATGGGATTGCCAAAGCTAAATGAACGAGTGAAAGATGCGTAAGTTCATCTTTTTATATTTCGCATTAAAATTAATTAAACTGCAATTTAAGAAAAAGCTGTTGCTTGGAATTTTTACTTGATAACTGCATTTTGTTGATTATTATTTATTAATCAAGAAATCATTAACAATTTTCTTATAATTAAGGTAAAACTTATATTTATTGCTCCCTCACTTTTCATTAAAAAAAAATTCTAACACTGCTCTTGAAAAGCTTTTAAATAAATGCTGAAAAATAATTTGAAGCCATTTGCATCATCAACAAATTTTATTGTTTAGAATATGCATCATATTACTACACATCTTCAATATTCCACACTTTTTCTTTCTCATTATTATTATTATTTTGGTTTATTTTTGCACTGAAAAATTATTGTGTTGTAAAGCAATTCGAAATAATATGTTGATATTTGTATTTACTATTATATTTAAAAGCAACTGGTAAAAAATAGGTTTAGGTAAATGTGATTTCGTGTTAAAATGCATATTAAGTTACTTTATGATTTCTTATTAAATTTTTTAATATTTATCTTTATTTTACTTTGAAATAAGGTTCAAGTATTGAGTTGCAACTTTCTTGAACGTCATTCAGGTTTGGAATAACTAAGTCTAATTATTAAGTTCAGTTAGCAGAGTCAATCAATTATCTAAGTCTAATTATCAGAGTGTACAAATGATTTGGAAACTGTCAAATATCTAGAATATAATACATAATATCTAGAAATATACAAAAGGTGAAATGATGAAGACATTTAATATTTTTTTAAAAGCTATCCAATTGTAGCAAACTCACTCTTTCACCCCACCTCTTCAAGGTGAGGCAGGGGATGGCTTTGAAATCTTAATTATGAACCACTACTATTACAAATTCGGATTCTCCAGAAAAAAGTAACCCTATTTGAGCTGTAGATTTTTATGCATTTTGATAGTGCTGTAATCGAGAACTATTAAATTAAGAAGATAAAAATAAACACGCTTAAATTTTTTGTATTAATTTTTTATTATCTGGAAAAAAATATTTTTAATTTTATTCATTTTTCTTTTTTCAATTTGATGGGTCTGATCTGATTACAGAGAAGACTGATCTGATTTTTTCTGGAGAATCCAATTGTGCAATAAAAAAAATAGAAATTCATATTTAAAATTACAAAGTTGCCCCCATCTCACTTCCTTGGGGTGGGAGTGCGAGATCCAGTTTGGTATCATTGAATAGCTTTTAAAAATTATTTAATGTGACTATTTTCACTTTTTTCTATCTCATATATATTTCTCGAGATGTTTGGCTGTTTCCAAATTTTGTTTACATCCTGTATATGTATAGTTTGTCAAAGTTAAGAAATCCTGTCGCCACAAAGTCTGAGGCTATCTGGTGCTATGGAAACAAGAATGGTGCATTTTAGGGAAGGTAGCTTCACTCTAGAACTAACACAATAAACCAAAGAAAGAGATTGCCTTTCTCTCGCCGATCCCAGTCAAAACCACTCAAAAACAGTGACCCCGCACACCCCTACTTGAAATAGTCATACCTCATTACCATAGTCACCGCCACCAGTCCAGACAAATGTCTGAGGAGTTTTGATTTTAGACAAACTATATGATATTTTACGTAAATTTTGCGCTTTTAATTTTTTTCTCTTATTCTTTTTTATGTTTATATTTTTTCATAAAATTTTCTTTCATTGCTTAAAGTTAGCTTGGTGTGTAATTATTTGCAATCTGAATAAATTTCATTTCCTCAACTTCATCTACAAAACTCATGTCTCTTATACTCTAAGTTACGAAAATATGAGCTTCAAAAAACTGTAACTTTTGGAATTCTGTATACAATAACAACTAAACAATTAATGTTTCATTTTACTGTTGTGTGAATTAATGTTTTTGTTTATATTTTATAAACAGAACACTTCAAGAAGCTTTTGATGGACTCTTTCCTCGAGATCACCCTCATAATACAAGATTTGCTATTAACTTCTTTACTTCCATTGGATTGGGAGGTCTAACGTAAGTTTTTATTTAATTACTCTTTAAAAAGTTTTTTTTTTTCTAAAATTACTTAATCTTATAAAGTTTTTGCAATTTTTATTTTAAGGTAAGTTTTTATTGTGTGAGATACATGTTTCAGTTTAAGCTCAGTTATTTCAGATTTAGTGAGACAAGTTATCTCAGATTTAATATACAGTAGGGAACTGATTATCCGGAACGATCGTGATCATCGCTATTCCGGATAACTGATTTTTCCGGTTTTCTGAAACGCTATAAAAAGCCGTTTTTTTATTGTTGAACCCAACTAAAAAAAATGATGAAATAATACACTAATGATTATTTCCAAAATGATGCTAAGGTAAACATCTTTCAAAAAAGAAAGAGAAATCCTAAAATCTTATGAGGAAAAAAAATTATTTTTTGAAAATATGGCGGAAAAATGTATCGAATTTCGTTCCGGTTTTTTGGTTTTCTGATTTCCGGATAACGGGTTCTGTACTGTAGTTTGAAATTTTATAGCCATCGAGCAAGGTTCAGTTTCAAAAAATGACTTCAAAGAAAAAATTTCTAATTATAATATATTTTATTTATTTTATAACCGGCGTTTAACAGCGCACCAGATTCTGAGTTTATGACTATCAATGTTCAACTCTGTAGCCTTGTAATTTTTAACCTTAGCCAGAAGGCCAGAGAACTCCTAGATTAAGCATTGGGACAAACTAGCTTTCTGTGAAGACTTTTTGATGGAATTAATCTGCCTTTACCTTGCATGGAAAGGAAAATCTCCCATAGTTTGCCTGACAGCTAGGGAATTGTAACCCATGATCCGTCAACAACTTAAGATATTTTTCAACTCTGCTGCATTTTGCAAGATATTAAGATCTGAAATTCAAGCAAAAAATCTCTTGATCATTTTGTAATGGCTAATATAATCAAGAAAAAAGTTCTTGGTCAGAAACTAGTTATTTTATCATGATCATGTAAAGTCTCTAAAAATTATTTTTTTCATGTATATAGTGCTTAAAAATATTTTTTGAGTGCTTAAAACAGAGGTCGCCAAAGTGGTCTATATAGACCCCCAGGGGTCTATTTAACGAAAGCGGGGGTCGATCTGAGACAGGGGTGCGAATGGGGGTCGATCCAAATCGGAAGGGTCGATTGTGGGTTTAAAAAAAAACAGTTCTCAACACGCAAATCACACATACCTAATTAAGTATGTAAAATTTGTGAATTTTTTTTATAACTGACTTACTATCAGTTTCTAAAGNTGTACAAACACTGTATCTAATAGAGTTTTATTTTAATTAACAGAAAATTACGTTTGTAGGGGTCGATGGAGATTTCGAAAAATTATACAGGGGTCGATGATCAAAAAAGTTTGGCAACCCCTGGCTTAAAAGGTGCTTATTTTTTGTGGAAAGATTTGGCTACGCATCCTGCCAGGTCCTTAGCCCCCACATTGCACATCGTTATTTCCCTTTTATTGGTTGTCAGTTTTCATTTAATTAATTTCACTTGTAAATTGATTAATCTGATAGCATTTTTAATATTTTCTCTTTATTCCGTGTTGTTGCACTGATAATGCTACTTGTATAGTTCCCAAATAATCGATCCTGTCTCTGTTAACTACGTTTTAACTTAACTGTATATAAGGTGTATGATGGCTGGCTTTATTGTTAATGTAACTTTTTAAAAGATACATTAATTTTTTTTCTTTGCGATAAAGTCAAGTAAAATAAATTCAACTTTTCTTATTTCTCATGTCAATTATCTGTCATTTATACATCTAAATACATGGGTTGATATAATATAATAGTATTCTAATTTTTGATATTTGTTTTTATTTGTAGAACACTTTTTTTTCACATTGAATAATAAATTGTGAAGCATTGCGATATCAAATCTTAAATGCTTTTTTATGAAAATTTGATGTCTATAATGAATATGTGACATAGAATTTTGTTTGAATTTTTCTGGGCAAGTCAATGAATTTTATTTTATAATTAATTTTTTTCTGTTTTGTTTCCATTATTAGTGATGAACTTCGTGAACACCTTAAAAATTTACCTAAAAATCCTGTTCTGCCTCCCCAAAATGATAATGAATCATCTGTAGAAGAAAATTCATCGTCTTCATCCTCATCATCTTCCAGTAGCTCGTCATCTTCTTCATCCGAATCAGAGTCTGAACAAGAAAGTAAGACATTTTTAATAATTTACTGATTCTTTCTGTTCTGTGATTTCTATCAAAACTTATTGTTTTAATAACATGAATTTTATTAGTAACTGTGATCAAGAATTTTTTTTTAAAAAATGCCACCTATCAATTTTTTTTTCAAGATCATTAGATTTATTTTAAATGCGTTTGCCATTATGGCGACAGTTTTACATCAAGCTGTTTTTCAGTATTATTTTCAGATAGATAGTGTACAAGCTTCTGAAATTTTTACTTGGTAACAATACAATACACGAAAATATCTTGTCTTGGGCTGGTTAATTTCATGGAGTTTTTTACAATCTGAACTTATTGTATCATTTAAATATATTTATGTACTCTGATCCACTCTTACATATGCTAATATGTTTAATGCATTGTAATCTGTATGTAAAATTTATGCTTGTGTGGCTTGTATAAACTTAAGTCCATATGTATGCGTACATTTAACGCAATTTAAATAAATTCAGTAGAGTCTCTGACTTACATGTTTTGAGGTATATTTTCAAACTTAAAATTTTAAAATAAAAAGATTTTGTGAGTTTTCACCATAAAAAAGACAACTCGTATATGCTGTTAATTGTAAATAAACAAATTGAATTGATATATTCAAAGTGTTAAAAGTTTAAAAAATCAATTTTGATTCTTTAAAGCGAGGAATTTTCTAAATATTTATGTGTATAACATAATGCTTTTATATTCGGATCTGACGTTATTGTCTATTTACCGTTAGTTTCTATTTACAGGTATCATATAGACAGGTCTAAATATATCAGAATGGTTGAAGGCAAATGACATGCCTTCATATTCCAAAAAACAGAATTCAAATTGTTTCAAATTCGATGAATTAAACCCAAAGGATGAAAATTAATTAGAAAGGATCATGCTCATTAAGAAAAGATAAATAAATATTTGTGTATCTCTGATAACTCATTTCAGTTCTGTTGGATGTTCTATTACATTCAATATATTCACTAGACCTTGTGCCCTCAAATTTCCAAACATTAATATTCTGTTTACCTGATAAAGATTGCGGAATATATTGTCATACATATAATTTTATAAATATTTTACATAATTTAAATATGCTATGTTTCAATTTTTCTTAAAAATTTGCATAAACTTTCTAGACATCTGAATATTTTCAGTCACTTTATAAACCCTTTCCTTTTGCAATTTACATTATAAAATAGATGTTTCTAACTTGTTCTCTAAGTGCAAGCTTACACATTTTTTTAAGAGAGTGTTTGGTCACAAAAGGGACTTATTGAAAATATTTTCATGTTCTTTGCTACAAAAATCCAAAACAATGACTAGTTTTTAAATTTGTCTAAGCACATTTTTAAAAAAATGCATAAATTTTTACTGTGTTCTTACATTGTAAAAAATCCAAAATAATTATTTAAAATGTCATAAATGTCATAACACAAGTGCTGCAATTTATTACACATTAAAAAAATTTTAAAATAAAAAGATTTTGCATCATAAAAAAATTTTTTTACATGGTATACAACATTTGATCAAAATCGGTTGAATAGTTCCTGAGAAATTGAATTTACTGTAGGGTTATTTTTGGTGGTGGGGGGGGGGAGTCAGAAATCCGAAACTGTAGAAAGAAAGGTATGTTTATTCAGAAGTTCCTTTTTTGTGTTTGACTTATCTCAAAATATAGTCTGCACTTATTAATTGCATATTCGAGTTCACCTCCTCAAGCCATTAAGTCTGAGTCCTAAAACCTAAAGATCCAATCTAAAATTATTTAGGAAGAGGAAGATCCGTTTTTTTACATTTTTATTAATATTTTATTGTACATTTTAGTAAGTGATATTTTTTGTTTTCTTTTAGTAAATAAATAATTTATATTTATTCATAGAATATTTTTTAATAAAAACTATTTCATACCAATTTTTTTAAATAAAATTTTATAAATTTACTTAATATGTAACACATTAAAAGTGATCCATAAGCTGTGTTTTTTTTAAGTATATCAATTGGAATTTTTAAAAATTTAAGTGATTTTGTTTTCAATATTCGTCAAACATTCATCATTTGAGTAGTATAGGCTAAATATAGAATATTTGTATGTTGCATCTCTAATTTAGTGGCAGCAATTAGCATTTCTTTTTGAAAATGTACTTTTTTTTATTACAATTTTACAGTGTTGAGTATAATCTTGTATCTATTTATAATTTAAAAACTCCTTGAAAGAGTTTTTTGCAATGACAGGATCCTATTTGTACAAATTCACCAAAGCAGGACCCTGGTTGAAAGAATGTGACTTAACATTACTTTTAGATTCACAAATTATGGGTAGATTTTTCCCAATTTTTCAAAAACAGGACCTTTCACAAAATGCCTGGACAGACCCCTGATAGCAAAATACTTACAATAAACTTGAAAACTATGAAGATCAATAAAAAAATCTAATAATAATCTCATATTAAAATATTTTGTAATGTTTAAATTGATGATTTCTCTTCAAAATAAAAAATTTTAAATCGGCGATTTAAATCGACTAACTCTGCCTAAAAATGTACATTTTGTTGACAATGCCTCATAGATGTGTTTTTACAGAAATGTGAAAGTTTGTCCTTATGAAGATCATATTGAAATTTTTTATTTCTCAAAATATTTTCAATTTGTTTTGAAGAATTATTGTATAATAATAGAATTTACTTTGAATAGTTTTGTATTTTAATGTCATGTAGTTAATTTGTAGCAGTATATAATATTTTACTTCATGTGTGAAATTTGCATTACAGACATCTTAATGCAAATTTAAAAATACAATATTGTTTATACCGTCATTCGATTCATTGCATTGCAGAACTAATAACATTATCTAACTAAACATTGTTATTATAATAGCATGCTTATTATATTGTGATTTAGTTGATATACTCTTTTGTTAAAATGAATCAGGGCTAACATTTAATATATTCATATTAAATAATTAATTCTTCTTATTATGTATTTAAACATACATTTTATGAAGTTGAATTTTTACTATTCATTACTTAACTATATTATACTTTATTTAATTTGAGAATTTAATATTTTTTTTAATTATATTACAGCTTGGAGAAAACAAACTCAGAAAAGACGGAAAAAATGACAACTCGGTAATAACATTGTATCATTTTGATTTGTACATAATAAATTTATTTTAAATAACTTGTTTTATAATTATCTCTGTATACGACTCATTGCAGTAGTTTTTCATTGTAAAAAAATTTACTCTCTATATGTTTTTTTAGTACTTTAGCCTTGCAGCATTTCTATGCCTTGTGTTACCAGTAGCTATGTAATAACTTTCAACTTAAAATAATTACAAAATATTATGTTATCTAATGATACATTAGCAACTCTAAACCAAGGTGAACAGATTTTTCTCTTATGAAATGTTTCTAACCGCAAATTATCACATTAAAACATCCTTATATATCCTGTTACATTGTTTTTAGTTTTTATAATATAATAAAATCAGATGAATAAAATCCTAAACTTATTTTGTTAATTCTGTCTATTATATTTCAATTTTGACAACTGCAATTTTATTTTGCATCAGCAATAGTGTAAGCCAGAGAAAAACTGTAGGAAGAGGTATTTTGAAACACTTAGATAATTTTAAGATAGAAATTTTACAATTCAATTATCACTGATTTATCGCAATGCAGTATTCTATTTCGACGCCCGGTGGCTGAGCGGTAGCGCTTCGCGCTGTCGTGCCACAGGTCCCTGGTTCGATCCTCGGGCCGGGCAAGGTTGACTCAGCCTTTCATCCCTTCAGTGGGTCGATAAATGAGTACCAAGCATGCTTGGGAACTAAACACTGGGGGTTCCGCGTTCGGCTGACCACCTTACCGGAACATCTGCTGCTGCACCCCAGAGCCCAAGGTCAAGAAAACTGAGATGGGCACAGTAGGCCTTGGCCCTCTATGGGCCGTCGCGCCACTGAGTTTAGTATTCTATTTCAATAAAAAAAAAATTTAAGAATGTTGAGAGTTGCCGCACCCAGTGTGTTGTTTGAGACCCTGATTAAATAACTTCTAATTGTACCAAATATACTAATAAATTTGTATGTATTTATGAAATGTAATATGTGGTGACTGTATGATAGTGCTTCGCTCTCCCGAGCAACATGTTCAGAGTTCTATCATCGGACCGGGCAAGCCTGACTTAGGCCTTCAAAATGAGTACAAAGCATACTTGAGGACAAAACTGTGGGGATTCCAAGGTTAAGAAAACTGTAATGGTGCACAGTTGGCATTTGCCTACTGTGCCCCATTACAGTTACTCAAAATTCTAAGAATAAATTTTTCTCCTTAGATTCTTGACCACAAAAGTCTAATAGTGCCAACATAGAGCTAATAAGTATTTTAGCAAAATATGTATCTTCTTTTTTATGACTTAAAAATTGCAAAAACTGAAAAGTTTCAAGGTATTTTTCTAAAAATACCAGATAACCTTCAGTCACGTCATTTTGCAAAAATAAAATAACACGTATCTCAGAATCTAATAGTTTTACTTTAAGAATATTTCTTAAAAATTTCAACAATACCTAATTTGTCAGTTTAAATAAAAAAAAAACTGGCTCTTAAACTAAACATTTTATGTGACATCAGATATCAAATCTCCTGCAAAACAAACTATTGAGATCAGTATCATAATTAATGAACAAACATGCAAAACTTTTTTGATTTTCTCTTTCCCATTTATTCCACGAAAATCATTGAGTATTTCAAAAAAAGAAGAAAAAGCGATAAGACTCCAAGAACTATATTAAACTTAATTGAAAAAATCTTTAATTCTTTAATCTGTTAATACATCAACAGTACAGCTGATTTTGTCAACACAGTTCATAAAAATATAACAAAAATGTTCCCAATAATAAAAAAAAAAAAACAATATTGGTCTTTTGAAGCAGCAGCCAACACATGGAAGTTAACAGATTGTGTAACAAACATTGTATCGTACAGCAGGATTTACATTCTACTTCCTAGGCTGATGAATAATATTTGGCCTACTATTAGCTGGTCTAAAATCGTGTGCAGGCATTGGCTTGTTGTGGAATGCTTGAATAGCTTCTGCTGGAAAATCTGCATCACCCTTCAAAAAATAAATCAATCAAAATAGTATCAACAAATCAGGAAATTTTTTTTTATCAAGAGACATCAGATTAAGGCTCAAGCTGTTGTATTACATTACCAAGATTTAACACCTCAATGCTAGTCCCCTTACTTTGGTAAAAAAGGGTATTACTTAAGTCGGTTCGAAAGTTGGTATTCAACATTTTTAAAAAACTCTTTAAAAAAAAGGCTTATTTTAGTTTAAAGTAAATGTTTACAACCTAAGTGAGGTCTAGCTCAAACTAGAATAGAAAGAAAGATGGAAGAAACCAAGTTCGATATCATGAATTCTCACTTAAACCAAACAATCAAGTGGAAATTTGAGTCATTAATATTACACAAGTGAAACATTTTATTTCATATATATAACCTAAAAACCCAAATTTCAATTTACTGAAATCTGAAATAGTTATTTACATTAAATGTATCATTTATTCAGTAAAGTAGATTAGTTTAGATAAAAAATAAAAAACATTCTAGGATATTAGAACAACCTGATATGTATGAATTGTTGATTTAATTCAGCCTTGATTCTATAAAATTTAAATTGAATGAAAATATCAATACCCAATGTTGACAGTGACCGTAGGAGATTTTATTATTATTAGTTTAGGTTCAAAGATTTTTATTCAAATATTGTAAATTTCGTCTAGTTTTAAAGCAAAGAAAGAATCTGCACAAATGTTGCATTTTTATTTGAATTAACCAAATTCAGGTAATTTTAATCACAAGTTTCACTGTGCAAAATGTTTACATAACAGTTTAGAGTTAAAATATTAGTTTCTGAAGTATGGAATACTTTACACCCTGCCAGACAGAATTATGATGAAATTAACATGAGCCGTAAGCTAAATATTCATAAAAATTTAACTTCTACTTTAAAAAAAAGAAATTGCAACTATTAAAAATGTTTGGCAACCTCACAATTGGATAATAAATGCATAAAAATTGCAAAAATTCATAATGTTCTGCAATTGCAATCATGAAAATCCATAGGACACTTAAGAAAAATTTTCAGTTGTATTTGTGTTAATGGCTTGTTCAAGTCATTTACAGTCATAACACCATTTTAGCAAACTAAATTAAATTTAGCAAATTAAATTATTATGTTACCTCAACCTGTAAGTAAGGTATGCAGTTCAAAAAAAATTAATAAAAATGAAATATAAGCAATAAAAGAAACAGAGGAAAGGGAAAATTCAATAAAAAACTAGCACAGGAATTTGTAGAAAGAAATATTTTTAAGACTGTTTTAAAAATATTAACATACATAAAGTTTTAACCAAATGCTAATTCTAATTACTCCAAATGAAATAAATTTATAACAGAGAGCAATATTTCTTAAAAACAAAAACTGTTCAACAGAAATTACTAAGTTTTAAAAAATTATATAAGATTTTCAATTTTGAGTTATTTATGTCTCCAAACAATCCAGAAGCAACAGTTAGATATTTTTATGATATATTAAAAAAATATAATAAATTTTATTTTTACATATTCTGTTCTAAACCTAATTCTTTCAGTCAATATTTTGCTTTTACAAAAACGTTAAAAAACTTTTTATTTTATGATTCTTACAGATCAATGATTTGGCAATCATTAAAATCCTTAATTAGATATAGGCAAAATAAAATAATTTGAAAATAAATTCTTGGCTTAATATTTGCTTTAAACATGTTCCTCACTGAGAGAAATGATGAGTGACACTTGACAAAATACTTAGCAACAATAAATTCAAAAGTTTTTGAAACATTTACATATTCCAATGCCAAAGATAAGTTCGTTTTAGTTTCAAAATAAATAAAATCCAGTAAGTAACTTCCTTCTGCAAAACTTTTTTAAAAAAAAAAATGTCCCAGGTATTTTAAACTGTTGAAAATCACTCAAGAATGAACTCAAAGAATCTCTAAGACGCAGTACAGGTATAAGCAATCGTTTTACACAATTAAGGCCATAATAATATACGAAATCATAGAACAAAACAGCATTTAATGTAATAAACAAAGACAAATGAGGAACATAAAAACTGTTCATGCTTACTTTAGCTATAGCTCCAGAAATCACTATTTGCTGCTTAGGAGGACTGAAATATATATACAAACATGTTAAAATAGTTTTTAAAAATTAATATTAACACTAATAGTAAAAATAAATATATTTTAACTTTCTAACCAATATTTTTAAAATTAAGTTTTACAAAAATTATAGCTTTATTAAAACTCCAATGAGAACTTAATTATTATTGTCGTACAATTTTATTATAATTAGTAAACAAAAGATTCTAATGAGGAAGTTGACAATCTCACCTTTTTTTAATGATAAATGTTACTTTATAAATGTCTTAATTCTTCAATTTGGAAAGAAAAAAAAAAGGTTTGCAATAACAAACGACGAACTCAAAAATTTTAACAGACAAAGTTAGGTCATAAGTAAAAGTTTTCAAAGGGTTTTGTAACAGCTATAAATAGCTTTGTGTGAGTGAAGTAATCAAAGTGCTTCTCCATCTTATATACATAAAAAAAAATAACCAGATTCAAAGCAAAAAACAGACCAACTAGACTACATTTTTAAAAAGCAACCAATTACTTAAATTACCAAAAGCATTTTTGTATCTTACTGTAGTACATTGTTTAAAATTAAGTTTCACAATGAAATTTCATTGTAACCCCCCCCCCAACCCCACAGAGCTTTTTTGACTCAAATTGCTTACATTTTAAAGCTAATGTACAAAGACAATATCTTGAAATATAAAAATCTTTTTGAAAACTTAAGTAACTCAGCATATTAAGGTATGAGCACACAAGAATGAAGAGTTGCCGGAATAAATACTTTTATGAAAATAAATTTCTCAGACCAATCAACACAACAAGCATGCAATCCAAATGCAAGCAATTCCTCATTTTACATTGTTTTTTCAACTTGAATTGTTGAAACTAGGAAGCTCCCTAGTTATTTCCCTTGAAATCTGATACCTAGTATATGCATTACGGGAATTTATCACAATGCAACAACATTCATTCAAATTACAAAGTTATTGAATGAATAAGTCAATTCAATTTATAGAAACCCAAGAACTAAATTAGAACAAGGTACTTAAGATTTATTATTTTATTTGTAGGTCTAAAGATTTAAAAAAGAAAGGCACAAGAATATTACCAAAAACCTAATTTTTTTTTTCTTTTAATTTTGTTACATGCATCTTTCAAAATTATCACACATATAAAACTAGTTGAGTATTTATTAAGTAAGACAGTTAAGGTAGAAAATAAGAGATTATCACTGATAATGTGATTTTAGTTATCAGGTTAATAATATCATTTCAGAGATAAAAATCCAATGTTTACTACAGACTCCATTCATAAAGATGCACAAAAGATAAAAACCGGCAAGTGTAATCTACAACATTTTTCTGAGCAAGCATAAAATTTAAATAGATGGGTAGTTTTCTCTTATGAAACCTTAACACTTGAACATTAATGCTGAAAAAAAAAGTTTAAATCTTGAACCAGTAATCTGATTAATTAAGGTATCTAAAAAATTTATGTAGAAATTTATCAGAATTACTAAACACATGCCTAAATTCTAATAAAAAAATTTACAAAAATTACACTAGGGAACAAATTGTTGCATTCATGCAAATACTTGATATTGCCTAATTCGGGAGTGGGAATTTCAAATCTAAAATTAGTATTGCTTCTAAGCTACAGATTTTTTTAAAAATACTTTAATCTATTTTTTTTCGAAATGTACAAGTTTAAAAACGTTATATGTAACAGGAGGATCACATAAATGTTGCAACAAACTTCTGGGAGAGTTAGGGCACATCATCAGGATTAAAGCTGCATAGAAACCTATACTTGGAATGTCATTGTACGCGGCTAGGGGCACTTCTCTAATATCACCTGCTCAGTAGCACAAAAAGAAACAGTTCATAATAGAGAAGCTCTCCTAGCAGACATCTAGTTAGACAAAAGACTAAAAATGCCATTTTAAAAAACTAGAGCTTGGTGAGAGAAACAGATCGCCGATTTGAAAACAGCAATACAAAAGTATCTGAGATCTTCTAAAAAATCTTATGCAACAAGAAACAAAAAAAGTTTCCCCAATTTTATCAAAAATATTTAGTCAGGTATTATTCCATTAAAGATTTTAACTGAGAAGAAGAAAAAAAAGACCTCTTTGAAGTTATTACAGAAAATTTTTAGAGATTTTTATTCATTTCTGAAAGTAACATCAAAAGCTCTGAATCCTTTCCATAAGTGGGTAAGCATCGATGAGAAATACAATGCAATTAAATATGTAAATGATATGAAATATTCATACCTAGGAGTTACAACTTCTTCCTCCTCCTCTTCTTCACCATCAACTTTTTTTGTTTCAACCGGTTTTTCATGGGTATGAACCTTATGCTGAGTAATTCGCATACCTCCTGCTTTAACTAAAAATTAAAAGCAAGCATAAATACCCAAACTGCAAAACTTGAAATAAAATCCTGACAATATATCAACTACATTATCTTTAAACACCTAGAAAATATTAGTCTGTCAATTACGATTACAGAAACATAAAAACTTTAGAAATAAAGGCAAAAACATACAGTCTGGGCATTTTCATATAATTTATACAAAATAAAACATAAGTTTGCTGTTGGTATTTAAATTTTTTATTAAAAAAAAAGTACACCATTTCTGTACATTCTAAATTTGATTAACTTTTAACAGGTAGTAAAAGTTTCGGAAAGTTCCATACACAAAATCATCTGGACTTTGGTAAGTCCAGAAAATAGATTTTTCTAGATAATAGGTGTTTAAGGTAAACATTAAAATATCCTTATTCAATTAAAAATAGAAGATAATTAATGCCAATTTCAATCAACAAATAAATCCATGTGGTGTGAGTGATTGCAGCATTTTCGCAGCACAATTTTATTACAATATTTTGTTCGGCTAATTTCGAATCTTGCACTTTGCACTCAATTATTGACCATTCACTCGCAATCCCGCGTGGATTTATGAGCGCATTTTATCAGTTATTACTACGCATTTTCAGGGTTTTTTAATACTAGCAGAATCACTTTTTGAAGCAATGATTTGCGACAATTTTATTGTTCACGTGATCTGGTCAATTGCATTTTCAGCAGGTTGGGAATTCCACATAGATTAGTTTTTAAAATTTTGATTTCATTTTTAATATTATTACAACCTGTGAATTCCGAATCATGCTTATGAATATTTTGAATTCCTACTTTAGTTGTGACAATTTCATCTCAACAAACCTGCAATTTTTTCAAAATGTAAAATTTATGTTCTCTGAAATTGAGTGCTTGATTCTAAACGGTAATAATCCTTCTATGAGAGATTTGTGAGGAAAAAAATAAGAGATTTTTTTTTGTGTGTGTGCTGTAGTGAAATGCCAGATTTGGTTCCTGTGATATCCAATTTTTTTTAAAAATTATAGCGGAAACAATTAAAATCTAACAAAAATCGGAATTCTAAAAATCATAAAGAAGCGAAAAAGCAGGTTATTATTATCCCTGAATACTTTTTTTTAAACAGAACGCAAGTGTAAAAAAAAATTTTTTTGAAAAAGGGAAAAAGAGCTTTGGTTGTTAAAAAATGCCTGGAAAAGAGACCTTTCCTGTAAATGGATGTCTGGACATGAGACTTTGTATTATAAAAAGCAGGCTATTTCTGCAACTAAAGTTTCGACCTTATACCTGGAGAGAAAACTATGGGAACAAATTCTCAGAAATCCTATATTTTTTCTCTTAAGTTTTAGTTAATTTTTTGTTTTTCTTCTATATAACTTATGAAGATTTAATCAATAAAATGCTTTATTATAATCAATTTTTATAAAATTTTCTAGAGCAAATTTATGGCAGCTTTTTTAGGATTCATACCTTATTTCTAGAAATAGTTTTAGAAAAAATTTTCTCGAAAAGTTTTTAATGATTAATTAGAGCAGCAACAACTTAATGAAAGAAAATGGTACACTGCAATGCAATATATCAGCCGAGAAAACAGAATAGTAATAGACGGAAAAAAGAAATAAAATCTTAAAAACACGTTAAACTTCAAGTCAGATAATCAATATAAATACAAAACAATTCGTACATACTTTCTGTTTCCATTAAATATTAAAATCACCTACATATTAATACTCCTAAAATCCGCTCTTGAATTTATATAATTTAACGTTTTAAAGAATTTAACGTTTTTTCATAATAAGTCCAAAAATAACAATTCCTCTGTTTTCTGTAAAAATTTTCATTTTCACAGAGCTAATTTTGAATCCCTTGAGTTTTTCACTCTCCAGATTTTTTCATAAAGCATAAAAACTTTGCTTTCCAATTTATAAACCTATGTTTTTAAGTAAAATTAAAAGTTTTGTAATTTTAGAAGCAAAAGCAAATCTCTTACTAATAAATCATTTTGAAGCAATACAATAAATAGTGCAAAATTTGAATGCATATTAAAAATAATTTGTTAATAAAATTAAATGGGGAAATTTAAATGATCATTTACAGTCAAAACTTTATGTCGCGTCTTTATACGTTAAAAATGAACAAATTACGAAATTGATAAAAAAAAATTCAAAAACAAACACAAAATCAACATAAAACTATACAACTTAAATCCTAAATGTTTTTTTATTAATGGATGCATTATAAGTTCTAACAAAAGTTAATTTATTGACGACAGATTAAGATGAACTATACAACAACAAAAAACAAATGTCTGAAAAATTGCTTTTTTTGGAGAGTAATTTATCCATTTTTGTATGTTTTGACAGCTAGAACTTGAGGAAAAACAAAAAAAATATCAAGAATTCAGAGATTAAAACTTGTAGGTATTTTCCGGCCCTGTGTCAGAATTGGGACGACATTCTCATAGAGCGTTACAGAGGTTTTGCAGAAAGATTATTCATTTCGGAAAGGAAAAAAATTTTGGTTTTCGGATCTGAATAATGTTTTGAGAAATGTTTCTTTTTCAGCGGAATTTTTGTTCAAAGATGTCGCTTACCCATCAGAGAGGAAAGAAACAATCTTGACATATCCTCATTTGAGATTTTAAAATTAATATAAAATAAAAAAATTCAGAAATCGCAAAAGTTTAAAAGATAATTCGCAAAAAGAAATGCTCTTTCTTTTCTTTTTTTATAAAAAGAAAACCATGTTTTACATACACTTATTTGAGTATCTCTTATTTAAAGAGTCCTATTCACGTGATTTCGTCATCGATCTTTATTTTGGGAGTTACAGCACATATTTTACGATTTTTAATTTATGTACGAATTTTAATTTATTATCGTTTAATTCATTTAAAAATTTTAATTTGAGTAATTATTTACAAAATTTGAAAGAGGAAATAATTAGTGCATTTTCCCCGCCTACAAAATGCAAGAAAATCAGCTACTATATTAGAATTTTAAAAAAAAATTTACAATTAAAATTTTTTATATATTTTTTATTATATACTTTTCTCTGTAAACACAACATCTCTGTTACTTTAAATTAGTAATTGTTAAAGTATCTTTAAGGAAAATATTAGTGCTAGGGAAGTATGTCGCTAAAAAGTCCAAAAAAATTCTGCTACAGGTCTTTCCAACAAGCAATTTTATAATTAATAAGGAAAAAAAGCTGAACAAGGCACTTTTGTAATAACAGTTAGGACCAGGATTAACTACAAAATTGTATTTTTTTTACTGAAAAATGATAAACAGTGAGGATGAACTTTGACATCATGCCTTAGTACACAAGATGGATGTTCTGATAGTAATATGTGTACTAATTTTTATATTTTTAAATCTAATATCAAAATCTCGAAGCAATTTACAATTAAATAAATATAAATTAGTTTTGCTATTAGTACACAAAATGAACTTCAAATGAATGTTTTCATGTTTAGATATTTTACTAATTTACAAATAAAATATGAAAATTATTAATTTGTTAAAATTATCGAAAAACAAGAGTAAACCCTTTTCCCTCAGTCACTCCTACTTTTTTTAATATTTTATACAGCCGACCAATTTTCGGTTTACGACTACTAATGTTCAACTCCATAGCCTTGTAATTTTGAACCAAAACAAGAAGACAAGGAAACTCCTGGATCAGTACCCCCAGAGGTATGATTTGTTATGGTATGATGGGAACATGGAGGACTTTGAGAATCAACAGATTTAAAGTTTATCAGTCACCATTAAAGTTCATCAGGCCCTGTGGCAGAATTTTTTCCGACTTTCTGTGATATACCTCCAATAATAATATCTTTCTGCAAGATACTTTTAAAAATAACAAATATACATGTTACTAAACTAAAGTAACAGAAGCTTCAAAAATTTAACAAAAAAAAAAATAATATTTTTTTTGGATGAAATAAAATAATTTTTTAATTAAATATGCAATTTTTTTTATTCTAATATTATGGGTGATGTTCTCGCATTTTGTAGGGGGAAAACACACGAATTATTTTCTCTTTCACATTTTGTAAATCATTATCACATTAAAGAAATAATTTAAAAATTGTGAAATACGTAGCAGTAACTACCAGAGAGAAAAAGATTGACGACGAAACCATGCAAATCAGATGATGAAAAGGGCTACTAAATACGTGTTTTCATTTCGAGATTCAGTTGTTGTAATAAATAATATTGTAATAAAAATATCGGATTATAAAAACTATGTGGAAATCAATAGTAATAATGACTGCATTAAAAAACTTAAACCGAAAATTTCTGCATAAAAGAAAACTAAATTTTTTTACTTCATTATTCTTTTTCATTATTATCAAAGGCGAATAAAAAAAATCACAAGCATTTTTTCACTCCAATGCGCGAGAAAGACATCTCTTGAACATAATGCTGAAGAAAAGATAAAAATAATTCGAAAATTTCTGCAGAAAAATAAACTTTATTTGTACTTTACAAAAGATAAATCTTTCTGCAACAACTCGATAACGTTCTGCGACCATGTCGCCGTGATTCTGCCACGGGGCTACGCGGGGAGTCATGGGCCCAGTACCCTACCCTACCAACCTGACTAACACCTGCTTTTTATAATCATCGTTGAACAGCCGACCCAAATGTATGGGTTTACGATTACTAATGTTCAACTCCGTAGCCTTGTAATTTGGAACCCAATCCAGAAGACAAAGACAAGGGAACTCCTGGGAAGTATTGGGAGAAATTCGCCTTCGTGGAGGACTTTTTGATGGAACTAACCCGCATTTGTGTTACAGGGAGAGAAAAACACGACAACCTCCCACAGTTAGCCTGACGGCAAGGGGACTCTAACCCATGATCCGTCTACCAATGATGATATTTCATGTCAACACTGTGGTCAGTGCAAGTCGGATGCGGAATTCATATAGACCAGCCATCGATGGGATTCGAATCCGGTTCAACTCATTGGAATGCGATTGCACTATCCCTTACTTGAAAAGTTTTGCAAAAGAATTAACCTGAAGATTTAGATTAAAAATTAAAAACTAAATCTACTTAAGATTTTAGACCAACAGAAAAAGATTGGTTGGATGTATTGTTTCTGAGGACTATAAAATATATTACATAACTATTGACACATGCAATTGATACAGGCGTGTAGGTTTGGGGACTAAACCCCTTCTAATATAACACATTATTTGACTAATGAGCTCCGGTTATCCTCTTCTAACATGCATATAGCTACATGGTGTAGTTTTAATACATTAAAACTACACAACTGAATGGAGAATGTTTCACATCGATATGTGTTTGTGTCAATTACCATCACAGATTGGTTTTTGAACTTGTGAAAATTCACAAAATTAAAAACAATAATTCGCCTTTTCTGGTCAATAGCTTGGTCAAAATATAAAAGGAAATTAGCTTGAGATATTGAGCTCATCATCACATTACGGGTCTGCACCATAGAAAATATACTCATATTTAATTTACTTTATCACTATACTTCACTGTTGAATAAATTAACTGCACAAGTTTTAAAGTAACAATTTTTATATGTAACGAAAATTAAGATACATGCATATCAAGCGATAGCAAATATACTCTTTTATACTTAAAAAGAGAAAGTAAACATCTCAAATACAAAATAAAAGCAAAATAAAACTTGTCAACACATCAAAACAAAGTAGAAGTATTAAAGAGGAAAAAAAAGAAAAAAAACATAGCTATATCCACACAGTTAATGTTTTAAGAGCAAGATATGATCTGTTGTGACATTGAATAACAATGACAAAACATTGCGTTTTCCAATTTTATCAGTTTTTAACCCTTTATGAAATAAATAGTTCTAAAAAATTGCAAAGTTGAGCATACTACTTTTTATTAAACAAAAATACACTCAATTACATAAACATTATAACTAGGAATGGATAAACTGAATTGACGTATAAGCAATGCAATGCAACGTAATGGTCTGTTCTGACAAGATGGCAAAACGTATCACAAAGCAAACATTTTATGTTTACATATAAAAATTACCTGCAGGAGGGTGACCAGCCTTCAATTCAGTTGTTTCTTCACTAGAAGACATTGTTTCAAACTTCTTTATTTTTTTTTAAATACAATAACACGACTCTCGTAAACTTACTAAATATCACGCCACGTAAACTCGATAACCATCTGTCACCTTTACACACAAAAACTTAAGATGATGCGGTTACGGTTGGCATTCACCTTTTTATTAAAAACAGCAAAATAATAAACAGTTATCGTCAAATCATACTTTCTTGTTATTCGCTAAAATAATCACGTGATGTTCACGTCACACAACACGTATTACGCAACGTTAGCAAAATGTAGCTCTTCTTCGGACAAAGGTTGCGTCCATCCAAGGTTGCGCCACATGCCTATTACACAACGTTAGCAAAATTTCGCTTATCTTTGGTTTGGACTAAGAAAAGTGGGCATGTTAAACCACCTTATGCGATACTTAGAGTTAAAAAATTAACGTCAAATTAATAAATATACGGGATAATTTATCAACTTTTATTCCATTGATTTCTTTTTGGTCAAATGCACTCGGACAGTTCTTCCGTTTTGATTCTTGTCAAAACAAAAAGGATAAGGATTTATGATTAACAATTAGGACAAATTATTTTATGATTATTTCTGAAAAATTTATAGCACTGCAATTAATGCAAAAATTATTAAAACCTAACAATAATTTAAAATGTACAACTAATTCTTTACATATAAAAATAGACAGTCGTCTAAGTCATTTATTTGTGGTTTAGGTTTAACTTCTTTTTATTTTCTGTAAATAAGTCGCAATACTAATGATATTATATTCTATAACAGTAATTAAACTTAAGAATAATGTTTGGGTAAGAAAAACATACCATTATTATCCGCTTTTTTTTTTCTTTTTTTTTTAAATTTATTTTAAATGATTTGTAATTTTTCTCTTAGAAAATAAAATTTTTTGTTCATTTATTTATTTATCTTTATAATGTGTTTGAAGTTAAAATATCATTAAAATGAATTTATGAGGAAAAAAATGCAAAAACCAAACTGTGTAGTTACGCGAATTAATGAATAAATAAATTCGCTAATGTTTTTTTTTTCCCTCCTTTAAATATTAATTCGTGACCCCCCGTGGGAATACTTTTTAACTTTCATTTTTGATAAGGATTTTAAAAATTCATAGTAAGGACGATCTTCCTAGATTATAATATCTATGACTAAAAAAGCTTACAATATACATCATTTAATAACGTTAATTTATATATTTTCTTTTTTATCTGAACATACATTATTTTGATATCATGTAATAATTTAAAATTCATTTTATTAAATGGTATAAAATTTGTTACAAAAAATTAGATGAAAATACAAAATTATCTGAAATTGGATCTTCAAAAGAATCCTTTTGGTTATTTCTGAGGCGTTAATGTAATAAATGAGTCTAACTATCAAATAAATAATCACTCAAATTATAATAATGATATTAATCTTAAATATCAGTTTATAAGTCTTGTTTATAAACTGACATGATAGTTTATTAGTCTCTTTTATAAATTGACATTTACAGCTTTCAAATATACACCACTATTTACTTAATCATTTTTACATGAATTCTTAAACAGCAAATTATAGTACGGTATACAGGGATGTAGGAAAAAAATGGAAGCTAAAAAATTAAGCTAATTAATAAAATAAAAAAACTGCTGTTTTTACCTTTGCAATTATTTTTTATCTACTGTAAGAACTTATTAAATTTGATTAAAAAATTTATCGTTTGAAATTTCGGCACTTTTATTTAATAGATTTAGGTTTACTGTTTGATTTAACGTAGGTTAGAATTAGACTTGCAGTTAAAATTTAAAGGTGCTACAATTGTCTTAAAACGTAACTTTTTTAACGTATAATAGTGTTACTTTGAAATAAAAGAATTCCAAAGGTATTTCCTACTGCACTTGCTGAGAAATTAAGTTATATATGTTGCCGTGAATCAAGAGAACTGGTGAATGTCAACAATCACACTGTCGCTTTGGTGGATGTCCGAAATATTTGTTATATCCGATTTTATATTAATTTATTTGCTGATATTATTAATATTTATTCGATATTTTAATATCTTCTGAGGATAGATTAGGAGAAACATCAGTGATCGGAATACCAGGCAAATTATACCGGGGAGAGGCACTGAATCGTAAAATAACTTTGAAGCAAGGCATACCCGGCAAATGTATGCCGAGCAGTGGCACTTAACTAGACCTAGTATATATTTCGGACATTTACCAAAGCGACAATGTGATTGTCAACATTCATCGGAGAAAGTCAATAACCACCAATTTCGGTCATTCACAATAACATATACAGTATCAATCGAGTGCAATAACAATTAAAAACAATAAGTAACGCTACTTATAAATGAGAGTAGTCAGATTTTCATTGTCTAAGTTGTTATATTTTCATAAACAGCAAGATGCATGTAAAATATGTTAAATTAATAAATTGTAGCTACTTGATTCACAGTTGATAGTGCTTAACAGATTGATCTACATTCAAAATGTAAGAAAAGTTTCAACAACATTTTATAAATTTTATACTTTTGCGTTTCCAGTGAAATTATCTAACACAATTTGCATGCAATTACAAACCGTGTTGGACCCAAAGAAATACAAAATAGTACTCATTATTTTTATGCATTATTATCATTATTATATTACATATTTTGAAATTTTTAGCTTGCGTTTGCCTCATTCTATCAACATAATGTACGAAGTAATATGTTTTTATAGCGTAAAACGTAATCCAAAAAAAAAGCATGTTTTTTTATGATTATTATTTTAAATTAACCTTTAAAATATGTTTTAAAAATTACTTTTCATATTTTTTGAAGAAACGTAATCCAGAATTTGAAAGTTTTTTCGTAAGTTTCCAAAGTAGTTTCTGATAAAAAAAATATTAAAAAAAAGATGCGAACAAGACTTTATGCTGTGTGCTACTACGTTATTTGAATTATTACTATAATAAGCTTATAACAACGTTTTTTTTTTCTTCGAATGGTAAAATTCTGCAAAACTTAATTCAATTGTCGTAAAACGCAGATAGTTATTTACAACTTCAAATTAATGACGTTCTCCTAACGACACTTATTGCAGAATTTTTTTTTATTGTCTGGACAAAAAAGAGGCCTGCTAACAATCCATATTCAGTATGCACAAAAAAAAAAAAATAATAATTGTAAAATAATAATTTAAAAAATCAATGGTTTTTCTTTTTATTTACTTTTATTATTACCGTAGTTTAAGTGTGATAGTTTTTTCATACAAAAATGCGTCAAATTTATTAATTGCTTATAATTGTTGAAAATTTAACAAACAATCTGATTTACAAATTTAAATTGTTCCTTTCATTTTAACGTAAATTTCTTTCATTTCTCTTAGTTAATGCTAAGAAATCAGAAAGAATTTAGAAACTCATTATGGTTTTTTTTTTCTTTTTAATGTGAGATGAAGACGCCGAGGTGTCGCACAAAAAACTTTTTATCGACATTTTATTTTTAACATCATTAAATCAAAGATTTATTAAAGAAAAGAATTAATTTTAAAACAACACAATCATAAAATAGCCGTAAAAACAAATCACACCGTAAGCTCCACTCTGAATTAAAAGATGATGGGTCATTAACGCTTTTATAGCATCCAGATTATTAATACATATTTCTAATTCTAAATAAAATGCTAATTACAATTTCGAAATGCTCGTTAGGTGTCTAAGAATGAATGAGCAAAGAGAATAAGAAGTGAAGATACACGTCAAAATACTATAACATATAAAATACAATGAAATATTATAGACAGAAATTTATAAGGGTGTCACAATGTGTAATGCCATAGCACTTGTTGCGCTATATTGTTTTTAATGGCATTTTCTTAAAATTCTGTTTTTAAGATTAAAAATAAATATTGATGCTTCAATTTAATTAAAATAAAATTAAAGGAAGTTTTTTTTTAGAGAAAAATAAAGAAAAGAAAACTCAAAAGGAAATCCGAGTAAATTTATCATTAACATAATCTCTGCCAATATGTTATGAAATCTGTTTAGTTTTCATTATTTGCTTTAACGTCGCAGGGGAAGAATTTTATCTATTTATTTATTTTATTTTATTATTATTTTTTTTTTAGTCAGGAGTGAAATCAAAATGCACTGTTTCAATAGATACCTAAATTTCATACATAAAAAAGAGATATTAACGAGACTTTTTTCTGTTTTCAAAATTTCTGCAAAAAGATAGATAGCTTTTTACATCTTACCTTATTTTTAAGTTAACTGTGTTTAAGCCTCATAATGTTTCATAAAAGTTTTCTTTATTTGCCTCAATTATTGGGGGGAATTTTCAGAGTTTTCTAATTATTTAAGGGGTATACATGTACCCGCCGTCCTCCTTCGCTAAAAATTTTCGTTATTTGCCACAAATATTGCGGGGAATTCTCAGAGTTTTGTAATTATTTAGGGGATATACCGTCCTCTTTTTCGCAAATGGAGCAGATGATTTGCTTTTAAATTATTATCCAATATAGACGTCACAGGTGTTTAATTTTTGTGGGGGACGAAATTAAAACACACAGTCATTATAATTCTCTAAATTTCGCACATAGGAAAAAGAAATTCTTATATCTGCTAAATATCTTTAAAGAGATTCATCATATTTTTATCGCTTACTTGTTTATAATTTCGGTGAATTTAAATCGATGATGATTCATTATTATTTTTTTTTTTTTACCTGTCTGAAATATTGAGGGGAACTATTAGAGATTTATAATTACTGAGAAGGACATATACCCACCGTCGTCGTCTCCCGCCTACAGCGCTCATGTTACCCACTATTAATGCTGCAAGATTAAAACGAAGTCATTTTTGAAATTGTTTTTAGGAATTTTTAATTTATTTATAAATGACGATATAAATAATTGAATTTCAAAATGGGACTCAAAGCATCATTTTTGAAAATCAATTGTGCTACAGCAACATGCTATATGCATCTAAACTAACAGGCCCCAACTATAACTTAAGGAGTAGGGACAAAATTGCTTAACACTTCGCCCATTGATCGGGTTGAATAAAAATCAAGTAAAAGCCAGTTTACTTGAAAATGAAGCACTAAGTCAGTCATTGTGTTTTATTTAATAATAGACCTAAAATGAAAATTAATTTTGCTATCCAAAAAGGCTTAAAACGCAAGATACACGTGCATTGCTCGTGTTTTTAATTGCTATACACCTTTTAATTGTTATTCTATTAGATTCTAAACATTAATCTATTAGATTCTTAACTATCGTCTCAGTTTGAACAGGTGCTATTATTTACAAGAAAATAAATTTTGAATGATGTTTAAATTCGTAACAGCATTAAAGTAATTGAGTTAAATTTATAAGTAAATATTCATGTTATGTTTGAAATGTTTATCCACTATACTTCTATAAAATGACAAGAAGACTACGGACCAAAATAATGATAACATATTATTGTATTTATTTATTTGCTGAAAGTAAATTTAGCATGAGGGTAATACACATTAAGTATTTTTAAACAGTTATCTTCGAATTTTATTCATTGTGATTTATTCATTTCGATTTTAATAATTTTAAATAAATTTCAAAGTAATTCTATATTTTAATTTTTTTATATTTAATTATCATATTAATTTTGTTACAACAGTTTTCAGCAATAGATTTCTGAATTTGCACGTTTTCTTAGCAAACTTAGTTCTTTGTCCCTAAGTTGTCCATCTTGCCAAGGTTTCCTTGGACTAAAATTCTGCACAAAAGTAAAATATGTTGTGCCTAAACCAGTTATGATAAGAAACTGATAGAATACATTGATTTACAAAACTATAAATAGTTTTAAGATCACTATAAATCAGAATACGAGCCGTGATGGCTCAGGGGATAGAGCATCATCTCTGGGATTCGCCTTCCAATGAGGTGAAACGAATCCCAGAGATCTCTGGATTATACGAATTCCGCATCTGACTTGCACCGACCACAGTGCTGACGTAAATTATCCTCAGTGGTAGACGGATCATGCGTTAGAGTCCCCTTGCCGTCAGGCTAACCGTGGGAGGTTTTCCTTATCATGTAACGGAAGTGTAGGTTAGTTCCATCAAAAAGCCCATTTCATACTTGATCCAGGAGTTCCCTTGTCTTCTGGATAGGGTTCAAAATTACAAGGCTACGGAGTTGAACATTAGTAATAGTCGCATACCCAAAAAATTAGGTCGGCTTTTCAACGACGGTTATAAAATAAAATCTGAATATGGTTGTGTCGCTCATAAATTAGTGCTGCCCGCACTGGATACCAGGTAAAATTGGCTGGGTCCAAGTACCTGGTAAATGTCGGGTTCGGGAAATAATTTGACAATAAAAATTTGGCTGGATACCAGTAACAAATTCTTGAAAACTACAACTCATTTTTGGGGTATTAATAGCAGCAAATAATAATTTAAATATCTATGCACCACAAATGTAATGATAGAATAAATATGCTAACGCAACAATCACAAGTTTCTGGCAACATGACCAAATAAATGATCCAATTTTTTTGTTTTTAAGCAACAGAATATGACATTTCTGCAAGTTTTGGGCCATATACGAAAGAAATAATTTGCACATGAAACATACACGCGATAGTAGCGACAAGTGCATATTTCTGTCCATAGTCTTAGAGAGTTCCCCAATTTCTTTTCGGTCAATAGAACCCTAAACGATGGAGCATCTTTCTGTTGAACCCCGATTTTATAAATAAAATGTGTAAAGATAATTGTGAACGTAAACATAATAGCCAATAAAATACTAATATTTACATTTAAAAATTTTTAATGAGAGAATGACGTGTTTGTTAAAATTAATCTTGGATTTAGTGTAGTAATGAATATCTTTTTTGTGTATATACATGAGCAGAAAACGAAGATAATAAGCCGAATTATGATTTTCTTTGACTAAACTACACTGTTATAAACGTTGAAAATGGTTATTAAGAAAACATATTTCCTTATTAACATTATTTTATTTTGGTTTGAAACATCCGATGGGAAATAACAATGTAATTTTTTTATAAATGCATGTCCTTTTCAAAATTTATTCACTCTATTATTAGAAAAATTATTTTTTTTTAAACAAAATTACCATTTCTTTTTCTTTGGCATTTTACTAGAAAAAAATTCGTAAAGGCAACCGAAAAATGATTATATATATATATTATATTGATTGATAAATATTATTATTGATTAGATTAAAAATTTATAACTTATATTAGATTAAAAACTAATTAGATTAAAATTTTTGGAATCCCTGTGAACTTTCCATGGAGGACCTTCTGAGTACCACTGGTTTAGATTGCATCAAACGCGCTTCTATGTCACACCGATGGTTTTCGCTGCGCGCTTATAAACGCACCCTTAGCAGTCAGAAGGTTAAATAGCACATATGACAAAAATTTCTTTGAAACATCGGCAGCAGAAACTTAATTTTTACTCTAGAGAGATATATAGAAATGATTTCTGTATTATTTATCCTCAGCACTTGAAAGGTGACCTTCAGCCATAATGTAATGTTCACTACTTTGAATTTGAAAATGTTTTACATTCTAATATTTACTTACCAATTTATTTTATGTTTGTTTGCTATTAAGTAGAAAGCAAACTAAGGTTGTATTTAAATAAGGTCTAAGGGTTATAAGGTTGAGGTATTTTAAATTGTTTAGTTCTATTAAATTTGTAGAATTAGCTGTTTGAAATATATTTGAAAAGAAAGAGGTTAAACATGTTTCGTTTTATGGCCTCGTTTTTCTTTTTTTAGGTTAAGAAAAATGCTTTTATTTCGATTATTTAATTTTTTTGTTAAAGAGAGAGATTAGTTAAAGATGTGTATAGATGCGCTTCTAAATTATTTTTTTTTACTGTATATGAATTTCAAACATTTATTTGGGGAGAAAAAACAAATAATTATTTTCAAAACTAGTCGAAAACTTTTATGAAATACTTCGTTGATTTTGAGGTTAATTATTAGGTACATATTTTATTCGCCCTGCTCGTTATTTACCCATCACTGCTAAAATGTTCATAACAAAAAATTGAAAGAAAAAAAAAAAGCCTGTAAAAAACCATCAAAAATGGCCTTAAAATGAAAAACTCTGTCCTTATAAAATTTTAAATGCATGTTTTATAGTTGCTTTTCTATATTGAAAGAGTATAATTTGTAACTTTTATCTTTAAATTTAGTAAAAAATAAGTTGATAATTAAAATAAATGTGTAATTCATCTATAAAATAAAATTAAAACAAATACCAGATAAAGATAAATAGGGATTAACTAATATTTATCAATAATCTTTAAGAACATCAGAAATGCATTGCACTGTCGAATACTTTTTGATATTCTACAAACTGAAAGATTGCCTTTTGTCCAAAAGCAAATTCTTATTATCTTAAAAAACTCAGTTCAACATCACACTGTTATCGCTGAATATTTAAAATAATAAGATTCATATAATTCATAAAGAAAAAGCAAAATAAAAAGTGACTTAAAACAATAAAAATAATGCCCTAAAAATTAAAAATGCATTTATATATACGTATACAATATATATATAAGCATATATATATATACAGATTAATATATTCTCACCCTTTTATTTAAATAATTTTCTTCTTCTCTTTTCATAAATAATTTTTTATTTATAATTTTCCCCATGTTTTCTTTATATTTTGAACTTACATACACACATATATTGTTTAGATATATGTGATAAATTTTAAAATTTTCCCATTTTTTTAAAATGATTTTTACAAATTTTTTTATTTTGCTTGTGGATAAAAAATTTTCTTTATGAATTAGTGTACATTTTTATTTTAATCGTATTATTTTAAATAGTACTATAGTGCACACATACATATATATAATGGCATAGAAAGGGAAAAAAAATGCTATGTAGGCAAAAGGCCAGCACAATGAACTCCACCATTTAATGCTAAAGAAAATCTCTCAAACTTTTTTGAAGATCTTTTAAGTTACCTGCAGAAAAGGAAATATTTCTTACAATTAGTTCAAAAAACAGGTCGGGAATCTCTCCGGTTCTCACCCTTGGTAAAGGAAAAAACTTAAAATGGTAATTCTAGTAATTCTTTAATTCAAATTTAGAACTAAAATGCCAGATGTGAATTCTTAGTCGTGAGAACGTGTTTCGTTTTGAATAACATTATATTAGCTTAAAAAATCTAAAAGCTTAATACCCACCTAATAATGAAATATTGGAAAAAAAATTTACAATTCTATTTTCCTTACATTCTGAACCCTTTCAACAAATTTAAAAATACAACAAACTTTTGTAATATATTTACATAATTCACAATAAGGTTAAAAATTGATATCCTTATTAAAGAAAATAATTTAATTTTGAATAAACAGTACACGTGATTAGTTTATTCCCAATCTTTTTTTTGTTAAGTACAAAATCATATTTCTATATCATGTTAAAGATATTCAATTTCTAAAACATACTTACCTCTTTTTTTTTATTACTTAATATTTAAAAAAATAGAAATAAACTTCATAAGAGTGATGTGCATTCTTCACACTAAGAGATTCTATGAAGTTAGTTTCTACTAAATCTATAGTAGATAACTTTGATTTATCAATAAAGAATCTAAATTTGTTAATTCTTTAATTAGCTCCAACTATTTCAAACAACCTCAAAAGGTTCAGAAAATTAATGTATAGATTTTAATTTTAAAAAAAATTAAAAACTTAAATATAAAATAAATTCTGACCTCTAAATTGGACTATTTTTTCTAAATAAAAAAGTTAAAACTAGTGTTTTACAAGGTGAAATGATTCTACACTAATGGGGGGGGGGCATAATTACATTATTTATTGCCATTACAATATGTGCACATTGTTTAATCAGTAATAATAAATAATTCCTTTCTATCTTTTTTAAAAAAAACAAAAACACCAAAATATTCAATGTTGAATTTTATTTAATAAATAACATACATAAACTAAATATTTTAAACATATCTTCGAATTAATTTTTGAATAATATTCTGCTTCCATAAAAATTTTAAGGATGCACTTATGCAAATATATAAGCAAAACTAAATTGATTTTTGTTTAGAATTTTCAGACAGTTTTTCATTAATAGAATTGAAAAAAGCCATCTGTTGTTCAATAGCAGTATATAAAGGATCATCTTTCATGTTGCCACCTCTGTCAAAAGCAGAATCAAACAACCACAGAGACTCAATATCGTAGAGAGTTCTTGTTTCTTCAAGAAATACATGCAGCACGATATTACCTTAAAATCAGAAAAATACAGTAAGTATTAACCATTACAGGACTGTTGAGGGTGATAAATAATGACATTTTTATAGATAAGAAATAGTTCAAAATAGGATTCAAATTAGGGTATTATCAATTGCTTTATAATTTTGTTGAAGAGTTTGCTGAAACATTTACATATATTTTATGCAGCACAACAAAAATGCTTAAGAAATTAAAATATCCTGTTTAAAACAAAATCACGATATGACAATTAGTATAACATTATGCAGATGTGCCACCTATCTAAACTAGCTATCAGTAATAAAAAGTATAACAATACCAATTTTACCTTAAAATAAAAAATATTACTGTTATAGGCCATTGATTGTGGCAAACAATAACATTCTTACATATAAGAAATAGTTCAAAATAAAATACAGGGGTCTGTTTAGGTTTTTCTGAGAGGTACTTATTTTGTGAAAATTTAAACATAGTTTGTGAAAATTAAAAATTATTTTAAAAATTCAACAAAAAATATGGATTTATGGTTTCTTACAGGATTCAAAAATAAAATTTTAAGAAAAAGTATTTTGTGAAACTACCGTTTTTCCTAAAGTTGAATTTGTAAAGGTACCGCTAAACGGTAGTAAATTTGGCCTGGACAGACCCCTGAAATACCAATTATATTATTATTGACTGCACTCTAATTTTGTTTAAAAGCTTGCTGAAAAATTAATTTCCTCTTTAAAACAAAATCGAGATATGACGACTTTTTTTTCAATAAGTGTAACATAAATAGTTAGTGCTTACAAAATTCAAATAAGCACAATTTCAAGCACTACTTAATTCTATGCAGATATATAATATCGAATAAAATTATGCATGAATTTACTATGTATTAAATTTAAAAAAAGTAACAATAAGAAACGTACTAAAATTATACATCACTGAAACCTTTAATTTCATTATAAAAGGATAAAATTAAATTCATCACTTATAATAAATGTTCTAGTTTTTTGTCAAATTAAAACTATAGCCCTTATTGCCTTTTTATCATCCCGCATTTGAACCACTAAAAATAATTTCTCACTGGATTTTTAATATAAGTTTAATGTTTTTTTTTTTACTTATCTATAATAAGAGAAGATTAAAAGTTTATTATGGAAATTCTCAAAACTGTAATTTTTATTACTCAACCGTAAGACTGTAATCTTGACTATGATATAATAATTACAGATAAATGGTAATAGTTAGCACTTCTGTATTATGTAATACAAGTAATATTGTATATTCCGGCGCATCACGCGCCCCGGCGTATAACGCGCACCCGTAATTTCTGAAAACTTTTTTAAATTTTAAGATACTCTTCGTATAACACGCACGAAAATTTGGATTGTACATGTGCAATATCTGGTCTAGTATCAATAGAAAACCAGAAAACCTTTTAGTATGGGACATGTTTTGGTCCCACCTTACAGATAATACCAAAAAAAAATTGTTGAAAGAATGTAACACCGATATGGCAGTTATTCCGGGCAGATTAACACCATTTCTTCAGCCATTGGACGTCTGCTTAAACAAACCATTTAAAGCCAATTTAAAAAAACAGTGGAACACTTGGATGTTGGAGGGCGAGAAAATCTTTACGAAAGAAGGATATATGCGCCATGCAAGTTTGGAAACAGTGTGCGAATGGATATTAAAAGTATGGGATGAAATTAAGCCTGAGATGGTTAGAAAATCATTCAAAAAATGCAGCATTTCAAATAATCTGGACGGATCAGAAGATGACTGTTTATTTATGGATGAGGGTAACACAGATGATGAAGACGAAACAGATTGTGATGA
>NC_092210.1:17896872-17963345 GCF_043381705.1 Parasteatoda tepidariorum | reverse complement strand
ATTTATTTACAAAATTATCACCATTCAAAATCAAATATTACATTGTTTGCACTCTGCAGTAATCTATAACAAAAGACAAGTTTTGATGCAGTTTCTAAACCTAAACAATTTCTCAATTTGCTATGCACGAACGAGAATTTTGAGAAGATTCTCTCAAGTCCAGCAGAACTCGCAGGCATTGCCATTCACAAAAGATTAAAACTGTTACTGTTATAATAATTGGATTGTTGCCATGTAAATTATGTCTTGAAAAGAAAAAAACTATTTGAAAATAGCTCTATTCAGTTATGTTAAGAGTTAAGTGATAATAATTACTGAATTTCAGAATATAAAATATAATATAATAAACTAAAATCTAGTATTTATATTTATTATTACATTACTTTATTCTTTATTTTATATAAATATTTGATATACTGCACTGCTTAGATTTACTATAAACAAAATAATATATATTTAGAAACAATGAATTAAAAAGTTTGTTACAGTTACATGGAGTTAAATTTTTCAGTTTACTTAAACAAAATGTCAAACAATTACTAGAACTAATATAGAAGCTTTTTAAGCTTCTGCCAGTTTTTACCGGTTATAACCAGTTTCTGCCACTGGCATGGCAAAAACCAGTTTCTGCCGGCAAAAAGCCAACCCTGTCACAAATGGATGTTGGTCACACTTAGGGTAGAATGTCAAACATACAATTATAAACTTTACTAAGGTCTGTTTTCATAAGAATGAGCAAATTAAATAACATTACATAAATTTTTAGATATGATTTCAAAAATGCCTAACAAAACAAATACAGTGAAACCTCTCGGTAAGGGCCACCTGTCGTTCCATTAAAAATTGGCCCTTATGGGGGGTGGCCCTTAAATGGGGGTGACCAAAAAATAAAATGAGGAAATCAAAATTTATGTAGAAAAAACTGTTTATTAACATTTTAAGTTTTTATACATGCTTAAAAAAATTTTCAATTGAAGTTAGTTTACTTTTTACAATTTTTCGCAAACAATTTTAGTTTCTAATGATTCTTTAACTCTATAAAACAAATTAGTTAAATTCGCATCATTTATTAATGCCTTGGATTGGGATATCAGTTTATTTACTTCTATTAGCGTTTCTTGGTTTGATAAATATGGCATGGAGGACTCATTCTCATTATCTGAATCAGACTGAACTCCTGAAAAAATTGTTTATCTGAATTTGGGTCATATTGAATTGCAGCAGTTATTGAAGGTTCAACCACTTCATTTTCTAAATCAGCTGCATCGATAGTGGCCTCTAAAGCTGTATTGCTTAGCTCGCATTTTTTAAAGCAATTTACAATTGTCTGTCCTTATGCATTTTCCCAGGTGTGTCTAATCCACCGAATGGCATCTAATACTGTTATAGATTGAATGATTTGTGATGAATTTGTATCGCAATCTATAAGAGAAAGGAGTCTTCGCAAAACAGAACGTCAGTATTCTAATTTAAAGCAGCGTATAACTCCTTGGTCTAGGTTGAATTTCAGACGTAGTATTTGGAGGCAAGAATTGAAGCTTTACACTTTTCAAGTTTTCATAAAACGTGCAAGAAAATAATAACTTTTCTGCCTTGATTTATAATTTTATTGTCAAAACTAATCAACCAATCTTTAAATACTTCCATGATCATCCATGACTTCTTATTATGATGATATTTTACTCCCATTTGTGATAAATCTTTACCTTTAAAACAACGAGGTTTCTTGGAGTGCCAAATGACGATGGGCTTTCCTTTTCACCAGCAGCATTAGCACAAAAACACACAGTGAGCCTCTATTTAGCTTGTTTTCCTCCTTTGGCCTCTTCTGCTTTCTCAACTAAACTTTTGGTAGGTAAGGCATGGAAAAAAAGTCCTGTCTCACCTAAGTTCTAAACATCACGATCTTCATAGCCTGCCAGAATGATTGGAAGCCTTGATTTCCAGTCTTGACACAAATCTTTATCAACATTTGCTGATTCATCGCATAATGTTTTAAAAACAATATTGTTTATATTACAAAACTTATTTAACCATCCGTTGCTTGCACAAAAGTCTTCTACACCAAGTGATTCTGCAATCTGAATGGCTTTTTCTTTCACTGAAATACCACTTAATGGGACGTTTTTAGTCCTAGCACATCTGAACCACTGAATTACAGCTTCATTTATATCACAGAACTTTTCATTTCCCTTTCTCTTTATCCCACGATTTTTAAAATCTTCATATTCTTTCAGTAAGCTCTCTTTGTTTTTAACAACTTTGTTTATTTGATTCTTGCTGCAATTAAACTGTGAAGCCGATTTTCTTGCAGATGTTCCTTGATCATGATAATTAAGAACCTTTGTCACTCAAATCCGATGTAATCTTTTGCTTGGTTTAGGTGCCATGATTTTTAATTTTACTTGTGCCTGAGCATAAAATTTCTAGTGTAAAAAACTGTGCTTCAATATGCCTTCACACTTATAGTAAATGAGGACTCTAGTTTCTTACTATCAAAAGAGTACAAAGGCTTAAACCTGTTATCCTTTGTGCACCCACAACAAAAGGTCAAGTTCCTCCCCCAATGCTCAAAATTTTTCAGCATAAAAGGGAAGTTGAAAGGTCAAACAGAGTGTGATGAACACCTGTTTTCTCACTTATGGAAAAGCTTCTGAGTCTTCATTGTGTTAAATCCTCCCCTTCTTTCTTGAAAGTGCAGGTGTTTGGAATTCCTGAGCTCTTATCTTCTAGTTAAAGAATTTGACACACCTGTTTAGATTTATGGCCTTTATGAGAAGAAAAATGTAAAAAAATGGCTTATTTGGGAAATTTTTTTAAAAAAAAAATGGCCTTTATTGGAGGTCGTCAGGAAAATGTGGCCCTCTAATGGGAAGAAAATCAACATTAGTCTATGGGGAAAATTTTCATTCCTCAAAATATTGGCCCTTAAGTAGAGGTGGCCTTTAGGAGAAGTTTCACTGTATTTTAATTTCAGTTATCTTTAATAAACACATATTAATTGTAGCAGTTTTATATGCCACAAGCTATTAGTGTTTAAGCCGCAAAAAACTAAGTTTTATAAGTCATGCAATAATTTTTTAATAATTACACCTACCCATATCAATTACTTTCCATTCTTTACAATCTTCTCCCTCAATTAGAAAAAATGGATCTTTAGCATGTCTCTTCATTTTACTCTAAAAAAATTATTAAGTAATTAAAAAAAAAAGAGAAATAAAAACCATAAGTAATTTGCAATCACATTAGAAAAAGTCAAGTTTTTTTTATCTTGAAATAAAATTATCTTGATTTAAACAGGGTAAAATACTTGGAAGGGAAGAACATTGAAAAATTTCCTTATTATACACCAAAATCTCTCTTTATTTATTATTATTTTTTAATGTTTCCTGATAAACCATCTGACTAAGGGTTGTTTGCCGCTTCTTTTTAGTTAGAGGAACCACTAGGGCAGAAGACTGACTTGACCTCTGGATTCACCTGCAGTCGTTAGCTGAGCAAAGTGGAACGGCCTTCACGCCTTGGAACAACAACAATCCTTCAGAAATTTTCTATTTCTCAGAATTCTAGACAAGTGTGGAAACTTATTCCTCCAAGTTTTCATAATTTAAAGTATTTTTTAGTGTAACAAGAACAGCAATAATTAGACTTAAAAATTTAAAGACAAAGTACATTATATAACAAAATTATGAGGTTTTTGTAACACTTATTATAAGTAATATAAATTTTCCAAAATTAAATTAAGTTAATGAAAATATCTGTTACAAAAATAACTAATCTTCTATCAAATCAAACAAGTTTTTAAGCAAAGTTTTAGGAATTTTGTCTTTCTCATCTATGATAGCTACTTCCAGGTCGTATACAGGATCATGTTGGCAGTTATTTGCATACACTTGTCTTGCCAAGTAGCTAACAAATTTTCAACAGAATTAAGATTGGAAATTTTCTTATGAATACAAATAAATTAAATTTTCAGTTTCTTTATAATATTATTGTTTACGTATACTGCAATGCCAACTTACAGTTTACACATGATTTCAAAAAAAGAAATAAAAAGATTCTGAAAACTCATATGATTTTGAATGAAGAAATAGGTGGTCTTAAAACACTTATACAACACATAGATGCTAAAAAATTGTTTGCTGTGCGAAACTAACTAAATTCCTTTCAATTTAATAAAGTATAAGTTATTTCAGGTAATATAAGTTATTTCAGGAATATAAATTAAATAGGAAAATATAAGTTATTTCAGGTGCTTTGCAATTTTAAATTTTTTTATTTTATACAATATACTACAAAAGTAAAAGATATTTGGCAAAGTAGTATAATTTTGTAACACATTGTACAGATTATGTATCAAAAAAACATTTTGCTTTTTTCACAAAAATTAAATTGTAGTTACCATGTCCTCAATTTTCTCAGTGAAACATTTCTTCTTTCTTGGTTTTTAACTTTTTGAAACCATTTTAATTGAACAATTTTTTAAAGTAGAAATGGCAAAAGATTTAAATTAGTAACTGGACTAGTACTTCTAGTAATTACTTCTCAATTATTTCATTCAGATATGCCACACCTGAATTTCACTTTTTTTTCTACTACAGCAACTTTAGAAAAGGAATACCATGCACATTACTAAGAGTTAAATAAAAATAAAAAGGTACAAAAATAACAACAATAAACACAGCATGAGAAAAGTTCATACTCTATTTGCTTATCAGAAATAGAGTATGCACTTCATCAGATAATTTAAAGAAAGTTTATATTAATTTTAAAAATTAGGTAATATAAATTTGAAATTTTTTTCCCACTGCTTTAGGAAAAAATAAAGTTTGCAAAATAAACCAACCTATACACTTATAATTGAGCCTGCATTAAAAAAAAAAATTTATAGCTAGGATAGTATCAGAGATGTCAAGGTGCTAAAAACTTTTATGCAAAAATTATTTCTTTAAAGCAAATTTCGAAATTATATTTTCACTGCTTTTGAAAAAATTTTAATTCAAAAATTTCTTTCTCTTTCCTAGTTAGATATACTAAGATATGACAAAAATGAAAATTTATGCAGAATGACCTTAGAAGAAGCATATTTTGAATGTATCAAGCAATTATAAAATTTCTATCCTAAACATTTAAAATAAATTAATTTGATGCTTACAAGCTTTTTAATTCGCTCACAAACAGCTTTAGAATGTCGTGGAGATGTAGCTGTAACTATTACTAAGAAATCAGTGTAACATAGCTCTTTCGGAACTGAAATAACCGCAATGTCTTCTGTATTCTCCTTTTTGAGTACATCAACTATTTGTTCGATGTCAAAAACTCCGTGCATTCCACCTAAAACCAAATTTTATAAAATCCAATTAATAAAAATGTAAAAGCTAACATATTATATTAATATACACTTCGAAAATAATCAAGGATTCCATTATTATAGGTTTGCTAATAGAATGTTAGTCATACATTGGATAGAATTGCTATCTAAACTTAATTGTTTACATGTGAATTTTATCTTCGATCAAGTTACTTTCCCTAGTACTGAAAAGCCATTTATGCTGATTAAGGTATTCCAACAAACAGACATGCAGGAAGCTCGGCAACTAGCTTCAAAAAATGTTCATATGTATCATAAAATAAAAAATCAAGAATCCCTTTTCTTATACAGTAATCATTTTTCATCATAGTCTTTCTTTTTCAAAAGCAAGTTCTTTTTTCATCAAAAGAATTACCATAATCATAAATAAAAATTTAAAAAAGTATGTATATGTTAATTCAAAGCAACACTTTATCACATTAGCAATTGAAATCAAAATTTAAAGGAAAAATTTAGTATTTTTTTATTTATTTAGTTACGCTTAAACTAAAAGTAATAGCATAAATAATAAAAAAATTTCATCATAAAAAAAAGATATTTTTCTTTTAAAACACAAGGTTACTTAAGATAAGAAAAAACTGTTTGATTTAAACTGACCAATCCTGATTGACAATAATAAGTATCAGAAAGAAGCCTGTTATTTAACATTTTATTATCTTTTTAATTGGAAAAAATTCAGATTCTTTTTCTTGAAATAATAATTAAAATAACTAGCTTATTATTGAACTAGTTAACCACATGAAAACCAATTTCAACCATAACTTTTCACCAGCACATTTTAAGTATTACAAAGAAGCTTAGTCATCTTACGCTTTGCAATCATCTCATCTTGAAACAAATCAGAATCTGTTTCTTGATTTATATGATAAACATAATCTTCTTTATTCGCTTGCAAATCTTCATAACTAGGTATAACCACAGAATCTTTATCACTGAATTCTTTAAATTTTTCTTTCAAATTAATGTTCGATTCCTTTGATTTTTGAGAAGAACAAGAGCTTTTATCTTCAGAATTTGTTTGAGGAGAGTCTGGTTCATCAAGGCTTTTTCTAATTTCGTCTAAAATTTGTTCAGAATCACTGCCAACGTCAAAGTCTTTGGAAAAATCATTAAGATAACTTTGGAATTCTCTATCGTCAATAATATTTTTCCGTTCATCTTTAGAATTGCTTTCATTAGTGTCACTAGAGTTCGCTAAATTCGAACTCGAAACAGTTCGCATAAAACTAAATTTTACTTTTAAAGCATATTTCATTTTATCAATTTGTTTTTGAGTACAATTATATGAGTACGAACGTTCTAATTTGATGTTAGAAGCATAACAAAGTCTTAAAATTGGTAAAAATCGTCTAATAGGTTTACTTATTACTGAAGTCATGTTGAGTAAAAAGTTGTTTTAAAGATGCAAGAGAAAATATCAAAAAGCAAACAATTCACAAGTAGAGAAGAAAATCAAATGATTTAACAGGAAAGTATGAACATTAAGAGTAACATATTACGAAAATCATCTTTCTTTTTTCAAGGACATTTTAAAAGTAATGCAAACAAACAATTATCGAATTTTCTCCACAACACAACGTTTTCAGCTGCTTATTTCTGTTTTCTCTTATACTTACAATTTGATCAGATATTTATATTTTCTACCACATGCACATGAGCTATAAACTTGACAATGCACAATCACAGCGCTCGGATACGTCATCTGGGGAGAAAATTGGTTCCATGTCCGGACCCTCCTCAATTCCCTTTTCTTCCTCTCCTCAGTTGTAGAGGAATGTACTACGATATTTTATCCTTTCAAAATGTTTTTCGTATTTAATTATCAAAAATATTTTTTAAAATTTCCACGATACTTTCTTTTAGAACTATGTTCAATGAAGTTTTCAGTTCCATATAGTTTCCAAGATGCGATTTTATTTTTTCAGGAGCGAAATATCTTTCCGAAAAAAAAAGAAAAAGAAAGTGCCAATTCTATGACATGAAACTTTATTATGGTGAACGTACGTTTTGGAAATGTGATTTCTTTCGGAATTTTATTTATTATAATTCATATGGCGATAGCACATCAGGTGAAAGAAAATAGTTTAGTTTTGAATCGATGTTAAACTTTATATCGGCCCATTTTCCACCGAAACCCGATTAACTACTTTGATTTTAAATAAAATATTTTGAATTATGAAAGTGTTTTGATTTTAAATAAAGTGTTTTATTTTATAATTTGTCGCAAAAATTTTAGGTATAGATAGGCGGCACTTAAAAACTGCCAAATCTGTAGTTGCGGTGGCGTTGATACGTAAGTACCGAATTTTTATTCCATACTTTTCTGAATCATATTACTTGCTTCAAACATAGGAATATGCAAGAAGTATACATAAGCACATAATGTTATACCATTTAATTTTTGAAATTAATTATTTTAACGAAAAATTATAAACTGAAAAACGTAAATTAAAGAATTCTTCGGACAAAGAAAAAAAACGATTTTAAAAATTCCTCAAATTGAAACAAAAAACTTCCATATTGTTTCTTTTTTTATTCTTATAGTTAGTTCTTAATCAGACGTAAAAAACCATTCTGTAATGAACTATCATCAAATAAGAAAAAAAATTTACTTACCAGAAAATGTTTTATTATAAAAATCATAACACTTATCTGATTTATAAATCCGTAGAATTCCAAAATGAAATGTTCTTCGTTTCAAAATTTTATTTTGAAATAATATATTCATAGATTATACTTTTAGATAACATATCACACTGCAAAATTTTGTAACTGTAAGACCTCGATATGAATTTTAATATGCAGTTTTGAAACAGAATAGCTGAATTCTAGTTGAAATTATTCTTTCAAAACTAAAAAACACTTACCAAGAAAACGATAAAAGTGTTTAATAATCAGTACGAATGATATTATTTCAAGTAATGCGGATGATTCTTTATTGTTGTTTTCCGAATTATGTAGATACAGAAATATATATTATTCTATAGAGAAGAAGAATATTCTATAACTATTAAAGTTCTGTACGTTCTGAATTCAAATTTATTCATTGGGATGAAGAAAGCAATGTTGACTTCACTTGTATTTGTAAGGAACTGAAGACATAAGAAATGTCTTACACGCATCTGTAACAGTATGCAATCCCGAAGTCGGAAGTTATCAGTTGCAAGTTTGTAGATAATAGAAGTTAAAAAGTGAGGAATTTTTCTTCAAATATTTGACGTGTTATGTTTCTTTAAGATTTACCAATATTCTGGAGAATTTTTTCAAGTTCTTCGGCCTTTTCCTTAGGGAAATTTCGCTTCTTATTTGCTGCTAAGAAAATGGCGTTTGATTCTGCCAATGATTTTGATGGAACTAAATAAATTAATGTCTGATATTTTCAGGCTCTCGCTAGATGGCGCACTCGAGCGTTGCGATCGCGAATCGTTAAAGTTTTTAATCTATTTGAAAATCAAGACAGAAACTAAAGTACTTCCTTCTCCGATGACTCTCCACATGCAAATGGTTGATTTGATTTATTGAAATTACATACATTTGCTGACTTGTGTGCTCAATATAGGCTTATAAGTCATTGTCAAGTAGAAAATACAGATAGAACAATTCAGAGAAAGACATCACAAAGAATACATCCAGGGTTACGGCGGGATTCGAACCCGCTACCTCCACGCTTAACAGAGCGTTTGGACCGGCAATACCGCTCGGCCAGGGAGGCCCCACATGCAAATGGTGGAAGCATGCGAAGATTGCGAGGTGTTGCCATAAACAGAGAGTTCTGCTCTACGCCACCTGTAGCCCGTTTTGATAGCCAATGAAGCAAATTGTCCCAAAATCATTAATCTTTTAGGGAGCGATAGCATGTTTTCGGGTCATCCTCAGGGATGTTTCCCTGACTGTCACAATAGCCTATTGTGCAGATCTAGGGCGACATAAATTAAGTACCTATCTAACCTTTTTTCATGGCCGTGGTAGCCCAGCGGATAGAGAATCAAATTTCGGTTGGAAGGTACAAGAGTTTTAATCTTCGACTCCGCTAGGACCTACCAGGTACATGCGATATACGCGCTCGTAAATTCTGTGAAATCAAAAGTCATGTGGTCGGTCGTTGAGTAATAACATGGCTACAGGAATTTGAAGAAAATTAATTTCTCCAACAGATCTATGTTTAAATTAATGAAATGGCCTAACAAGAAAGATCACCTCTGCAGAGGAGCAAAATTGTGATGAAGTGTCTTCGGATCAACCTCAGGGATGTTTACCGGACTGTCGCGAATAGCTCATAGGGAAGCTCTAGTGTGATATAAAGTACCCACCTATCTCATTTTTTTTTTGAAAATTTTCTCTTTTTCGCCTGAACTTGTGTTTTGGAGACAGTCTTCGAAATTTTAAACTCGTCACAAAGTTGATCGTTCATAATTATAGAAAAAATTTTAATTGGTATTATTCTGTATTAAAATAAAGAATTTGGTGCTCTTATGCTGCATATATATGGTCCTATATCACTCCTTAATGTTGACCTATAATAATAAAACTTGATCAGGTATTATATTATTACGTACTATACTACTATACAATTAGAAATATAGACAAATTAGGGTGCTCAAGGTGTTTCACAGTATTTAATTATTTATGCATATATTTTTAAGTGCATTTAATAGCGATAAAATGGAGAAATTATTGCTGATACGCTGTATATATGTATCCATATCTTCCCTTAATATTAACCTATAATATTCAAACTCAGTCTGGTATTATATTATATCATATTATACTACCTTACCAAAGGAAATTATTCTAGACAAATTAGGGGCCCCACAATATGGCTCGATATTTATTATATGTAAGTATATTCATTTAAGTGCACATAATAGCGTTAAAAGTAAGAAAATGTTGCTTTCATATATGAGTACATAATCCTTATCACATATTTTCAAAAGTAAGGATTTGTTACTAATATACAGTAGATATATATGGCCTAATATATCTCCTTAATATTAGCTTATAATTTTTAAACTCGGTCAGATATTAGAATATAAAACTATATATTTCCATACTAAGGGAAATTATTATAGACAAATAAGAGGGCCCTTAATATGGAACAGCTGCAACTTCAGTTGTGTACCTCAATTTAATTCCATTGAAAAATCGCGGGAAAATAAACAAATGTCTTATTATAAATTGGATAGCCAAGTGTGATTAGTAGGATTAAGTGTTAGGAAGCCACAAATTGCTAAACAGAGGATTCGCGGTTTGAACCCCTGACGTGTTCAATTTTAAAAATTATATTTATTATGAATAAATATTTTATTTTATTTATTTTACATTGCTATAACCTAAACAAAATATTCTTTTACTTAAAATTATTATTATTTCCTATTCCAAGTGCGTGATATAATAAAAACTCTAAAATGAAGAAATTGTTACTTATTTACTATATATATATATGATCCCATATTTCCTTCTAACATTAACCTATAAGAAGGTAATACACTATAACATACTATACTACCATACCAAAGAAAATAATTATAGACAAATTAGGGGCCCAAAGTGTGGCACAATATTTAGGTACGTATGCATATATTTCTAACTGCATGCAATAGCATTAAAATGGAGAAATTATTTCTGATATATACTGTATATATATGCATGGCACTATAGCTCCCTTTAACAATAACCTATAATTTTCTAACTAGGTCAGGTATAAGATTCTAAAATAATATTATCTTCTTATATCTATCTATCTAACTATATAATGTATTTTATTACTATTATTATTATCAATATATATTACATATAAATATTCATAAATATTTATTATAGACAAATTGGGGAGCTAACTCCAAAATGGTTCCATTTAAATTTCGCTGGAAATTACTTAAAAAGCTTGTTATGAGTCAGGCAGCCAAGTGTGACTGGTTCTAATTNATTATAACATACTATACTACCATACCATAGAAAATAATTATAGACAAATTAGGGATCCAAAGTGTGGCACAATATTTAGGTACGTATGCATATATTTTTAACTGCATGCAATAGCGTTAAAATGGAGAAATTATTTCTGATATTTACTGTATATATATGCATGGCCCTATAGCTCCCTTTAACAATAACCTATAATTTTCTAACTAGGTCAGGCATAAGATTCTAAAATAATATTATCTTTTTATATCTATCTATCTAACTATATAATGTATTTTATTACTATTATTATTATTAATATATATTACATATAAATACTTATAAATATTTATTATAGACAAATTGGGGAGCTAACTCCAAAATGGTTCCATTTAAATTTCGCTGGAAATTACTTAAAAAGCTTGTTATGAGTCAGGCAGCCAAGTGTGACTGGTTCTAATTCGTTTAACACCAAACTAACTGGCAGATGCTTGCTGAGAGTCTAAGTGGCAAGAGGTCGTCATATCATGGAAAAAACTTTTTGTCTCAAATTATTTTTCACCTCCATAACTAATTTAAAATCTTAACTATTTCAAATGTGAGCTCAGGCGGCACAACTAGAGTAAGCAATAAAGTCTCAATTTCTGAAGGAAAAAAAAAATCTAAATATCTTAATATAAACGAATTATTGCATTTGGTGACGACTTACCGCTTTAAATGTTTACTTCTTTCTTTATTTTCATTTAGCTTAACGCATTTAGGATATATGTCCGTTTTGGAATAAGCTCTCTAACACATTTTACGAAAATTTATTTAGGAAATATGCTTATTTTGGGACGAATTCGATAACACATTTCAGCAAACGCATTTTATGATAACATAATTAAGATATATGCCTATATTATGCTAAACCATTCTCGAACACATTTTTGATATTTCTTTTAAGATACAGTGAGACATTAGAGACCTATCTTTATCTTAATACTCAATAAAAGCACAGCTTCTCGAAATTTATGCAGAAAAGGTTTCAGTTCATCGTCTTAATTTTCCTCCTTGAAGTCTAAAATAAAATTAAAAACCCTCTAAAAAAATTTCTTATGCGCAAGACAATAAACATATTTTTTTCTCAAATTTTCGGCACTAATATAAAAAGTAAAGAACAGTTTTTTTTTTTATGGTTTTCTTGAAAGTAGTTTTGTAGAAATGGAGTCCATTTTGTACGTAGCTTAATGTTCTTACTCTCACAAGCTTTTTATAAATTTACGAACAGTAATTAAATCTTTTATGGACCATATGAAAAATAGTTCGCTGTTAGAAATGATTGAATAACAATTTATTTATTTGTTATTTTACAATATTTATTCCCAACAGTTAAATAACCATAAAAAGAAGGCAAGAATAAGAATCGGGAACACGTTATTCGAAAGAAAGAAACTAATATATATATGAAAAGGATTATGTATTTATATTTTTATTTTTATCATGCGATGCCTAATAATCTTAGAGTAATGAGTGTGAACAACTTTTGGAGCCTTTTACTTCATTGCAGATCAGATGGTACATACTTAAGCCAAGAGGGCTAATCCGTCATTCTCATGATCGGCTGAACGAGGGTTCGAATCCCAGTATTAAAACCACAATATTTCCTTCAGCACACGAAGAGTTTCTTCTGCTTACCACTTCTCAATTGGTGACTCTGGACTATTGGAATTTGAAACTCTCATTCTCAAATAGAAAACAATATCACAGATCTGCTTAACACAAAAAAGTTTTGAATTTTTCAATTCCTATGATAGATTCACCACAAGCGTAAATGGTATCAAAAGCGCATAATTTTGTATTCACGGTTTCTTAACCATGTCAGTTGTAAACGGTTTTAAGACCGTAAAGGTAAAGAAATGTTACTATTCTGAAAAATACGGTTAATTTGATGGACTGACTGCTGCCGGTAATTTTAATCGTAATTTCAGAATGGAATTTCTAACAGCATTTATCATATGGTCTGTATAACGGGATAGTCATGCATTTTATTAGAATTGTATATTTTTCGGACAAAATACAGCTCTTTTTGAAAAGCAAACAATGATTGAATGAACGTGATCATAAATGGAAATGCACTCAGATTGAAATTCCTTCCTACTTTATTTTCAAAATAAATTCCAAGCTGTATTCAAGCATACGTCATAGCCTATCTATGTGACGAAAGGAGAGAGAAAAAAAATCCAGTCAACTTTTGAAGTAAGACCAAAAACATATCAAAATATTTTCTATCATAGAGTAGGATAACTCTTTCAAATATATACTTGCGCCTGTATAAAATACATATTAGCTTTGATCTTTGAAACAGTGGTTTTCTCTGAAAGGAAATAGAAAAGAAAATTTTAGATCCATTTTGGTGGAATTTAGATAGAAATATTTTCAAAATCGATTTCTTTTTTGAGAAAAAAGTTTGGGTAACTGAGCTAAAAATGCTTTTTCTTCCATAGTTTTTGTTTTGTCTAAGAATAATAAGTTTTGTTTTATTTGAGGGTCATTTCACACAGCGGAATATTTATATCTGTCAAGTTAAAAGAGGATATTTTTGAGGAATCTTCCCTTCAAAATAAACAGTAGATAAAAGCTGATTTTTCTTTTTTTTTGCATTCAAAATATAACTGGTAGCAAGCACTGTTTCTTAAAAAACATAAAAAATTCATCAAATTTTTGTCAATAAATTTTTTTTAGTAAATATTTATTAAAAATCTACTATTGAACTCATCTAAATAATCTTACCGATTTAAACCATCTACATTATTCTGAATACTTTCGGGCATAAAATATAGGTTTTAACATGCTGTAAAATACAGGTTATACAGGCAAGGTAATGGAGCATATGGCCATAATATAGGGTACATGCGACAATGTAATGTACGGGGCAATGTATTGTACAAGAGGCAATGTAAAGTACAGGGGGGCAATGTAACAGATGATCAAAAAGTGTTTCTGGAAAAACAAAAATTAAATTTGAAACTGTTTTAGAATCGCTACAATTTGAAATTTATAATGTAGTTAAAAATGAAACTTACGATTTCTTAAACAAACAACGAGAACTTACCTCTTACAGTGAAATGATTTGTTTTAAAATCTCTCAAATTTATTTTTATAATATTAAATTTAATTAAATTAAATTTAATTAAATTAAATTAATAATCTTTAATCTAATTTTTGATACGAGCAACCCGAGTTTTTAATCCATAGATTATAACTAAAGTACCCATTCTTAGTACCGGTAATAAATCGGCAATAATCAATACTGCGCAATTTGTACAAAAACCTGAATATTGATTCAATTTAAAAGTTAAATAATTCCAATTTAATTATTGCATTTTTATATCTTTCCGCAATTAAATTTAGGCAGGAAATGTTGGTAAAAATTCCGCCCATCAAAAGAAATATTATGCATACTTCAGTATCATTCGGAATCGAAATGCCGCGAATCATTGCGGCTAAATTATTTAGTCAAAATTAAGCAATTTTTACTAGTAATTTCTTCTATGAATTTGTAAATTAGTGCAAAACACAATATTTCTTAGTTTTAACTGCAGTTAATTATACATCATTTAGGTTTTTATAATTCACATTAAACTAAACTTTGAGACACGACAGCCCATGGAGGGCCAAAGCCTATTGTACCCTTACCAGTTTTCTAGAACTTAGGCTCGGGGTAGCAGATGTTCCGGTTGGATGGTTAGCCGAAAGTGGAACCCCTATTGTTTTGTCTCCAAACATGTTTGGTACTAATTTTATCGACCCACTGAAGGGATGAATAGCTGAGATACCCTTGCCCGGTATGAGGATAGAACCTCCGACCTGTGGCACGGGAGTGAGAAGCGTTACTTCCCAGTCACCGGATCTCTCGTCATTCGTTTTAACATGGATTATAATTCTCAGAATAGCCAATATTCAACGTGTTTTTATCTTCCTTAATAATCTTAAATTGTTTTGTTTAAATTTTCTACTAAATAAAATTTCTGAGAATATTTTTTGTTAAAAGGATTAGATGGGGTTTTGAAAAGGACTGGAAACGCGTTTTAACTTCTTGCTGCAACTAAACTGGTTTGCACGCTTTGATTCCTTTTTTATTGTTAACTATTCTCCAAATTTAAAAAAAAATCCTTTGTGTCTTAGGCTATTAATTGTAGCTCCTAATTAGTATAACTAATGATATCCTATCCGACCAGGATGCTTAAAATAAATATTAAAAGGTACTAGGTACCAATAGCAGAAACCCTTGGTTGTTGTTGTTGTAGTTAATTTGCGTCGCACTAGATCTGCACAATGGGCTATTGGCGACGGTCTGGGAAACATCCCTGAGGATGATCCGAAGACAAGCCATCACAATTTTGATCCTCTGCAGAGGGGATGGCACCCCTGCTTCGGTAGCCCAACAACCTGCACGCGAAGTCGAGCACTTTACGGTAGAACAGTTTAACGAGGACCAATACCGTACACGCTCGGTCCCTACGCAGACTGATCCAAGTGGTCACCCACCCGCACACTGACCGCAGCCAGTGATGCTTGACTTCGGTGATCTGCTGGGGACCGTGTCTTAACGATCAGTCCCCTGCGGGACCCCTTGGTTTCCAGAAGTAATATTAGTATTTTATTTAAGTAGGAGCAGTAAATTTGATATGAACCTATTAAGAATCCCTTGAGGCCGGAATAGCCTGGTTGGTTGGGTGCTGGACTCGCGTTCGTAAGAACGGGAGTTCTAATCCAGCCGGCAGTAGACTCCCAATGTTGTAAATGGTGACTGGTGCACGTTAAATCTGTAGAGTCACGAAGTCCTCCTTGTTACCATGACAAATTATACCTCTGAGCGTGTTGGAGTGGAGATTGATCGCTCTCTGATTCAAAATTACGATCTATGGATGAATGGATGGGTCGGCCCTATAAACGGGAGTGACGTATGGGTGTGACCGAAAGTGAATTCTTAGCCATTAGATGGCGCCACTGGAAAACAAGAACAATCGCACCCCCAATACCTTAATGGCCTAAGTAAACAACAACAACCACAAGAATCCGTTGTTTAAACTAAATCTCTAACGTTTATAGATCAGACTTAGAAAAGACAAGCAGGCATACATTCTTTTCATGTGACCCTTCTGCCACCAATTTTTCAATTTTTTTAATCGTAATATTCCTGTATGAAATTTGCAATTAAAAAAACCAGAATTATTTTTTAAATTTCTCCAGAACCTATTAATATATGATTAACTATATGACTAACAGAACACTTACATACATATTAAAATTATTTAAAATCCCAAAGTAAGCCTGATTATTAAATCTGATAATCATTTCTCGTATAGTTCATGTTGAATGATGACTATTGTTTCTCATTTGTGTACAGATGTAGAAGAAGGGGGTATTATTTAAAATTCCAAAGTAAATCTGTTATTAAACCTCATAATTATTTCACGTATAAGTTATAACCTGATTAACATGCTAAATGATGACAATTACTTTTCATTTGTGTACGGTTGTAGACGATAAATGATAACAATTGTTTTTCATTTGTGCACGGATATAGACGAAGGGAGGAAGTGTTAAATTTTTATAAAATAATTTTTGTTCTGATTTTTATCAGAAAAACAAATTATTCAGATGAAATGATCCATTCTGATAAACAATTTATTCCGATAAACATGAAACGAAAATAACATTTTAGTCTGATAAAATTATTTCATTTCAGAAAAGCTATGCAACATTAGTTCAAAACTACTTGGTTTTTGCGAAATTTACGGCAACGGAATTTTTTTATCCAACAAATAGGTTTTTGTTAGTTTAAGTAAAAAATAAAATTAAAATTTGAAAAAAAATTACAATAGACAAATATATGGTATATTACAATTTTAAAATTTTTAACTGTTTTATGTTATGTTTAATGTTAATAGTTATAAACAATTTTACATTTTAACCGTTTTTGAAAGGTATTAAATTGTAAGATGAATTTGAGAAGTTTGGATGGTAGAATGAAGTTGAGAAGTTAGAGCAAAAAACATACAAAGAAAAATCAAAAATTCAAACTAAAATTTAAGATGATGATGAGAGAGGGTTCTTAAATTCGTAAGGTTATATGAAAAGAAAATTTCTGGAATTCCCGGACAAAAATTGTTTTCAAGCACTTATGAAGAATTTCCAGATTTTTAAATGAGAGAAAAAAAAATCGAAAAGGCATTATATTCTAAAACAAATTGAAAAGAGATTGAGAGCGATGGTTAAAGAATATAAAGTTTAGGGTGGTGTGAAAGCGAAAGAGCTTTCGAAAATAAAGCTTTAGTTTTTAAGCTTCTTAAAGAGTATTTTGGCATAGTTTAGGCTGATCGATTGAAAGTTTTAGAGTTTAGAAATTTCCTGAATGAAAAAAAAAAGAAAAAAAAGAGTTTAAGAAAATGAATAGATCTCCCTATTGCTTGCAAAATCCACGAAATCAGATAAAAGGAGAAAGAAACTAACATCATTCCAATAAAGAATAACAGTATTCTAATAAAGAAAAAAAACGTTAATAGTATTCTAATAAAACAGACGATTTGTAAAAAATATATGAAAGGAAAAGGAAAGATAAAATGTATGGTTTGCAACGTTCTGTTTAGGAAATTATAACTTTATTCTTAGCAATTTCAAAATTAGTTATAACGTTTATCAACAGATTGCACACCTTATTAAAAAAGAAACAAACAAACAATATTTCTTGTGTTATTGTGCCAGACTTTTTAACTAAATGTTTTTGTAAGAGAGTCTGCTAATTTTATTCTTAAACTGCACCACGTTGTTACTACAAACTCTAGTTAACTTGAAAATATTTTTTTTGTAGTTTTATAGTCGAAAGTATCACTTGTTAACAAACCTTGAAACTAATTTTCAATCTTCACAAGAATAAATAACTGTATTCTTGTACTGGTTTAGCTGCTATAACCGTTTATTTTCATTTTCTATTTCTTTTTAAATTGATTTTTCCAATCACCAGTTATTTCGAAAACCGGTATGTAGTAAACATTTTTGCGTTTAACTTCTAAAATGCTTTGAAGAATCCGTAAAACCATATCGTATTGAACACTATTAATAGATATGATCTTTCACTTTCTTTTCTTCTTGTTTCGAAAGAAAAAAAACCCCATTCAAACTTACCCATGTATATTGACTATGTTGGAGAGAGTGGAAAGAAATAAACGGACCATTCTAAATAATTTTTGATCTAACGATCGGATCTTCGCGTTCTAGGATTCAATCTCAATGATTTGAAGGGGTGACCTCAAATATGCTAATTAATTGGTGCAGACTTATTTTAAGTTGCAAAATCAGACACAAAAACGTACTTTCTCTGAATAAACATACCTGGTTTTTGGGATTCTATATTGATCTGGAAAATATGCTCCCAATAGTTTAGTCAGGAGAGCAATCCAAAAACTAGAAAATTTTGCTAATTTTATTTCTTGTGCATTTTACCATATCTCGAGAACTTTTTAAGCGAGCAGAAAATTTTTTGCTCATAATTATAAAATACGCTTAACCAAATATGCAAAAAATCCAAAAATTAGCTTTTTGTAAATATATTTATTACTTTTTATTATTTTAAATAGCAATAGTCGACATTTTTTTGAATAGTAAGATATACAATTTTGACACTATTTTAAAAAAATGCAATTTTAGAAGGAAAAATACAAAACTAGGGCAAAATCGGACAAATAGCTCCTAAAAAATGAATTTTAAATGCACGACTCTTTTAAAATTCGACCGATTTCGCTCAAACTTTGACCCTCCATACTTTGGAGGTCAGAAATCCGAATCGCCCCCCGAAAAGTCATGTTTATTTGGAGAAAGTGCGATTTTGTGTCTGATTTTGCAACTTAAAATATCACCTGCATTAACTAATTTGTGTATTTGTTGTCATTCCCTCGAACTTATAAGATAGTGTCCTAGAACGTGAAGATCCGATCATTAGATCAAAAGTTATTCAGAGTGGTTCGTTTTTTTTTAAATTTTGTGCACTTAATACTATCTTTACTATTTTTGATGGCCCTGTTCGTTTTGAAAACCACTTCAGGAAACATCTTTTCAAAACCATATTTGTGATTCAAATGTATTTAAAAAAAAAAAAAACACGTTGAAACTATTTAAATAAAACAAATTGTTCATGAGTTTTCGATGTTTGTTCGATGAAAATTTTCGATGTTTTTTTTAAATTTTTTTTTTTTAATTTTTTTTAAAATTTTTTTAAAATTTTTTTTATGAAATTTGTTACATAAGTAGATTCATCTTACATTCATATGGCTGGCTTACTAAAAGTATGCTCATATTTTTTTAAAGAGTGTTTTTAAGGTAAACTTTCTTTTTCTGTTTTATGTTGATAAATATAGTTTTAGAACATATTTTTAAATAGTTTTTTAATTATTAAAAAATATGATTTTAAAATCGATTTGACAAAAACTTAGATTGGTCAGTTATTTAACCGTATTGCAATGAATTAAGGAAATGAAATATATCAAAACAATTTTTGGTATCTAATTTTTTTCTACATCCAAAGTCAATTCGAAAGTTTTTAGAATCAATATTTTAGTATTTCTAATGAGAAAAAATTGCCAATATCAAGTTTTAACAATATTGAAAAAAAAAATAGCGACATCTAACAAAAAAAGAAGAAAAAATTAAACTGTTCGTTAAATTAATATAAATATCCCATTTGTATAAAAGAAAATGTATCAGAAACATAAAATTAGCATTTAGAAACTTTTGAATATCTTAGTTACTATTTACTTTTATTTATTCAGTTGATTTTTATCGATGTTTAGAAAAAGAAAATCCTAAGAAAGCTATCATCTGATATCATTAGGAATTATATAACTCTTTTCGGAAATTTGTTTTACCTATTTCTGGAAGTGAGAAATTACTGCTGTTTACCGAGAGATGGCAGTGTTGTACGCATAGTTCATACTGCTCAAATTGTCGGTGGCCAAATTTCAAGAGATATTCTCTTTATTCTCTTTCCCATGAGAAGTCTGCTATAATTAGATGCGAATAGAATATTTTGTTCCATACGTTAATTAGGAAGGATTCTTTTTTAACTCATTGCTCTATTTATAGAAACAGAAAAATGAGGCTAAATTTTTTTTTCTCTTATTAATGATTTAATACAGAAATATTAGAATTGCAAAAATGAAATAATATTCTGTTTCTGTATTTTCTTTAAAGTTGTTTAACTTTTAAGAAACTTATAATATAGAGGCATGGATGTTTTGCTTATCGATTATTTAATTACTTTTAAAAAGCACAAATTATCGTTTGAACTATAGTTCTTTTAAATTATCGTTTGAAATTGAAAAAAACCATAAATTATTTAGGAAAAATATCGTCTGATATTGAGGGAAGAATAAAATGGAATAAAAATGTCCTTTTCTATGCAAAAAACTAACAAATATTGCAATCAGTTTATTTGTATGAAATTGTTAGTTGTAATAATTTTTCCTTTAAAATTTTTTTTTATTAATTTATACTTACAGTAAAGCAGTTATCATATATGCATATTTTATTATCTTGAATTCATTATGGTTATTTAACAAGTATATTGAGTTTACTTTTTAACTAAAAAATATTTAATTCTAAAATTTGATGGCTCCGGACGTAGAATGGCCTTGTGAGAAAGTGGATATTGAACGAAGATCAAACCGATTTACTAACAGAAGAAAAACATTGCTTTTGTCTTCGTGTATTGCTTCAGCAATATTGATGATTGTAGCTCTCACTTCTGGAATACTATATTTTCGATGTAAGTAAGAACTTTTTGATAATATTTTTGCTTAATAAAAATAAGTTTTTTATGAGCTCTGCAAAATGTCGAATTATATGAAGTAATTCCTAATTGTTATGATAATTTAAATAAAGTTTTTCTAATATTATTCCCTTTTTTTTATAAAGGGTGATGTATATAATTTCGATTAATAGTATATTACAAGCTAATAGTAAACCTGCCAATGCCTCGTAGTGCCTGCGTAGAATCGGTATAAAGGTATAATCAGCAAAATCGGCTGCAGGTAATCCGAATTTACTTAGTAGTGATGTAAACGGTACCTTTATGAAAGATTTATTACACTGTAAAAAATTACGGTAAAAAGTATGGTATTTAGGCTTCATGAACTTTTTAGCGTAAAATCTTTTTTTTACCTAAACATGTTATGGAACAAAAAGTGTGATATACCGTAATTTTTAGAGTAATAAATACCGCAAAATTCACTGAATAACTCTAACTAAATTAATTTTACTGTAAAAATTATGGTAGAATATTTTATGGTAAAATTGGATTTTATAGTAAAATGGATTTCCGGGATGATGCACCCATAGTGCTGGTACTTCATACAGTTATCTTTTTTTACTGTAAGTATAGTATCTTTAACCGATTTCCCGCAGGCACTGCTAATAATATTCACTTTATGGCGATGTAAAAAGTACATTTAGCAAAAACTTATTATGAAAAGTAATTTTAACTTTAACCAATTCTCCGTAGGCGCTATGTATAAACTCCACTTTGCAGTGATGTAAAAAACACTTTTATTTAAAAAAGTGCTAAAGAATAAGCTTTTAAGTTAAGTTGATAATTTATAGCATTTGCTACAATTTTAGTTTTAGAAAATATTGCTTTTGTATGATTCTATATAAAAATGTAAATATTTGTACCATCAATATATTTTAGCGTACTCGAATACCTTGTTAGTCCTAAATAAATTTTAAAAATTGTTACTAGTTTTTATCTATTTAAAAAGAAATTTCATGGGAAATTTCATCTTGTTTTAATGGTCTTGTCTCAAATGATCATAATGCAAATGTTAATAATAACCACCTTGATCGTTTCTGAAAATCGCAGATTCCCGCGTCTATCATTCAGAAATTCTACAAACATAATTTTATGAAGAAATATTTAAGTTGTTTCGTTGAGAGGAAAAACAATAAATCCTGATGCTAATGATGACGAAGAAAATGAGGATTTCTTTCAGTTAGGGGGGAACGGAACGAACATAACGTTTGATGTTTATGGATCAATAGGTGAAAATGTTGATACTTGAATGATCGGTTCAAAAATATATTGCAGAAGCTGAAAATGTGCTGATACTGATGAAGGAAGCGAAACGGACACACAACTAATACCAACATTTGCGAAAGGCTTCGATGCCTTTAAAACAATGATGAAATTTCTGTATTCACGTGAGAGTACAGAAAATGAATAGAAATCTATCACAAATGTCGAAAATTTGTGGTTTGCACCAAGAAAAGTGCGAGTTCAAATCAAATTTTCCAAATAAGTAAAAATAAATTAATGCATTTCTTATCTTTCTTTTGCATCGTAAATATTTTTGCGTAAAGTACATGATTTTGCTTAAATTAAAATTTTTGATATTTTTTTAAATTTTGTTAATTTATGTGTTTATTACTACTTTATTATTTTTCGAAAATATTTCAAGTCATTATTTGACCCTCACTTACCGTTTTCCCGTAACTATCATTCCCAATGAATGGTCCTATGCAAAACGATTGATCGATGCTCTACTGTAATTGAAATTTTCTTGCAATTATTAGTTTACAACCTCTGGAAAATGTATTTCGTAAATAACGGAAATGTTGAAGGACACGTGTCTTTTTTTAATTTCATTTTCACTTTAAATAATGCAGAAGGCGAAAATGCTAGTAATCAGGTTTGCAAACTTCGATTATAAGTTAACGTTTTTTTCTAAAAGTATTTAGAGTTGTAACAAATATATGCCTTGATATTTCATCTTATAACCGGCTTTAAAGATTCGACCCGATTCTGAGTTATCGACTATCAATGCTCGACTTCGTAGTCTGCCTAAACCTCCCACAGTTTTGATCGAGGGCCCGGGGATTCTAACCCATGATCCGTCTACCACTGAGGATATCTTACGTCAGTGCGAGCTGGGTGAGGAATTCGTATCGACCAGCCATCGCTTTTAATCGAACCATGGTACCTCTTTTTCATCCGAGCGCTCTATCTCCTGAGCCCCCACGGTTCTTCTAATATTTGATTTTACTACCGTCGTTGAACAGCCGACCCAATTTTTGGGTTTACGACTACTAATGTTCAACTCCGTAGTAGTTTTGAACTCAATCCAGAAGACAAGGGAACTAACTCCTGGATCAAGTATTGAGAGAAATTTGCCTTTGTGGAGGACTCTTTGATGGAACTAACCCGCATTTATGTTTAATGGAGAGGAAAACCACGTAAACCTTTCACGGTTAGCCTGGTGGCAAGATGACTCTAATACCACTATTCTTACTACCACTAAGGATATTTTACATCAGCACTGTGGTCGATGCGTGCCGGGTGGACACGTCCGTATCGACCAGGTTCGTATCGACCAGACATTGCTGAGATTCGAATCCGGTTTACCCCATTGGAAGGCGAACACTCTATAGATTATTTGGATCAGCACGACATTCAAATATTTGAAACATGTATGAAAAAACTATTATTTTTTTAATCAAGCTAATAGGCTCCACTCCCTGCTCACTTCGTTCACAAACCACCGTGGTTGTTTCTTAATCATGATTGAAAATCACGAGGAAAGAGCGGTTAATATAAATTTTTTTCTAAAGATGATAATTGGATTACCATTTGTTACATTTTGAGGATTACTAAATTTTAGCAAATTAATTAATATCGGTCCCCTCCGAGAGTTATTACACAGCGGAGAGAGGCCACGATGTAAAAAATGATAAAATTTGTTTTTTCTTAAAAGCAGCTTTCACGGATATAAACCGTTCTTCCCCCTTGATTTTCTTAAAAGTTTTTTTTCCCTAAAAATTCATAAATTATTTTTTTTTGTTTATAAAATATATAATTATTATAATAATATGTAACCACATTTTATTTATATCTTTGCCATAACAAATTCATAAGATATCAGGATTGGAAAAATAATCAACTGTACTTATTAAAAAAAACAACAACCTAAGAGTACAGAATGTTCGATACAATAACAAGCAATAAATGTGGAGTAATTTTAGCAACATCTAACAATATTTACTCTTATAAACATATAACAGTTTGCACTGGAAACAGTTTTCATCTCTCTTTAGTTTTTATATTTTTGAATATTTCGATGTAAATGTAAAAATATATATCTGGCAACATCTACTCTCTCTCTCATTTTTTATTTATTCACTTTTTTTGTGGTTACTTTTGAATTTGAACGCGAGCTTAAAACATGAATATCGCTAGAGCTTGAATTTTTCTAATACAATAAATATGTAATTAATATTTAACGAGAAAAAAAACTATTTTTAAAAAGCAATTAAATCTGCAATAAATTCGAACAATTAGAAATTGTGAAAAATAAATTCTCGAAAAGTTTATAATTTAAAGTGGCAAATTAAATATCGACACATTAAATATCATTTCTGAAGTTGCATTTCAGCTGACAGTAGATCGACCAACATGAGTTTTTTATTACACATTTAACAGTTAATAATTCTCGAACTAATAATCGAATAATTTTTTTTTATTCCATCGAACTCTTTATACATTTTTCTACGCACCTTAATAAGTTTTTACACAGTTCGAATTACACTCCTGCACGGAAAAAAAAGTTCTGGTAAAATTACCGTACTGTATGTGAAAGACATTTCTGGTAAATAAAATAAAAAAACTCCCCATAATTCTGGTAATAAAACCAAAATGTACGGTATTTAAACCATTCATAAGGTAACGGTGCACCAAAAATTATGATTTTCAAAATTGTTCTTTTTACCAAAGATTTAGAAAAAATACAGAAATGAAAAAGAAATTTAGCCGAAAGAATATTTTTATGACACGATAAAATTACCAAATTTTAGAGAGAGCAGCAGCGGCGGTGGATCTTATGAAATTTTAATGTAGATAGATAATTTAAGGCTGAAATTATGAAGTTTTAATATAAAGAGAGTGGCGGTGGTCTTAATGAAGTTTTAATATAGAAATATACTTTAAGACTGAAATTATGAAATTTTAATATAAAGAGAGCGGCGGTGGTCTTAATGAAGTTTTAATATAGAGATATACTTTAAGACTGAAATTATGAAATTTTAAAATAGAGAGAGAGGCAGCGGTGGTGGTTCTTATGAAATTTTAATATAGAGAGATACGTTAAGACAAAATTATGAAATTTTAATGTAAAGAGAGCGGCGGTGGCGGCCTTAATGATGTTTTAATATAGAGATATACTTTAAGACTGAAATTATGAAATTTTAAAATAGAGAGAGAGGCAGCAGTGGTGGTTCTTATGAAATTTTAATATAGAGAGAGCGGCAGCAACTGTGACCTTAATGAAGTTTTAATATAGAGATATACTTTAAGCCAGAAATTATGAAGTTTTAATATAGAGGGAGCAGCAGCGGCGGTGGCAGTTAAGAAATTTAATATAAAGAGTGATACTTAAGGAATAAATATATTTTTTTTAACTGAAATATTTTCTGTAAACTAAGTAAAAAAATAATGAAGTAGACATGTGTATACTACTTTGTTATTTATCAGAAGTAAATTTCTGTTCTTTTCCTTGAAATTTTTTTTCTCACAGCGATAAAAAAAATTTCTTTCGAAAAGAATATTTTATTCCTGAAACTTCTTCGCTTTGAATCGCCGTAAAGCAACAAGTCGAAACCTTTAAAGTTTTCCCCAGCATTAAATTTGCAAGTGAACTCGCTTTTGAGCAGTTTTTCTCCATTTTTCTTATTCATGAACTTTTCCCTGTACACACATAAACAATTCAACACTCCTTTTGCACTCTTCTCCAACTAAAAAGATGGAAATATTTTTGTGAGATAAATTCCTTACATGAAACCAACGTTCACTTTAACGTTGAGACGTTAAAGTGAGGAGAGAAGTTTATTGATTCAAAAAGACCTCTTGCGTAAGAATAGTTTATCATTCCTGACGTTTCAGCATTAAATAGAAAGGAGTGAAATAGGAAAAGGAAATTTTAGATAAAGTTAAGTTTCTTGTCTGTTAAAAGATGTTTGTCTCATCTCAAGAAGTGTTAGTTTTATAAAAATATGTAAGTTTATACATTTATGTCATACATTTTTTCAAAGAACTCTTTTTGAATGCGTTCTTAAATAAAACAGAAATAAGAAGACTCTAAAAACTAGAAAATTCCATGTCAAGGCCCTGTATAAGTAATGTAAGGTTGTAATCGCGTATTTTTGTTTGATAGTAAATGTATGATTTATACATGTATTACTCACTTCTTTACTCAAGTGAAAATAATTAAAATTAATAAAATAAAGCAAGTAAATTAAATTAAATTTTTTTTGATGTATAGTTGCCACACTGAGATAAAGTATTATCAAAACTACCAGAATAAAGTAGAATTTTACTTTCTTATAACTGTATGGGGATACCGAAAATCTCGATAATATTTTCCGAAGCGTTATAGTAATAATTTTGGTAAAATTCAAAATATGGTGTTAACGGTGGTAAAATGTGGTAATTTTATCATGATACCTCAGAGCATGGTTATTGGTTAAATTTATTTCGTTAAATTTACATTTCAGTTTTGTATTCTTTTCTAAATGTGTAAAGAACTATAATTTTGAAAACCAGTATTCCTGGAAAATGGTTATTATATGAATGGTAAAATTATCAAATGAATAGTTTAATGGCGTATATTTTGGTTTCATTAACCAGAATTATGTAGTTTTTTTTTACAAAAAATATCATTACCATACAGTACGGTTATTTTACCAGAATTGTTTTTTTTCGCGTTGAAAATTGCATGTTAGGAGCCTATATAAGCAACGTTAGGTTGTAATCGTATATTTATATTCTGTTTTATAGTAACCGTATTTTTTCGCATGTATAACTTCGTTACCAGGGGTCTGTTTAGAAGAAATTTGGGTCCGTTAACGGACCCTTCACAAATTCATTAAAACGGACTCTTCAGAAAATATTTTAACGTAAAAACGGACCCTTCACAAAATAATTTATCTTTTAATCGGACCCCTCACAAATTTGTTTATCTTCATTATTGTTTTGTTAATCAAATAATTTATTTTTTTAATTAAAATTTTACAGTGTTGAGCATAATCTTGTATGTCTTTACAATTTAAAAAACTCTTTGAAAAAGTTTTTTTTGCAGTAACGGACTCTATTTGCACAAATTCGCAAAAGCGGATCCTGGTTGAAAGAATGTGACTTAACATTTATTTTATATTCACAAATTACGAGTAATTTTTTCACAATTTTACGAAAACGGACCTTTCAAAAAATGTCTGGACAGACCCCTGGTTACACAGATTCAAACAATGAAAACTGATAAAATAAAGTGAATAAACGGAATTAAATATAGGTACAAGATTACAAAACCGTTTATTAAGGCAAAATATATTTATTTATTATTCAGATTGCAGATTATCTCTAATAAATTATCAGATAAATGTTATAATTTTCATTGAGCTTAAAAAGTTATATATATACATATATATATTAATTTAGTTTTTCAATTTTGAACATTAATTCATTTTTTTCACGTTTTGTTTATAGAAAATCTTAAGTAATTCAATGATAAAAACAAGATTTACAAAACGAAAGGGATATAGTTAAATATTCTAAGAAAGAATGTATTAGATAAATAATTTAAAGTTACAGTGCGCGATTGCAATGAAATTCAAACTTTCACCCAGTCAAGAAAAAGCAAACAATAAAGCATGATGACTAGTACAAAATTAATTCATTTCATATATGAAAGTTTCTTTTTAAAGTTGAAGATAGATTTTCTATTAAATAATTTTTTTTGATATACTTTACTAATTTACAGTGCGCTAAATAAAAAATAGACCTCCCTTAATAACTTTTGATCTAATGATTGGATCTTCACGTTCTAGGACTCAATCTTAATGACTCGAGGAAGGGACCTCAAATACGCTAATTAATAAGTGCAGACGATATTTTGAGTTACAAAATCAAACACTAAAAATGTACTAAGCATACCTTTTTTTTCGATAGATTTAAATTCCTGATCCCCAAAATATAGAGGGCAGCCGCAATCTGGGAAATATGGTCCCCATAGTTTATCAGGGGAGCGCTCCAAAATTTGGACCCCTTGTTAATTTTACTCTTTGCATATTTCGCTATATCTCGATAACATTTTAAACGACTTGTAAAATTTTTGCACTCAATTATAAAATTTGCTTATTCAAAGATAATTCCATGCAAAAAAAAATTAGTAATTATTTATTCTCTTTTATTATTTTATTTAATATAAGCCAAAATAATTTTGAATTGTAAGGCATGAAATTTTTTACATAATTTTAAAGAATATAATTTTACATATCAGAACACAAAATTTGAGCAAAATCGGTCATCTAGTTCCTGAAAAATCGAATTTTTAAAATACGACTTCTTAAAAATTTGATTTCTCAGAAATTATTCAGCCAATTTCACTCAAATTTTGTTTTTTGCTACTTAAAGTTAGATTCTTTAAAATAATGTAAAAAATTGCATACCTTACAGTTAAAAAATATTTCGACTAATATCAAATAAAACAATTAAAAATTAATAAATTATTACTAAAAGTTATTTTTTGCACGGATATATCTTTGGATAAATTAATTTTACAATTGTGTGCAAAAATTTTTCAATTTGCTTAAAAGTTCATACGATATGACGATATACGCAAAAAAATAAAATTAACACAATGGGTTCCAAACTTAAGACCACTTTCCTGATCTGATCTGGGAATATTTGGACCATATTTCTAGATTGCGACTAACCCCTATAATTTAAATTCCGAATCCGAAATCCGAATCCGTCAGGAAAAAGTTATATTTATTCAGAGAAAGTACATTTCTGAGTCTGATTTCGTAATTTAAAATATCGCCTACGCTAATTAATTAGCAAATTTGAGGTCCCCTCCTTGAACCATTTAGATTGAGTCCCAGAACGTGAAGACTCAATCATTAGATCAAAAGTTATTAAGGATGGTCCGTTTTTATTTTGCCCTCTGTACACGGTGAAAAATTCCGGATCAAATTAAAGTATAAAATACCGGCACTTCCGGTGCATTATCCGTTAAACTCAATCTTACCGTAAAATATTATACCGTAATTTTTACAGCAATATTTATTGAATTAGAGTGATTAAGTGATTTTACGGTAATTTTTACTGTTAAAATTACGGCATATCATAATTTTTGCTTCGTGACGTATTTCTGAAAAACTGGATTTAACAGTAAAAAGTATCGGCACCCTGAGTGCGGGTACTTTGTACCGTAAGTTGATCTAGAACTTTTTACAGGGTATAAAATTGATCAGGACTAAGTAGAGGGAAGTTGGCTGCAGAAAGTGGACAGCAAAATATAACAGTCACGAGTTTAAAATTTATTGTTCTGAAAACTAATAATTTGGTAAGAATTTTTCAAAATATTTACACATGAACGATATTTCGGCAAAACATATTTCTGTAAACCTGAAAACTATTAAATTAATCTGTTATGTGCTTATCCATGTATTATATATTTCTCAAATTTAAAATTTGTAGACATAGAACAAATACTATTTAGAATAAATATTTTATTTTCTTTCTAAATTCCTTAAAATAAACCTAAATTTAAATACGGAAGTATATGAAATGTTTCTGCGAATTAATTATTTAGCATTATTGACAAAGATGGAGACATCCTCTTGTGCTTCGTGTAGGTATTGCATTTATAATGGAATGAAAAGGGATTCCGTTGCGTGAAAAGGGGAATGGTCTTATAAAAGTTCAGACTTAGAGTCGGGAAAAGACTTCGCTAGAAATATTCCAACGTCATTTATACTTTATAGTCTCTCTCGTTATTAAAATATTTAAATGCTGTCTTATTTTGAGTTAAAATGATTTTTCCCGAAATAGAACAGAAAACATTAGGGTTTGTTTTCAGAGATCATTACGAGTCAACTGCAGTCGACTCGTATTGAATTTTATGAAAGAGAGTTAAAAAGAGTTTGCTAACGCAACCAATTAAAATTCAGCTAAAACTTCTCTTGCAAAAATATATGTACAAATAAGTCTGGGATACATTTTGAATTACATAATCATTTTAAATTTATAAATGTTGTCTTATTTTGATTTTAAATTATTCTTCTTTGAAATCGTACAAAAAACTTTTATTATTTAAACTTTAAGTTGACTCGTATAGAATTCCATAAAAGAGAGGTTATTTACACAGCCGAACGAAATAGAGTTAAGAACAATTTGTGTAAAAAAACTACGTGTAATAAGATTACATGTAATAAGATAATTACATGTAAAAATTACATGTTATAATAAGTCAGTCTGGGACACAACTTAGTAATAGTCATGTAAATTTTAAAGACCCTCGCGTTATTAAAATATTTGAGTTTAAATGTTTTTTTCTTGAAAAAGGACAGTAAACATTAAGCTATGATTTAAGCTTGAAGTTGACTCATATTGAAATATTGATCTATCAATGAAACAGAGATGACAAGAGTTTATTGTCTCAACCTATTGCAATAGGCTTAAAATAATTTTTGTTAAAAGTTAAAAGTTCGAAACAAATTGTATTTTTTATTGCCAATTTCACTTTAAGGTTTCTCTAATTATTAAATTTAGATGATGTCTTATTTTGTGACCAAAAGATTTTTCCCGAAAGAAGGATCCCGGAGAGAAAACATTTAGGATTTAAACTTTAAGCAGACTGATATTGAATTCCATGAAAGAGAGTTGAAAAGAGTTTATAAACGCAACTTATTTTAAAGAGAGTTTCAAATTGTTTTGGTAAAAATGTATGCTTAAATAAGTAAGTCCTGAACTAATTTTTTTTTTATAAAATTCAGGCATTATTTTTATTTTTTATTAATTGCTGATTCACTATACAATGTATGAATTGCTGATGCAAAAACAAATACTCCCAAATTTTTATTGAGTCATTTTTTAAAAAAAAAAGTTTAATTCCACATATGTTTAATTATTAAAATCCTGGCATATAAAGGTCAAAAATGCAAAAAATAATCTATTGCAACAGAATAATTTTGAATAATAATTTACTAGTTTTTAAAATTTATTCAGTTAATTTAACTTTTCATTTTTGTATTTTTTTATTAAATGTGTGGTGATAAGAACTATAATTTTAAAAACCAGAATTTCCGGTAAACTCTTACCATATGAGAGGAAAAATTACCAAATTAAAGGTTTAAATACCGTATGTTTTGGTTTTTTTAAACCAGAATTACGTTGCTGTTTTTTGCCAAAAATGTCATTACAATATAGTAATTTTTTCCAGAATTGTTTTTCTCCGAGTGAATTATTCTTTTTTAATATATAATAAGTTACACCATTGTCGATGATTCTTTTCGGTAAGTTCAAGGCCAGATAATTCTATACAAGAAGATCAAGGGCAGATGATTCTATACAACAAGATTGAGACTAGATGGATGACTCTTTACGTCAAGATCTAGGTTCTTAAAGATTTGCAAAAATTAAGAATTATTCATTGATTTTAATAATTTTCATGTCGGTGGAAAAATCTCACCAAATTGGCGATTTCTTAAAGAAAAGTTTCGTAACTTTTAAAATTTTTGTGTTATTAGTTCATTCTAAAGCCATGATTATTTACGGAAAGATGGTGTATAAAGTATAAAGCTATAGTTTCACATCAAGTGTGAAAATTTAATTGAACTGTGGCCTCATCTTACTTTATTTATTTATTTTTGAGAAAAGAGCCTCAGAAAACATTGTTAAAAAGCAGATTTTTAAATATTTTCACTCTTTTAAATGTATAAAAACATTTATTTCATTAATAGTTTTTATTCCTATCCACTTTCAATAATCCTGATCTAAGAGACATTCTCGCAGTTTATCTAATTTTTTACACATGAAGGAACTAGCAAGACCTAAAAAGCATAAATGTTATCTTATAAGAAGATAATTATTCTTACCAATTAATAACGCATCTAAGTTTTTTTTCTCCCGATAGTAGATAACATTACGTTTTTTTTCCTAATCTAGCAAACTCTTTTTTATGAGCATTAGTTTTTATTTGAACGATATTTTTAGAGTAGATTTATTGAAAGGAACACAAAAAAAATTACTTTAGCCACTGCTGACAAATTAATCAGAACAAAAAATTAATTAATTAGTTCTTCTTTAATCATTTCTCATAAAGAAATCTCGCCATCCAGACAGATAATCTTCTGATTCATTTATCACTACGGAGCAAGAAATCATCCTAAGGAAAGAAAAATAAATCATAATATAGGGCAGGGCTAAAGAGAAGAGACAAGGGCTAGTTCACTCCGCTCTCAGNCATTTCCAACAAAAGCCTTTGAATATTTTTTTTTTAAATTTAGAACTCCGAGAAGAAAAAAAAAACAATATCGAAATTCTTAAACGTCAATCTTATTTAAAATATTTCATGTCAAATATAATATAGTGCTAAAAATTTTTTTTCACTTGAATATGAGATACACTTGACACTTGATACACTCAGAGAATTCTCATTCTAAAAATTCGGTTAAATCCGAAGCCTAACTATCTGATTAACCATAAAGTTAAGGTTTCTAACATTTATTTTACCATTACGGTTTTGAAACCGTTTACAACTGATACGGTTAAAAAATCGCGAATAAAAAATTCTACTGTTTTGTAACCATTTACAACCATTATAGTTTCTAAATCATAAAAACGGAACGGACAATGGAGCTCTGTGGTTGCGGGGCCCTTTATGCGTGAGTGATAGTTTCACATTCTTTAAGTCCCGGGTCACCGATTGGAGTGTGCAGGACACTGGAAACTCTTCATGTAATGAAGGAATGGAAGAAGTATCAACGTTGGGATTCGGACCCCTGCTATAAGATTGACCAATCAGCCCTCTCTCCTACTGTATGTATCCAACTGCGGGGAGCAAAATGGCTTTATAAGGTGGCCTAGTTGGCGCTCAAAAAATTCAGGTTGTTTTATCGTATTAGGAAAAAAACAATGAATAATTTTTTTTCCTCACACTAAACACTTTGATTATAATTTTTCTTATTTGACTATTTTGGGTAAATATGGTAAAATAAAAATGAAATAAATTACAGTCTAACCATTTTTACCGAGAAATTTTTAACAGTGGATAAATAAATAAAAAGATTATCGAAATATGTTGAAAAAGGTGAAATCAAAAACATCAATATTTTTTTGGTTAGCTGGTAAAATTTGGATGTGTTTCTAATAATTGCCATTCAACTTTTTTCTATTTCCTCTCGCAAACAAACTGGTTTTATGCTTTCAGTCTTACTCGCCTCACTAATGATTTGTTAGATTTCGATATCACTTTTATTTCTCTCTCTCCTAAATATTAATTTGCAATCACTAATGTTTATATATTAAGGATGTATACATTAAAGATGTTTATATTATGGATGATATATTGAAGATTATATAGTAAGAATATATATTGAGTATCATTACGAAACATCCTACGCTATGCAAATTTTATTTAGAAACTGTGAAAAGTTTTGTGTATGCAAACAAAACTTCTTACAATACAATACAATACAATACAATACAATACAATACAATACAATACAATACAATATAGTACAATATAGTACAATACAGTACAGTACAATACAATACAATACAATACAGAATAGTACAATATAGTACAATACAATACAATGCAATACACTACACTACACTACACTACACAACACAACACTACAATACAATACAATATAATACAATACAATACAATACAATACACTACAATGCACTACACTACAATGCACTACACTACAATGCACTACAGTACAGTACCGTACAGTACAATACAATACACTACAGTACACTTCAATACAATATAATACAATATAATGCACTACATTACACTACACTACAATACACTACAATATAATACAATACAATACAATACTCTACAATATACTACACTACACTACAATACATACAATACATTACAATACAATTCACTACAATACAATACACATGGACACACATGAACAATACAATACAATACACATGGACACACATGGACAATACAATACAATACACATGGACACACAACACATTATAAATGAGTTTGTATGCAATTTAAAAATGTTTTCATCGATTATAATATATTCTCAAATATATCGAACGTTAGAAATAATACGTTACTCTGGCTTATTTTGTAACGAAAATTAGTTCGATAATTTTATTTATATACTATGTGTTTTTTACGAAAAACTTATCAGATAACCATCTTAACTCGAGTATTCAGAAGTTTAAAATTAAGTGCTCCGTTTTTTAAGACACGGAAAATAGAAAGATGAAAATTTGTTTTAAAATACAAAAATAAATGACCTATAGAAAAAAAAAGGGAGTGATATAAGACAGCAAAACTTTTTCCCATCCTGAAGTTAATTAGTAAATGGTGTTAGCGCTGTTAAAATGAAAAAAGATAGCGCTTAAAAAGTTGTTTCTTGCAGAGGAAGAAGAATTTTATGAGTGTATAATCAATTTTCTTAAAATAATTAATTTTAAAAGAGCAGCATTTCCCAGCAGGGTAAGAAACTTACTGATGAGAAATTAAGTTTTCTAGTACAGTGAGGAAAAAGTTATGCTTCATTTTTGCAGCTGTTATTAAGGTAAAAAAAAAATAATGCAACTCATATTAATTATGAATTTTGTAAGAACAAGTCAAAAGAGACATTTTTGTCTTTATGTTAAGAAAGATTTTATCGTTAAAATATTTCTTTCGTGTTTAATCTTTGTTATTTTAATTAATTTTAATTTTGTCTTTCCCTCAATTACGAAGTTTTCTTTTCTTTCAGAATTTTGTTGATGGTGTATTTTATTTCTTATTTTTTAGGAGTCACTCAAGGTGCTCATATAATTACGTGACTCATAACTTTAACTTTCATTGAAATAAATACAAAAAATTTTTAAAACAAAAATTAAACCATGCAATGAATGACTTTTAATTTTGGTTCGATTCATCAGATTTTTAGAGTTTATGTATTGTTCTAAATGTACAATGCGCAAAAAAATAAATGGACCACCTTGAATAACTTTTGATCTCATAATCGGATCTTCACGTTCTAGGCTTCTCTAACTGAATGGTTTAAGGGGCTGACCTCAAAAATCACAATTGATTAGTGCAAACGATATTTTTAAGTTAACGAAACTAAACACAAAAACGCACTTTCCCCTCTATATATAGGATGCCGTCGCAATCTCAGAAATATGGTCGCCATTATTTGGTTAGGAGAGCTTTCCAAAGTTTGGATCCCTCAATGCTTATTTTACTTTTACGTATTTTGACATATTTTGCCAAATTTTTAAACAAATTTAAAAATTTTGCACATAATTATATAATTTGTTTATCGAAGAATAATTTCATACAAAAAATAACTTTACAAAATACGAGATGAACCCTTTTATTTTACTAATCCATTGTGTTTCGTGAATCGCTATCGCTTTGGGTTTATATTATCACTGTTCCTTTTTTTCTAATCACCGCTCCTTTTTTTAAAAATATTTTTACTTCCTGCAGTAGTATACTAATCCTCAATGATATCAATACACATAATTGCTTGTCAGCGGTCCTCAAAAAATTCCTTAATGCAACAAGAAAAATTATACAAGTGTTCAAATAGTATTAAGAGAGATTTGTACTTTAAAAGAAATCAATAGCAATAAATTCATACGGAACGCTAACTGAAATATTTTGCTTTAAAAAACTAAAACTATCTTGTTTTTTTTTTCAATAACTCTTTTAACAAAATTTAGAAGTATTCAAAAGAATGGAAAAGAAGGATCCATGAATGATCAGTGATGATAATGGAGAAAATTTTAAGCTACTTAAATTTTGTTTAAAAAATTTAATTAGTAATAATTAAACGTTTTAATAAAATCAAGTATTGATTTTAAAGAACTTTAATAAGGATAACTTTCAAGTGCCTAAATCGTAAAACCGAAATAGTTTCAAGCATTAACATGATATAATAAGCTGGATGTAACATAAAATAATAAGTATGATAATAAGTAAGGCCCGGAAATTGATGACATTTGCATTTTTTTGCATTTTTGGACATTTTTTGTCCTTTAGAGCATTTTTTTTAGATTTATAGGGCATTTTTCTTCAAAATTTGGGGCATTTTTTACATTTTGAAGCAGTTTTTAAGTTTTTTGTTAATTTTTTTCCAATTTTTATTATTTTTTATCAATTTTTATTATTACACTGGCTTCAAAACAATGAAGAAAATCTCTAGGATATTAACGGGTGAAGAAACATCTTTTCAAATTGAAGAAAAATTGTCAGTAAGTGAGACAGTCTTTTTCAAGTACGCACCAAAAACATCAGTAGACGCTGAAAGAAGCTTCTCCAGGTATAAAAATTTACTTTCATACAAGAGACGCTCGTTTACATTTCAAAATATCAAAAAACATTTAATAATCCAATGTAATTCTGATATTTAGTAACATTATGAGATGGAAGTTGTTATATTTATTAAAGTTTCTATACAGAAGGAAAATGTTTTGGAGTCAATATATTTTCCTTTTTTTGTTATTTTAGGATATAAAACATATTTTTCAAACTTTAATGAACGTAGAACAAGTATTGCATTGCATTATATTTTTTGAAATGACTCATAATAATTTTGAAGAGTGAAACATTGTTTTAATTCAATATTTTTGCTTTATTTATGTCATGCTATAAGGCATTTTCAGCGCAATTTTCGCATTTTTAAGGGTCTTTTTTGCATCTTTTAAGGGCATTGTTTGCACTTTTAAGGGCATTAGTTGAGATTTTTTAGGTCATCAAAATCCGGGCTCTAATAATAAGTATAATAACTCGGTCTCATCATAGAAAAAAATGATAAATTGTTTTACAAATTCGAAGCAAAAAAATTTAATGATTTTGCAGAATAGTATTACCATAATATGCTGCATTTCTCGCAATTTTAAAATGTGTTTACTAATAATTTAAGACGTTTTAAGTTCAAGAAATGTTTAAACAAATACTTTAAATTGCTCTAAGAAAACAAGTTTAACCAATTTTGTTTTCGGTATCTGGAAAGAGAATGTTCACAATAGTTGTTTTACCATAAACTTGTTTTCACTGTTTCTGTACAGTTTATTCTTTAAACATTTAGGCGATTGTTTTTTAAAGTACATTGTTAAAAGATGAAGATAAAAGAAATAAAAATTTATGGAATAAATAAATCTAGTTAAAAGTACCCCTTCATAGTTTTGCTAAACCCAAACCATCAATTTTTTATTTCAGGAAAGTAAAAGAAACGTTTCAGGGAAAATAAAACGAAGAAAAAAAATTAAAGCGTCTTCTAAGTTTTTAAAATAAAAAGGAACTTTTAAGTACATTGTTGTTATGTATTAGCAAGTGTTCAGAAACTTCAAACTTTCAACATTTTTATTGTGACATAACTGGAATCGTCTGGGGACTTGGTTTTCTACTTTGTGTTCTCCATTATTAAATCCAAATAATGCATTTTTTATTTCTTTAACGTATAAAAACCAAAACAAAATGACGAAAAAAATAAGGAAATTTTAAAAATGTATGAAATTTATTGGTTGTAGTTGTAATGGACTAGAACAAAGTGATTCAGTTTATGTGATGCCAGGACTTGGTCAAATAAAATAAAATCAACTTTTATTGTTGTTTAGTGTTAGTAATTAAATAGATATCTGTAGTACACAGGGTTCCTACATTATTAAAAAAGATAAAAAAGTAATTGCGTCAAACTTATAATAATACGTCGTAATAATAATAGGTTTATAGATTTCTATTTATTTATTTACTTTTACTTGAGATTAAGGTATCTGGTCTTTCCAGAAATTAATTACACAGTTGGTTTACTTGATTATGAAATAATAAGTATAAAAAATGTTGTCTTTTTTGTATTGGTTGCAGGGATATGAATGAATAAAAATGTAAGTTTTAGTGAAAAAAATGTGTGAAGAATCGCAAACAGTTTCACCAAAAGCTCAATAAATTGTACAGTTGGAAAAATAACATTTATGGTATTCATAGAAAAAAAAAATTCAAATGAATTCTCGTTAGAGCTTTAATCTAGCGTTATTACAAAAAATAGCCTTAAAATGCATAAATTTCGGTACTTATTTTATTTCATAACTGGCGTTGAACAGCCGACACAATTCTGAGTTTACGACTATTAATGTTTAACTCCGTAGCCTTATAATTCTGAACCCAAACCAGAAGACAAAGGAATGCTTGGATCAAGCAAAAGGACAAATTAGCCTTCGTTGCAGACTTTTTTGATGGAACTAACCTACAGTTACGTTACACAGAAAGGAAAACCACAAAAACCTCCTACGGGTTGAGGATATTTTACCGTTGAGGATATTTTACGTCAGCACTGTGGTTGATACGAACTGGGAGCAAAATTCGTATTAACCAGGTATAAAACAAGAGAATAAAATGCAGACAAAATAAATTTCATGCTGCTCAGCTAAGCTTTAGCTGATCTCAGAGCTGAAAGAGCAATGTGTAAAAACATTTCAGCCTATTTTTCGAGTGGCACTTCGGATAACTAGACAGTAGTTAAGTTTTTTAGTTTTGATATGTATGTTGTAGTCACATGTTTGTAGCTTTTAATATTATATTTTTAATATCGTTGCTTGTTTTTGTATAATTGTTTTTTACTTATTGTTACATATTTATATACGCTGGTGTTTCAAACACTAACTTTAAACTTGGTTGAGAAGGGCTGGGGTTCTTTCCAAGAAGAGAAAAGAATGAAAATATATTTAACTATTCACAAACGAGTTCATTTTTCCAACAGTGATAGACGGAGTTTTAGCAAATTAATTATTTTATTCTAACAGAGTTAAAACAACGCGTCGTCACGCATAGAAGCGCTCCTTCATGTTTGAGGGTTAATTGAAAAAAAAAATTGCGATCAGTTAACGTGATATTATAGAAATAGCCTATCTAGTATCGTACAATAATCTGAAATAGTCAAAATACTCACTTTAAGAAATAGGTTACTTTCCCATTGCGGATTGCCCTTAGTTTTAGCGTGATCAATGACTCCTAAACTTGAAGATTTCCAGAAATATCACATCTTGCTGCTTGTCTGACGACAGTCAATTTTCTGTTGAAAATTTATAATGTTGCCAGTCTAGAGATATTCGTATGATAAGTTTGAACATCATTTCTGTATCTTCGGGTTATGGGGCGGGATAGCCTGGTTGATAGGGCCACTGGGCCTACGTCAAAGAGTTCGTGGGTTCGGTCCCAGGTCGGCCGAAGACTCCCTGTGTAGCAAATAGTGACTGGTGCACGTTAGATCTTTCGAGTCGCAAAGTCCTCCATGTTCTCATAACAAATCAATACCTCTGGGGGTACTTATACAGGAGTTTCCTTGTCTTCTAACTTGGTTCAAAATTATAAGGCTACGGAGTTGAACATAAGTAGTCGCAAACCCAAAAATTGGGTCGGCTGTTCAACAACGGTTATAAAATAAAATAAAATAAAATAAAATATATGCCCATAGGGAGCCGTGGTGGCTTAGGGGATAGAGCACTCTCCTTCCAACGACGTAAACCGAGTTCGAATCCCGGTGGTGGCTGGTCGACACGAATTCCGCACCCGGATCGCACCGACCTCAGTGTTGACGTGAAATATCCTCAGAGGTAGACAGATCATGGGTTAGAGTCCCCTCGACATCAGGCTAAGGATGGATGGTTTTTGTAGTTTTCCTTTCCATGTAAAGCAAATATGGGTTAGTTTCCCCAAAAATACTTCCACGAAGGCAAATTTCTCCCAATACTTGATCCAGGAGTTCCTTTGTCTTCTGGATTTTCTTTAAAATTACAAGGCTACGGAGTTAAACATTGGTAGTCGTGACATAAAAATTGGGTCTGCTGCTCAACGATGGTTATATATATATATAAATAAATAAATATGCCTAGAATCAGAGCCGCAGTGGCTCAGAGGGTAAAGTGTTCACCTCCCAATGAGGTGAACAGGTTCGAATCCCTGCGGTAACTGGTTAATATGAATTTTGCTAGCGGTTCACACTAACCGCAGTGCTGACGTAAAATATCCTCAGTTTTAGATGAATCATGGGTCAAACTCTCCTTGCCGTCGGACTAACCATGGGAGGCTTTCGTGGTTCTCTTCTCCATGTAGCGCAAATCCTGGTTAGTTTCATCAAAATTACAAAAGATCCTCCTCAAGTCCCAATGCTTTTTCCAGGCGCACCCTTGACTTCTGTGTTGGGTTCAAAATTACAAGATGAATATTGATAGTGTTATACACAGAATTGGGTCAGTTATTCTACGCCGGCTATGAAGGAAAATATAAAATATGTCCCGAACCAAACCCTGATTCCTTTTTTTTCTTCCTTAATTAACAGATAAGTACTTAAAATTTTTACAAGTCTGGAACTGTTTAAAATCACCTCAGATGCAAAAAAAAAAAAAAAAAAAAAAAAAAAAAAAAAAAAAAAAAAAAAAAAAAAAAAAAAAAANGCGCAGAATTCCAAAAAAAAGGAAAAAGAAAAAAAAAACTGAAAAGAGAGCAAAAATGTGTCTAATAATTAAATTAAAATAACACATGTATTCAAAATTGAAGCAGCATATACTCAATTATAAACGAAATTCATTGTCTGGAAAGTTATATTAAAAGGGTGAAATGTATGTATGTTCGTTTGCAGTCTGCAGGAGCAGGATTCGAACCAAAAGCCTCCGGGTTCGTAACGGGATGCTCTAAACTTAGTTGTACAAACCAGTTCAGGGAGGCTTTATATAGTGGTATCTGCCAATATATGAGGCTTATAAGTAATTAACTCACGATAAACATAGTTTTTCTTAAAGCTATCAAACCATTAAGCCACACATTAGCCCCACTTATTTCTTTTAAAAATTTGATTCTCGTTTTGTTTTTAAGTGAAAGCGTTTTTTTTAAAAAAAACTATAGTGATAGCTAACAGTAGAAAATATCCTAGTCTATTTAATTTTTTCAAAAACTAAATGTACTTAAAATTTGTAAAGTAGTGCATAGTTAAAAACTTTAATTTTTTATATTCTATTATTGCATTTATTATACTACACTCTTATAAAGTATAGATTTTATAATTTCGAAAAAATTGTTCAAAATTAGCCTTCATGAAAAACCTTGTTTTTTTTCTTTCAGACAAGCCGATTGCAAGCAATCCAGTTATTCAGCAAAGTAAGTTACACAATATTTTTAATGAGCTTCTTTTTTAAAAAGAGAGACTTATTGTGAAACATTCATAAGCCATTCTTTTGTTTTGTTTCCATAATTATTTGTATAAAGAGAGTGACGAAATTTCTTGGTTTTTAAACTATTTACGAAAGAAATAAAGGCATTAGAGCATTCCTGGTTAGCACAAAATGTTTATATTGTAGTTGTTCCTTTTTTATGCTTAGAAAACTTTTTCAAAAAACTGTTTAAAAGTAGTGAGGTAGCTAAAATTAGAACCCTTTTTTACTAAGTTTAATTACTTTTTTTACAAATTTTTTCTTGTATTTGATTTGTCATTATTTCAAAATAATCTCTTCAACTGCTGCTTAAGATTGATGCTCTTATGGAATTTTTGTTGACTTTGTATATATATGCAAATTCCACTTTCTAAATCTTATTTTATTCAGACTTCTCCCAAAAGGAATTTGGAAACATTTCTTTACTTTACTATTACTTACTATTACTAATTATTTTCTATAATTATTCGCGAGTCAGCTGTTCTGTCATAGGGTTGAATGGAATTTAAGTCAAAAAATGTTCCTGAAATCCAATTTTCTTTCGAACTTTTTTTTGAGAACCAAAGTATTTTCTAATATATACTTTTCTAAGGATTAACTTCTTTTTATAATATTTTTTTTCTCTTTCTCGAGTTAGGATAGTTCCTTATTTCTTATAAGGATAAGAGCTGGTAGTATATTTATTTCTGGTATACTTGTGGTTGTTATAATGAAAATACAACGTTTGCTGTGATCTGGTCATACCTTTTGAAATTAAGAAACTGGTCTGTTTAAATGATGCTGACAAAATGGGTATTTCGTGTTTTCTATCGCTTCTGGGCAATATATTCTTAATGTAATACGATATTAAAGTTTTACTTAATTCTTGACTTATAAAAAATATTATCAAATTGCTTTTAAACTAAATAAAATTTTTTATTCTCATTCTTTTTAATATTTTAGTTTCCATATCAGAATGCCATTTTGAAACAATTTGGAAAAACACTTATTCTGCCCCCAAGTACAAACTGTTAAAGTTCTTATCTATCCCCCCCCTCTAAATTTCCACAGCAAGAAATTTTTCCGATTCTGAAAGTGCTGTTGTTGTTTATAATGCCATTTGCTAATACTAGTAGGCCTACTGGTAAAACAAAGGGAATTTAAGGCAGAGGGTGCTTTTCTTGTTCTATGGCCACACACACGCCTCCGCCCGTTTATAGGGAGAATCTATTCATAAATTCCATTAATTCATCCACAGATCATATTTTTGTCCTGAACCAGAGAACGATCAATCTCCAACTCATTACCCCCAGAGGTATGATTTATTAAGGGAACATGGAGGATTTTGTGACCCGACAAATTTAATGTGTACCAGTCACCATTTAGTACAAAGAGAGTCTTTAGTCAGCGGGAATCGAACTCACGATCTTTTGGGCATGGGTCCAACGCCCTACCAACCAGGCTATTCCAACCCCGTTCTGAAAGTACTACCTAGAAATGAATTATTTATGATGTAGCTCTTTGGGGAAGTATTGCTACCCTGTAGCAAGTAAAATATATATATAAAAGCAACCAAGGAAATCAAGGAAGGAAGCAAGTAATTATCAGTCTCAGCTATTGATATGTGAAAATGTATTTTCTACAGATTTATGAAGCAAGTTTTTTCATTTGTGATGATTAACAATATCTTCGAATAAATAAAATTCAGTAATGTAAATATGTGATTGAGAAAAGATTAATAGGAAATAAAGAAAATGAATTCTTGCTGACTTTGAAAATTTAGCAATTAGTTGCTCATTTCAATTGTTGTTAAAGTATTCGGAAATATGAAAATATTTGTTTTTGTTTATCATGAAATAAAGAACATATTTTTAGTTGTAATTATATTTTGCTATCAACATTATTAGAATTTGTTGAAATGTACAAATAACGGCGATAATGAGGATGAAAGAACTTTTTAATTGTATGCAAAAATTTTTAAATTCACTTAAAAACTTTCAGAGGTATAGTGTGATATGCAAAAAGTAAAATTAACAATAAGGGGCCCAAACTTTGTACTGCTTTCCGGACCAAACATTTAGGATCATATTTCTCAGATTGGGGCTACCCTCTTTATTTTGAGGATCAGAAATCCGAATACGTCAAAAAAAGGTAGATTTATTCAGAAAAAGAACGTTTTTGTGTCTGATTTTGTAACTTGAAAAATTGTTTGCTCTAATTAATTAGGATATTTGAGGTTACGCTCTCGAGCCATTAAGTTCCAGAACGTAAAGATCCGATCATTAGATCAAAAGTTATTCAAAGTAGTCCTTTTTTTATTTTACGTTCCGCACAAAAAGAAACAGCATGTTTTAAATCAACATACTAATAAGCTATTTTATTAGGATTTTAAACAGGAGGATTATTTTAGGAGGATTATATTAGGATTATTTTAGGATAAGGCTAATGTTTTAAAAGCATTTATCTCATACACACAAACATGATTTACAAATAAAATCCAATTTATGCTTATATTATTATAATATATGTTCATATAAGTTTCCTTCATAGCTCTTAATTCTAACCAGCGTGAAACATGCAAATTAAATAAACGTAAGGGTATTTAGCAAAACCCAGAATCTGCTATTAGAGTCAAATGAACAATTGCCACTTTGGAGATTTGGTTTGAATAATTATTCTCTCAGATATGCGAGGTAAATTGCATGAATTTACGATGCTATATACCTAGTTAATCACTAAACGCAGAGATAGTTAGGATGGAATAGTCATCTCTCATTTAGGAAGTCCATCTCCACTCCTTTCAGGAAAGTAGGAGTGAAAAGAACATTTAAATATTAATATGCGATTTTAAATAAAGGTTATGCTTTCTTAATAATGTCGATTTTCATAAAAAATTTTAAGACTCTGAATATCGCAATCGTATATTAAATAGGTGAATAATTACAAACCTTTCATGCTTTAAAAAATTATTTTGCCACAAAGGTTTACAAATGTTAAATAGCTAAAGATTTTAAATTGGTAAATGGTTAAATTTACAATCCATTCCTGCTCTAATTGTAATTGAAAAAGCTTCTAAATTGTAAATTTATTCCAAAACTTGCATTTGTGCAGTTTTGTTATGTTTAACGTTTAAATGATATTATTGAAATATGTAAGTGACGTGATTTAGACCAAGTTTTTGGCTCATGCTATGCTTTCTTCATTTTTAATTTGGTTAACTTGTTTGAACTCTTGCGTTGTTTTAATTTATACAGAGATTGCTGAACTTCCAAAAGAGAAGTTAAGCATAAAAAAATAAAAGTATTAAAAGTAATTGTGTAAGTTAATCTCTTTCGCCAAATAAAATTTAAAAAAACCTCAGTTCAAGTGCCTTACACTTGAAATAAAAATATTATTTTAAATAATATTTGCCATTTTACCACGAAGAATTATCTGGTCTTTAGAACGGACAAATGACTTAAATATTTTAAAAGTTATTAAACTTTTTTTAAATTTCTCCAATTTGTCAATATTTTTCCATTATTTGTCAATTTTTAGAGGAAAATCATCAAAATCTATGATTTATTCTCATTTTTGCAAATTTTTATGTGCCAGATAATGCAGCACTGAAGTAAGTTTGTAAGCAGTAAGAAATTAGACCATATATACTTTTTATTCTCTCAAATCTGGCCTTTCTTCACATTGACGTTTTGCACCATTTTTAGAATAAGCTTAGAGGAAGCTGGCTAAAGAACAGCTAAATTTGAGCTAACTATCATGAGTAACTATTGCAAACTCACTGAAGTTATGAAAATAGCATATTATTTGTAAAAAAGCTTCATTTCATGGAATGACTGAGCCCTCGGAAAACAGCCTTAAGTTCGGTTGGATAATAAAATGCCTGTCAAGCATAAAATCTAAATAAAATAAAGTTATTTTATAAAATATCGAATGACTCTAATATTATTATTGTTATTAGAAGTCTTTAAAAAACAAGAGCAAAGCATTTTAAATGGGTCGTAAGAAAACTTTGTAAGCAGTATAACTCTGCTTTTGTTTAACTTTTTTTTATCTTTTGTGTTCACGTCCTTTCATAACGCCAGTTTCTGATACTTTTTTAAGAAGATAAGACACTGGTGAAAAGACAAAACGTTAATGATGTCCAACCACTGGACACTTTCCTTTGGGCTATTCTGAATTCCTCCGAGCAATAGTATGAGAAAGTTTCCTTAACAATGTGGAGAAGGTGAAAAGCAGGAACATATATTTATTTTTATATTTAGAAGGATCTTTTCATTTAATTTATAAAACTATCATTGATATGTAATACTTTTTCTTCTTATTTTATTTTTAGTAACTTTTTACGAAACAAATAGCATTAAAAAAATACTCGAAAGTTTTAAGTATGTAATAGTTTATTTCTTTGTCTTCAGTGAGTAAAAAACATGAAAACATGAATTAAAGGAGTAATAATAATAAATGCAAGAAATTAAAAGCGCAGTAATAAAATAATAAAAAAATTTCGTTCTGGTTAGAATTCCGTTAGAATTTTGTTTAGCTAATTTACATGTTTTGTATGGTTGAAAGTTGAGGTATCATTTTCATTACCACTAAATTGAAAATTGTATTATCTTGACACAAATAAAGAGACAAAATAGAAAGGAGAAAATTAAAAAGAAAATTAATAAGTTTTGTTAACTGCATGAAAAATTAACTTAAAGAAAACAAGCAAATAAATAAAAATGAAATTTTTTTTTAAGTTCTAAAGAAGAAGAAGAAAAATTACCAACAAAGTGTAATGTATGTGTGCATATCTATTGTGTAATGTGTGTAATTTAAAACTCTTAAGCATGAGTTTATTCTAGGAATACGGATGAAAGCGTTTTTCACAGCGTTGTTTACTAGTTATTGTAACTGCTTAGTAAAAAAAAAAAAAACAAGCAAATCATTGAACTAAACTTTGTTATGCTATCGATTAAGAATACATAAATGTTGAAAATTTTATTTACAAATAAAAATTATTTTTTTTAACTTAAGTTTTCCTAAATATTTCATTTAAAATTATTAACATTAAATAAAATAATATCAATCATTAGATATTGTCATGTTTAGCTTTTTCAGATTAACGCATTTAAGGCTTAAGAGAATTCCTCACATAAACTACTTGTAACGCATAAAAATTATGTCTTAGACACTGATGTTACTGAAAAATAAACCTAACAAAACATTGACGCAAACTTTATTATGCTATCGATTAGGAATACATATACTAAGTTGAAAATTTTAGTTACAAATAAAAACGATTTTTTTTAACTTTAGTTTTCTTAAATATTTCATTTAAAATTATTAACATTAAATAAAATAATGTCTATCATTAGATATTGTCATGTTTAGCTTTTTCAGATTAACTCATTTAAGGTTTAAGAGAATTCCTCACATAAACTATTTGTAAAGCATAAAAATTATGTCTTAGACTAAGTGCATGAGCAAACATTATTTTAAAATCTATATGTAGCTAGTTGCAAAGTAATTTGTCTTCTTTTATAACATTGTCCAATAGATGGCAGCATGACGATGAAAATTCGATCTTTTCTCTCTCAATTTTAATCATGACTGAGGCACATTTGAAATAATGCCGCATCACATTCTTTGAAAATTGAAATTTCATACTATTTTATCAGAGAGTAAATATATTGCATTAAATAAAATGGATCAAAGATTTCTATATTGTGTATGAATAATGAAACAATTATTTTTTTTTTAATCAGAAAACAGAGTTTTGTCTTTCCTATGATTATAAATGTATCGAAAAATCTAACCATAATCAAAATTAATAATTGGAAATTCAAGGCTAAGAACAGGAAGATAGGAAACAATATTGTGCAGCAAGCCAAGCTTCACTGAGGACTGCAGTGACATAAAAAATGAAAGATGTTAATAAATAATCAAAGAAACTAACTACTTCCTTTTAAAAATTATTTGAGCAAAGTTAAATTTAAAAAAAAATGCAAAAAAAAAAAACACATGCTTTTTTTAAAAATTTAATTTTTAAAAAAGTTTCTAAAAGGAGTTTGTGGGGTGACTATCCGAGTATAGAATGATTAGTGTAAAGTTTTTTTTAAAATTTTATTTTATTATTTTTATTTATGAAATGGAGACATCTGCATATAGTGAACCTTGTAATTAACTAATTTTTCATTTGTTTTGCTTAAACTTTCAGTAGTCTTCATACAAAATTTTAAAATTATTCTAATAAAATGACGTACATTAAATGAAAAATAGTTTAATTAAAAGAAATAGTTTAATGTTTAATCATTCGATAACTATAAACGTAGTCAGTGACCGCGAAGGTATCTTAAGAGTAAGGGAAGGGGACTCTCCTTATGCGTAATTAAAAAATGATAAGTAAGGGGTTTTCTACAAATATCATTTTGTATCACAAGACAAAATTAAGTAACGAACTTTACAATAAACGTTCATACACTGAAATACGATTATAAAAGGAAAGAAAACATGCGAGAGAAGAAAGAAAATATACTTTTATGGGGATAATCCTCAAAAATACAGATGTCATTTTTAATAAATCTTGTTTATCCCAAAATAAAAAATCTGTGGAAAACCCTTTATCATTTTGAGCATTTTTTTAAAAAAGTACAAAAACTACTTGGAAATTTGATTGAATTTTTAAAATTTTTAAGATATTAAAATCGAACTTTTTTTATTAGTTGCCAAATACGATTCACTACAAAATTAACGAAATTTTTTTTAAAAGTTTTTGCTTGTGCAATTTAAAATAGCTACTTTTATTACTCATATCTTGCTCAGATTTAAGCAAATTTCTCTTAAAACTTTAAAGCATTAATCTTGGAGTCAATTTTAAATTACTCCAAAAATTTTGTTTAATTTTATTGAATATTTTTTAAACTTATTGCAAAAATAAAATGTTAGACAAGGAAAATTAGTTTTTTTTCCATCATAAAAATGTTCACATCTTCATAAATATTTAATCTAGGTTTGCGAAATTTTGTGCAATCATTGCATATAATAGCCAAGTTAATTTATACAAATTACAAATTTATTTGCTACATTTTTTGTCATAGGGTTATAAACGAAAAATGTTTTCCGTTAGTAATTTACTGTCTGTCCCTCAAACCTCTAAAAGCTTTTAACTTTATTGATAAATTTGAGAAGTAGCATAACCTAAATATTAAAAAATTTATAAAATGATTCTCACAGTATTCTTTGAGAAATATCAGAAAATGTGTAGCGTTTCCACGAATTTGATATATATATACAGTTGGACCTCCCTTTAACGAAGTCGCTAAATCCCGATAATAAGTTCGTTATATGGAAAATTCGTTAAATAGAGAATCACCTTTTGAAATACTTAGACAACACAAAACAAGCTATAAATTCTTAAACGCTAGGCATAATTAAAATAACAATCGATACACCTTTATCTTGTTAACTAGTTTCTACTATTTATTTTATAGATTTTAACCATAAAAGAAATCTGCATGGAAAGCCAGAATCGAGGAAAACATTTACCAGTGTTACACTATCATGCTACATACATTTTCAACAAAAAAAAAGAAGCTGAATTTATGTATAAAACTACAGCTGCATATATCATAAAAGTAATTCTATACATGCATTACTACATTCGTTCTTAAGTTTAATTGCTACTGATAAAATCTGTTAATTTTGTCTGAGTTTTTCGTTTGGACTGCAAAAAGAAAAAGAGATTTTACTGCTCTCTCTAAAAGTTAAGTGACTTGGAAAATCAATTCAAGGTCATTTCCCCCATACAATGCGTTAACAAGTCTGAAATATGTTGGGAAAGAGGGAAAGTGATGTATATATATATATAACACTTGGGCTTAAAAGTTCGTAGGCTGACACATAGATGGGGCTACTATTATTGAATACATATGATTTTTAGCTAGTTCTAGCTTTTGAAAGACACGTGTATAAATTTAACAGCTGTCGGACTATTAGTTTGTGAGATATAGTATTTTTAGTGAAGCAACTTTTGTTAGTTTAAAAACAATGGATAAAAAGGGATTTCGTGTGTTTTTAAAGCATTGCTTTTTAGTGAAAAAAATACTCTTGAAGCCAAGTCTTGGCTTGGGAAACATTATTCGGACTCTGTACCAGGAAAATCAACCATTGAGAAGTGGTTTGCTAAGTTTAAACGAGGCGAAATGAGCACCGACGACGATGCACACAGTAGTCGCCCCAAAGATGCTGTTACCGACGAAAACATCAAAAAAGTCCACAAAATAATTTTAGATTACCTTAAAGTAAAGTGAAGTGGATCAAAATATCTGAGACTCTAGAGATATCAAAGGAACGTGTTGAACATTTGAATGAATATTTGGGTATGCGAAAGCTCTAGGCAAAGTGGGTGCCGCACAAGCTCCCACTTGGACAAAAACAATAACGAATTGATGATTCTGAGCTGTGTTTGAAGCTGTTTAATCATAATAAACCCGAATTTATGCATCAATATGGGACAATGGGTGAAACATGGCTCCATAATTTAACACCGAAGTCCAACCAACCGTCAGCCGAGTGAACTGCACGAGACGAACCAACTCCAAAGCGTGGAAAGGAGCAACAGTCAGCTGGCAAAGTTATGGCGTCAGTATTTTGGGATGCTCATGGTATAATATTCATTGACTATCTTGAAAAGGGAAAAACCATCAACAGCGACTATTACATAGCGTTATTGGAGCGTTTGAACTACGAAATCGCAGAAAAACGGCCCCATTTGAAGAAGAAGAAAGTGCTGTTTCATCAAGACAATGCACCGTGTCACAAGTCAATGAAAACGATGGCAAAATTATATGAATTGGTCTTCGAATTGCTTCCGCATCCACCGTATTCTCCAGATCTGGTCCCCAGCGACTTTTTTCTGTTCTCAGACCTCAAGAGAATGCTTGCTGGAAAGAAATTTGGCGCCGATGAAGAAGTAATCACCGAAACAAAGGCCTATTTTGAGGCTAAAGAAAAATCGTACTATGAAAATGGTATCGAAAAATTATATGACCGCTATAATCGTTGTATCGCCCTTGAAGGATACTATAGTGAATAATAAAATGGAATTTTATCACAAAAACTTTTTTTTATGTTAGTCTACGACCTTTTCAACCCAACTGTGATATATATATATATATATTAACCTCACAAAATGGCAATCAAGAATTCGAACGAGCAGTATTAATTCGAACTTTTTATAATTAGAATAAAATTAATAAAAGAAGTTGATTGCTTGTAAATTATTTATTTCTAATTCAATGTATTTTTCTAATTCTATTTAACGGTTCTTTTTATTATTCTGTTCGCTGTGACATTTGAAACCAGCAATTTTCCCATCGGTCAGCAATAGAGACAGACTTTCCGAGGGGATGAGTAAGGGTAGCAATTTTCAGTAAGGAAGTGTTAAAGCTAGCTTGAAATAGAGAACTTTTTCTTTAAAAATTCAGACACAAATAAATTATCTATTTCTTTAATTATAAATTTAATTACACACATATTAAGTGAAAAATTGTAATCTCAGAAGAGGCTGTGCCCCTACATTTATAAAATGTGTGCCCATCTTCGTATCCAACTAATTTTAAACGTAAAAAAACGTAAAAGAGAGAAAAAAAAATACAAAAGCCTCCCATAGTTAGCCCGACGGTACAGGAACTTTAACCATACTGGTTGGGAATTGAATGTAGAGAGCTAACGAATAAGAAACACGTTTTCTAATAAAAAATTTGTTTAAGGTTTCTGATGGCTAATTTTATTCATACATGCTTCTTTTTATTTTAAGCGTAAATCAACTTATATTGAAAAAGTAATAAAATATTGCCTACAAAGTTTTTTGTTGAGTGATGTAAAAAAGGGCTATTTTTTTGTTTTTAAAATTGTATCTACTTTCAAAAAATTTATTTATCAATTTTAATCAAAACAATTATCGCGATTTTTATTTACTAAGATAAGTTATTATTACTAAACTAAACTAATTATAGCGTTAGAATAATTAATGAATCATTTGTCAGAAAGCATATTTGTTTGCAACTGCTGTCTATTTTACATCTTTGAAATGATAAGCCTACATACCCTCAAAATAAAAACACATTGCATTGTAAATGGTTTTAAGTTTATTGTAAAACTTAATATGGTTGTTTCCAATACTAATTAGTGTCATGCGGCACTGAACACTCGGTTAAATTGCACACTGTAAAAAATTAAAGGATCAAATTACGGTAAAAAGTACTTTGGGTGCCTCATCCGTTAAAGCCATATTCTCCATAAAATATTGTACCATAATTTTTCAGTATCATTCATTTAATTAGAGTGTTTCAGTAATTTTGGGGTAATTAATACAGTAAAAAATACGGTAAATCTGATTTTTTATTCTATAACATGTTCAGGTAAAAATGGATCTTACGGTAAGAAGTACTTAAACTCTGAGTACCGGTACTTTTTACCGTAATTTCATTCGGAATTTTTCACAGTGTACCCTACATCGGGTAATAGGATTCTTTTACCAGTTTCGGATAATCGGTTGATGAAAATATAGACCGGTGCTAGTGATGAGTGTTTAAATTTATGTAATGTGCTCTGGCATTTGATATTATTTACTTTATAGCTGAACTTCAGTTTCGGGTACTTAAAATTTTTTCTCATACAATATTAAAGACGTATTTTACATGTACTCTAAAATTTTAATCAGAAAAAAGTTGATTGAATAAACTTAAATAAATATTTGCTCGGAACGCAGTTTAATCCTTTGATGTTTAAGCTATAAATTCCCCCCTCCCCGTCAGCTAATGCGTGTATTTGACCATCCATAAAAGGTGAAAATCGTGTCGGTGAAGTTTTTGATTTTCGTGGTTGAATTTAAAAAACTTCTGTATTGTTTACAGAGTTTGAAGCAAATGAAGTCATTCATCATTTCTTGGCTGACATCTAGAAGCAAGTGATGATTGAGAAGTGTTTATTATACCATAAATCAAAACTTCTTTGCAAAGTGTTGAGATATCGGTAGAGGAGAAAGTGGTGCTGTATTTATTTTTCACTTTTTTTTCATATCAAGTTTGAAAATTTTATATAACTTAGAACAACGAGCTTTACTTTCCCAATATGAAAAAAAGAAGAGAAAAAAACTGAATTTTTCTAATGAAATCAAAGTGTGAGTATTTCTAAGAAATGTCGTATATTAGCAAGAACAGTTCAGACAGTTTTTTATGGCCTACTTTGAGGAATATTTTCATAATTTTTTAGTAAACATTTAACCACTGACGCAAGATGACTCAGTGGTTAAGGCAATGAACTATCAGTATGAAGAATTGGAGTAAGATCCCTAGTGGCGGTTTGAAGCCCACCCAGCTACAAATTACTGGGTACCAGCGTGTCAGTGAAGTAAAGGCGGCCTGTGCGTAATGCTGACCACATTGCCCCAAGCATGCTGTTGGTCATGAAATTGTGGGCCTTAACCTTCATGACCCCCGTGGCCCACAATGGACTGTTGAGGGAATCCTTCACTTTCTATATAATAATTAACAGTTCATAATGCATTTGCAATTTTTTTAAAAAATTTTTGTGACTATTTTCCACCATTGTACTAGATTCAGTTTAGAAAGTTTTCGTTTCTTTATTGTGTTTTTGGCAGTCAACTTTCAAAACATTTTTGAAAAAAATTGCTTGAATTTTACGTTTAAGTTTTATTTGATTAGTCTGTTTTATGTTAAGAGTTTTGGGGGAAAAATATAAAACAACAAGCCGTTAAAATAATCGCATATCTTCTTTTTTCTAGTTATTTTTGGTTAGTTGAAGGCTATAAAAGCAAATTTTTTGAAAAATAACAGACGAGAGGGAATTGAAGAATTTATATAAGTCAAAATGTCTCTATAGTCAAAATTAGAATTAGGTACTTAAGATATCTTTTTCAAGAAATAAATTCCTTTGAAAAAAAGAAATTTATTGCTCTATTTTCTTATAAACTTTAAAAAATTTCGAACATTTAACAAAAAAAAATTTCTGTACGGACACAAAATAAATTAGTTTTGTAAAAATCGAGAAGCTATGGACTATGGAGAGTCTGTTTAAACATATAGGGAGGATCAGGACAATTTTTGAATTCTTCATTTTTAACTATTTTGTGGTCATCATGATATCATTGCCTTTTTTATACATTTACCTACCATTCAGTGCAATTATTTCTCCAGAGTATAAGTATAGTAAGTAATAACTATAGTATTGTAAGTATAGTATATATAAAAGCATTGTAAGTGTAGTTTTTTACAGCAAATGTTTAAGTCTGATCATGTTCACTTAGAAAATGTGCCTAGTAAGTGGCGCAAGTGTTCTAGCTAACTAAAATTGCAGAAACGCAAATTTCTAACTACATTTTAAAATTTAAATAATATAATACAGGTTTGCTTAATCTGTAAGTATAAGTTCTTAAAAAACTAAAAAATACATTATAACTGAGTTGGCAAAATAATATGTAATAGAGCGAATGATAGAGAAAAAGAGTGAATATAGAAAACAAGTGTCAAAAAATGCGATCAAAATTACCCGAATATGGTAAAATTTACCGTATTTTTTGACTCTATGGGTCACCAGAAAGCTCAGGTTTATAATAAGTGATAAAATTTTATAATTTTATCACGATATCTTAGAGTTCGGCTTAAAAACCATTTATTCTGTTAAATTTATTTTCCAGTTCTGTATTTACTACTAAATAAGTGGTAATAAGAACTATAATTTTGAAAACCAGAATTTCCGGTACCACATGAATGGAAAAATTACCAAACGAATGGTTTGAATACCATATATTTTTTTTATTAGAATTATTATTATTGTTTTATTAAAATTGTTAGTTTTATACAGTTCGGTAATTTTGGTAGAATTCTTTTTTTTACTAGAATTGTTATTGTTACACAGTTTGGTAATTTTAGCTGAATTTTTTCTGCGGCTCACAAAATTGCATTAAAAAATTATTTATATCGTAAATGCATTAAAAGTATTTTTTTTCAAAAATTATGCCATTGATAGATATTAATAATTTTTAAAACATTGTGTCATAAATATAATGAAAAAAATTTTTTTGAACAAATATTGATAGTACTTCAAAATTCAACTTTCTCAAAACAGAAGAATTTTTCAAAATGTAGGGAAGAGCGCTGTACCTTGTCACGAGCACAAAACCCTGCCAGCAATTGGCGACTAACAAAACTAACCTGACATAGTTGTTCCCTTAGCCACTAAGAGTTAGCGTAGAGTAGCTAGCAACTTTAAAGTGAGATTTGTGGCACCTAGAAAATAAAAGGGAAAAAATTAACTGGAAAGCAAATTATAATTATTTCATTTATTTCTTTTCCTATTTCTTACTAATTTATTTGTGTTAAAAATTCATATAGCGTAATAAACCTTTAATTGTGCTCTACTTAATGGTATGGTTAGTTAAACTGATTAACTAACATCAAAACAATTACACAGTCCATGTTTTTTTCAAGGTGTTGTACTACCTTAGGACTAAATTACAGTGGTACCTTAAGACTTTTCAAATTACAATACACAACGATTTTTTCCAGTAAATACATTGAAGAGCTTTAGTACTGAATTCCTGAATGTTATGGGGAAGTATTTTTATTGCAGGCATATTTAGAGACTTTTTTGTCTGACGAAGAAGATAAGAATATGTCCATGCAAGAATTAATAGGAGGACTGGAAGAAGAAATATGGACATATCAATTCATTATGATTTTGAATAAGGCGAAATTTAAAGAGGACGATTATATTCGCTTGTATGTACTATAGAATTCCTCATACGAGTCTTTCTATATTAAATGATAAGCTTAAAACAGATGTTTCTTATCAAGTTTAAGATATAGAAGTCGGTCTCTCACAAAGAGCCATAAAAAGTCAAGATAAACCAAAAAAAGTCAGATAAAAGATTATTTACTGAAGTTAATGGGCAATAATTCGTGGATGAAGTACGCATTAAGATAGTCCCAGAAATTCCCAGCGTCAGAGTGGCGCTATCCTTTTAGCGAGTCAAAATTTCTAAATTTTATCAATTGAATAACGTTTTATTAAGATAAGAATATCCTTGCAACCACCTCCCTTTCAAAACCTCTCTTTAAATATCAAGAGACCCAAAAATTAGTGGCTTTTTCATATTTTCAGGTCTAGATAAATCAGCGCCAAATCCCAACATCCCTGCTAGGGAAACCTACCAATGTAAACGATGCAAAACTCCAGCAAACAATATTTTCAATACATAATATGAATTAATAAAATGCCTTTTTATCTGAATAAGTCAAAGTCTCTTAAATTATCTAGCCTTTAAAGGCATATTATTACACATGTATGACGCAAAAATCTTTAAAAGAAGTAGACATTGTATATCAAATCTTATATATACCTTGTTAAAACAGCAGCGAACACTTACCTTTTAAGAAAGAAACTATATATGAAATAGTTACAGAAGAATTAGCATATAAATCACCTTCTTAGAAACAGGGTCTTCAGTGCGTCAGAAGCAATCAACCAAGTTCCCTATGAATTTATATGAATACATATGACTACATTTATGTAACCTGCATTTTTCATTCTTTGTACCCAAACCATAATATTTAAGCAAAAGTTAAGTTATATATTATATAAAATATGTAATATATTATATAAAACTGATTATTTTTAAGTTTTAAATATATAAACCATTTTTAAAAAGATATTTTGATTATATATTTCTTTCGGTACCAAGGTACAATACCCTACATTCCAAGGTACAACATGGTGTTGTACCTTGGTATACTTTACAAGGGTGTTAAAAATAATTTATTACTCCCTTATAAAATAACAAATTTTTAAGTGTTTATAGATTCTTTAAATAGTAAACAATAAGATATTACATACATTTCTATTATGATCTTTACCGAAGTAAAAATAAAAATATTTGTTTTCAAACTACCCCAAGATAGAATGCCCTCTTTTACATTTATGTTAGCTGTTTTTCTCATTCTTTTTTAAATCATTATACCCAAGCAATATATTTAAACAAAAATTAAGTTCAGCGTAAAACTGATTATTTATAAGTTTTAAATATATGAGCCATTTTTCAAAAAATATTTTGATTATATATTTCGTTCGGTACCAAGGTACAATACCCTACATTCAAAGGTACAACATGGTGTTGTACCTCGGTATACTTTACAAGGGTGTTAAAAATAATTTATTACTCCCTTATAAAATAACAAGTTTTTAATTTTAAGTGTTTATGGATTCCTTAAATAGTAAGCAATAAGATATTACATACATTTCTATTATGATCTTAACCGAAGTAGAAATAAAAATATTTGTTTTCAACTGCCCCAAGATATAATGCACTCTTTTACATATACGTAAGCTGTTTTTCTCATGCTTTTTTCAATCATTATACCCAAGCAATATATTTAAACAAAAATTAAGTTCAGGGTAAAACTGATTATTTATAAGTTTTAAATATATGAGCCATTTTTCAAAAAATATTTTGATTATATATTTCTTTCAGTACCAAGGTACAATTCCCTACGTTCAAAGGTACAACATGGTGTTGTACCTTGGTATACTGTACAAGGGTGTTAAAAATAATTTATTACTCCCTTATAAAATAACAAATTTTTAATTTTTGAGTGTTTATAGATTCTTTAAATTGTAAACAATAAGATATTACTTACATTTCTATTATGATCTTTACCGATGTAAAAATAAAAATATTTTTTTTCAAACTGCCCCAAGATACAATGCCCTGTTTTACATTTACGTAAGCTGTTTTTCTCATGTTTTTTTCAATCATTAAACCCAAGCAGTATATTTAAATAAAAATTAAGTTAAGCGTAAAACTGATTAATTAAAAATATTTTGATTGTATTTTTCTTTCAGTACCAAGGTACAATATAAAACAATCCAAGGTACAACATTGTTGTACCTTGGTATACTGTACAAGGGTGTTAAAAATAATTTATTACTCCTTTATAAAGTAACATATTTTTAATTTTCAAATGTTTATAGATTATTTAAATAGGAAGACTTTTAAGTAAGCTGCTTTTTCTTTTACTTACGTCCTTTACTTTTACGTAAGCTGCTTTTTCTCATGCTTTTTTCATTCATTATACCCAAGCAATATATATAAGCATAAAGCTGATTATTTATAAATTTTAAACATATAAATCTTTTAACAAATAAATCTGGTTTTCAGCGTTTATTAAGATAAAATGTAGCTGAAAAGTTAAAATTTATCTTTAAAAGCATCGAAAATAAAACACTAGTTACTAGTCGTTCAGTTTATTTTTTCCTTAAAATGAAGTACTGTCATATTTTCGATGTCACGTAGAAAACATTACAATAAACTGTCGACAAGAAATAACGACAGCGAACTCTAAAGCTCAAAACGATACCCATGATATTCTGGAGGAGCAAAATAAAATATTTCAGAATGGGCCTAACATAAAATTTTCATTTCTACATTTATTTTCTACATTCTTTTCTGATTTCTTTTAGCAATTGTCATTTAGTTCTATTTGAATTATGGAAGTCCAGGAAAAATAGTTTGTTGATATTTACTCGTGTATATTCAGCTCTATTTGTTGAGTCTAAATGTTGATATTCGAAATCCTAGAAATTTTGAAAAATATTATTCCTTTCTTTCCTGATCAAAGTTAATATCTGTAAAGCTAATATTAAATAAGAATTTTTTGACATTACTTGTATCTATGTTTTTGTTTATTATAAATAATGTAATTCTTAATTCTAGCAAAAAGTACACCAGTAAATATTGTAGATTAATGGAAGTAGTAAACAAAGTATTACTAGCAGTAAAAGTAGTAGTAAAAATGTAGAAGTAAAAGTAATACTGAAAGTAGATTAATAAAAGTAATGAAGTTAAGCATCAAAAAGGAACACCCAGAAATTTTGAAAAATATTATACCTTACCTACCAGTGTAGATAACTGTAATGCTTATGTAAAATTTAAATTTTTTGATGTTTTATGTAGCTATATTTTTGCTTAAGTAGTTTAATTTTAAATGTAAAAAAAAGATTAGTAAAAGTAGTAATAGAAGTACTGCTAGTAGTAAAAATACTAGTAGTAAAAGTAGTAATGCAAAGTATCAAAGTCCTAAAAATTCCGAAAGATACAAGTTTTAATCTATACTAGTTCAATGTTGACAACTGACTTTACGACTGTTGACGACTTTAAATTCAAACGAAAAAGTAGATTAGTAAAAGTAGTAGTAAAATTATATTAAAGGTAGTAGAAGAGGAAGAAAAGTAATAGTTTAAGTAGATTAATAAAAGTAGTGAAGTTATATTTAAGAAAAGAGCAAAATTACGAAAAATATTATTCCTTTTTAACCAGATCAATGTCGATAACTATAAAGAAAATACTAAATTTGAATTTTTTAATGTTTTATGTTGCTATAATTTTGCTTATAGCAACATAAAGTAGTAAGTAGTTTAATTTTAAATTTGAAAATAGTAGATAAGTAAAAATAGTAATAAAAGCACCACTAGTAGTACGAGTAATACTAAAAGTAGATTAGGATATGTAGTGAAGTATAATATTAAAAAGGAAAGGACAAATGTAAAGCTAATATTAAATTTGTATTTTTCGATGTCTTATGTAGATTTATTTTGTTGTAATTAATTTAATTTTAAATTAAAAAAAAGTACTTAATAAGTAAATCTATTAAAGTAATAAAAAATACTACTAGTAGTAAAAGTAGTAAATAGTTGTGAAAGTAGGAGTGAAAATATATAAATATATTAATAAAAGTAGTAAAGCATCAGAAAAGAGCAAAATCCTAGAAATTTTGAAAAATATTATTCCTTACTTATATGATCAACGTTGACAACTGTAAAGTTAATATTAATTTTTAATTTTTCGATATTTTATGTGCTTATACTTTTGTTTATTGTAAGTAATTTAATTTTAAATTCAAACGGAAAAGTAGATTAGTGCATAGATTTGTAAAAGTCATAATAAAGTAATGCCAGTTGTAAAAGTAGTGAAAAAGAAGTAAAAATAGTAGTAAAATAACAAAATTCTTAAAATGTGGAATTCTAGAAAATTTAATTACAGTAGGAAAAGTTTATTATACACGGTAGAAGGGCTACCTCACTCCTTTGAAGAGACTCGTGCCACTCTGAGCTTTTGACTTCAGTCAGTGACGTCACGGCGGCGCAACATCAACTTCTGGCTTTAATAATAAATTGTTTCGCATGCAACTAGCATCTTTTTTAAACTTATTTCCTTACATTCATTATTTTCTATATTTTTTATTTTTTTTGAGGTGATTTCCTTCTCATCTGATTACAAAAACTTAGCAGTAGTAGTCAAATATCAGCTTGCTCGATAGCGACCGGCCAGAATTATTATAAATCACAAAATGAGATCCATGTTTTATTTCAAAAAATAGAAAGGTGGCATCAAATGAACTATAAAATGTACTTAAAGAATTTCTCCTCCTGTGAATAAAAACTTTATGATCTATGTTTTTTGTTTAGATGTTTAAGAACTTTTTATTTCGTCATTGAAATCGATACCGTCTCGTAATTTTAAACAGAAAAGAAGAAGAAAATTTACAAGGTCAAATAAAATAAAATCCTGAACTTCAAAAATAAAAGTTATTAATGCTTAAAAATTCTTCCAAATTAATAATTCAGAAATTCCAATTGATTTATTCAGAAATTTCTTTTAAAAATTTTGTTTATTTATTAGGTATTTAAAATTTAAAAAAAAATGACGCAATCTATATTTTTTAAGATAACTATCTTACTCTTCTCAAATCATGAAGATTACATCTTAGTATTTAAAATCTTATCATCTGGTTAAAAGTTGTTCAGAGTGTAACGTTTTTTTATCAATTTATTTTATTATTTTTTATTATACATATTACTTTAAATTATTACATTGCACTGATAATTAACAGTAGAAGGACGGATGGGGTCTGCCACTTTTGTTTTTCGTTATTCTGTAATTCAAAAAAATAATTTGCCGACAGTGTTGAGTATTTCTGACTTTTCATAATTTGATCCAATAATAATTTAATCATTCTTTCGTTACCCCTTATAGAAACGAATAGATAGAACTTTATACTTAGAATAATGGAAAAAGTCAGACTGTCTCCTATTTTGGTAGGTATTCCATAACCCCAGGTAGGTTTAGAAATACGATATCCTCTGTTATCACGATTTCATTAAAATAATATAATTTCCACATATCTTTAATTAATACTTATAGAGAAAAAAAAACTATTATCTAGCAAACTAATGCATTCGTATAATTTAAAAGTCAATATGTTCTGTTTAATCAAATAATTTTGTTTACCAAATCGTATAAAAGGCCTTAGAATTTCGGTGATAAAGTCTTATAATATTATGATTAAGATTATATTTTAGGATTTCGGATGTCTAGTTGATATACACACTAACAATATGGTAAGGGCCACCCTAGCCCCTTCTATCTTTCTAAGTATACAACAACATTCGCTTTTTTTCAGGTGTAGATGCGAATAATCTTAAAAAAGGAAAATTAAATAAACTGTTGTACAAATAATAGTACTGCTTTTTATGTTTCAGAAACATGTGGTAATATCTATTGTTCATTTGGAGCCACTTGTTTTAAGGATAAACTTATTCAACGAACTCTCTGCCAGTGCAGTGATATTTGTCCCGATGTCCATAACCCAATTTGTGGTGGAGACGGCGTTACTTATGCAAGTGAGTGCCATTTACGACTTGCTGAATGCTTACAGCAGAAAACAATTGAAGTGCATCACCAAGGAGATTGTGGTAAGTCTACGACACTGTTGGAATTTTCATTCTGAAATTACGGTGAAATAACCGGCAGCAGTTTGTCCATTCAATTAACTGTAAGGTTAGTGCGAAGAACATTTTTACTTTTATGGTTTGTTTCAAAACCATAAACTAATAACTTTATAACTAATACGGCTATAAAATCCTGACTACAAAACTATACGTTTTTTTAAAAAAACTATTTACAGCTTGCATGGTTTCAAAACTATACAGAAGAACTTTAACAGGGCAGTAGAACTAAATTTTTCATTAGGTTGTGGGCCTAAGGTTTAGGTTCATTAGGTTTAGGTTGTCTTATTTAAATGTTGGTTCAATTCTAATTATTAAAAAAATAAAGTTAACTTCACTTCATATTCATGCAAATTTCCACATCTATCTTAATTTGAAGCTGGATGTGGAAATTAACCCTCTAACTTGTTCCTGCAATCAAAAAGACAAAAGATTTTAAATAAGGAATGATAGGAAAAACAATGCATTATTTGACTTTAAAACTCTTCCAGATAGCAGGCAACCTTACCGCAAGCGTTGTATTATGTTGTGACATATAAAGGTTTACTAATTAATCCATTTCAAACTTATTAGAGATATTAGTACGCCAAGTTTGCTTCCTTAAAGATTGAATAAAGGCATGCAAAAAATCTCCTTTTTTAGCTTTTACTATAAACCTTGTTTTTGCCTTTTTTCATTCTAGCTTTGTCCAATTTCCCAAATGCAAAATTTTGTTCATGTTAAAAACTTAATGATCAGGCCAACCTTCACTTTAAATATTAAAAAAGTATATAAAAGCCTGCGCACGTTTTTTCAGTGATAAATAAACCTTGAGGAGGTGAATTTATTCTCGGTTTTGAAAACACTTTCTGCTCTTGATTTGTAAATCATGATTCATCCTCGATTTACGAAGGTTTTTCTAGCCTTGTCTTATAAAGGCGTATTCAATCTTGATACAAAGGGTTGTTCAATGCAATTTTAATGCTAACTTCGGGTAAACTAGCATAGTTAAAATTAACATTGTTTCAAACTTTCATGGTTTAACTGCTATTCATTTTAAACCTTGTTGTACTTAATGATAAAGATTGTTACTGGCATTAAAATTATCCTTACACTGCTCTCTGAGCTGCATCTTAAAAGGAACAAATAAGGAGTGGGGCTAGTATAAAAATAAAACTTTCAAAATTCTTAAGGAAAATACTTCTTAAGAGGAATCTATGACTTTTTTTTGATGCCTGACCTAAAAACGAAAGATGTACCATATGACAAAGATACTTGAAGACTTGGTTGATGATTTTGCACCTTAATAAAGTGAACTCGTCAAAGCTAAGGAAGTTTGTTCTTGAGGATTCTTAGAGAGACAGTGAAGAATTCGTGAGGGAGTTCGTTCTTAAGGATTCTTACACAGTGAAAAAATTTTAAAAGCTGAGGGGTTAGTTAGAAGGATTCTTAGACTGTGAATAATTCGCAAAAGCTAATGAGTTTGCTAGAGAGGATTCTTAGACAGTGAATAATTCGTAAAAGCTAATGAATTTGTTAGAGAGGATTCTTAGACAGTGAATAATTCATGAAAGCTAATGAGTTTATTAGCGAGGATTCTCAGACAGTGAATAATTCGTAAAAGCTAAAGAGTTAGTTAGAAGGATTCTTAGACGGTGAATAATTTGTAAATCTAATGAGTTTGTTAGAGAGGATTCTTAGACAGTGAAGAATTCGTAAAAGCTAAGGGAGTTTGTTAGTGAGGATCACATTTTCTGCTTTATCTAAAGAGTATTTGTAATTCTTTAGAGTGCCTATAGACTTTCTACACAATGACTTTGAAATGTGCATAATAATTCTCATATTTCATAATTCATCTAACAACGCTAAGAATTTCGTAAAATTTCAGCATTTCTTGCATTGACAATAACACACTGAAAACTTAACACTCTCATGCATTGAAAATAACACACGCATGTCTTATATGAGCTAAATATTTTAATAAATTCATCTCGATTTAAAAATTATTTAATTACTAATTTTTAATAATCGAATTTCTACATGCAGACGGAACTGTTTACTACTTTTTGAAAAAACTTAAAAGCAAACCATTCTCTGCTTTCTTATCCATGCCAAATATCAGAATTCTAATATCGCCCAGTCCTAATTACAGCTTTAGTTTTTCGACTATAAATCTATTTTTTCAGCTTTTTCCCACTCATAGAAAAAGCAGAAAGCAATTTTCTTTGTCTTTTTCTAAGAGCTTTTAGCAGGACTGAATCCTTATCTGCATACACTGTTTCAATTGTTGCAACTGGTTGCTCTAATAATTAATTAATTTAATTATTATGGAACATTGCTTGGTATAATTTTTCAATATTATATTATATTTTCAACAAAATGTGTTTTTGTAATAGTTATATTTCTAATAACTGTAGTAATTTACTGAGTAAAAAAGGACATCTATTGAAACAGGCAAAGCGCTTCTACATATAAATTCATGATTTTCCACTCTGTAAAAAATTCCGTATCAAATTATGGTAAAATGTGCTGGTACTTTTTACGGAACAAAACCTGATGTACCGTATTTTTTTCAGTATTTATTGAAAAATCACTGTATCACTGAAGTTAAATAATTATTACTGTACAAGAGATAAAATGTTACGGTAAAAATGGATTTTACGGTAAAATTAACTATACAGATGATGCTTCCAATATGCCGGTAATTTTTACGGTAATTTGATCTACAATTTTTAACAGTGCCACTGTTAAATATCTCGTTTTTTTAAATTTCTTTTTATTTCTTCTTAAAACACAATATTTTTATTTTTATGCAACCTTTAAAAGAAAACTTCATTGCACATTTGAAAATTTTATATGCTTTTAAATACTCTTGCATCAACCTATGATTGCAAGATTATTGTTTTAAATAGCTTTTCCGTTTAAGAAACAAATTTTTCCAAATCATGTTTTTAAGATTTTAATGCAAATCATACATAAGCGTTTAATTGTGGGTTTGAGCATTCAATATCATCTCATACATTAAAAGGAAAATAATTTAAAATATTAAACATTTTTGAATAAATGAACATCCTGTCAGTTATGTATGTAAAAAAATCCCAAACTTAAGTTTGAAACATCTCTTTATTTGAAAAAAAAAAAATGGTTTCTCTAATCTTTTGTTTAAACTTTTTCATTTCAATAAACTGCATTTCTTTATAATTCTAAGCTTTAGAGATGAAAGCGAGATCATCAGTGCATGAAAATCCATCTTTTATGGTGATATGGTCTTTTGGGTTCATAAGAAACCGCGGTTGTCTGCGGCGGTCTATTGTTGGTCTCTATAGAAAATCGAATGAAAGAGATGTCATATCCACTTGGAAATTGCTTTCAACCGATTTCTATTCAGAAAATAAAAGAATCTTTAATACCGACAGATATTTATGATGTGAGAACATCACAAGTACCCATTGAGGAAAAAAATAAAGAAAGCTTTTTAAAAATAAATTCTTTAAAGTTGAAATATTTTATACCATCAGTCTATGTTTGAGTTTTGATGACTTGTTATGGATACTATGGTCTTCGGTGCTTATTTCGATGAATTTTGTTGCGTCCTTTATAGATTTATTCTTAATAGTCTTTAAAAAAATATTAAACCCAAAATGTTATTGTAATGTATAGCTTTTTTTAATATAAAAGGCAAAAAAGATTTTATAACACGGCTCTATTCCTATTTGCACCAAGCTTAAAAAAAGTGGTAAGTCCTCAAACGTTTGCTGATCTTTTAAGTACAGCAAACGTTTTGTAGTTACCGTGCCTTATAGTTATATTAACCTTGTCAAGATAGTTTTTTTTAACGACACAGTGCATAGATATTTTTTTAAAAATTATCTAGCAATTGTTGAAAAACATATTTGTGATCAAATTTATAAGAATTGAAATTGATTAAACATAATTGAAGCGTAAAAAATATTTTTTAATTAAATACAGACATACAGTAAAAAATGGTCAAAATTACCTGAATGTAGTAAAATTTACTGTGTTTCTTGATCTAAGATGGGAACACTGAAAACCTTGGTAATTTTTTCAGAAGTGCTTTGATAATGATTTCAGTAAAATTAATAATAAAGCATAGTTTTATTACTTATTCTACGATTTGGTTTAGATACGTTATGTTTTACAAGAAATTATATTACTTATGTGTTACAAGAATTATATTACTTTTAACCAGCAATGACCTTACACTACCCTACCCTACTATTATATTACTTTTAACCAGCATATAGTCTCCGTACAATAAAAATCTATTTTTACAATATTTTCAGAAATTTGCAATTTTATTTGTGAAACTTGACAAATAGGTAACTTTTTGCATTCAGGGCATGCAAAAATGAAAAATTATTTCTAATGCCCAGTCTCTGGTAAAGTATTAAATATGTAAATATTGATATAAATCATTTTTTGAAAATCTATTTTATTTATGGTGTACCACAGTTTACTTTTTTATACAATAATTAATTGTTATACAATGGGCGAGATGGATCCAAAACTGGTAATTGTATTGATCTTGTCACGATTTTTTTTTACCAGCACAGTGGAAAAGTTAGGATTGACAAAAATAATTATCTCATGTTTTGACAAATCAATTGTCAAAATTTATCTAATCCATCCGGAAATATTTGCTGCTATATAAAACATTTTCCAAGCATGTGGCAGAATAATCGTTTATTGAAAGAGTGTTGTTATTTTGTATCTGTTTTGAAAGGCAATATATTTTTTTAAGTTTGCATAGTGTAAGAAAATTTAATGAAACAAAAAAAAGTTCTATAATATAACCATTTCTTATTTTTTCGTAATGTAGGGTAAACTAACCAGTGAAGGGTAAACAGACAGTGTGTCCCCTGATGAAGTGCTGCTCTGTAAACACACAACTTTATTTAAATTTTATTTAAATTTTATTTAATTTTATTTAACTATTTTTGAGTAATTTTTATTTAAATTATTTTTGAGTAAATTTATATTATTACCAGTGAAGGAACACTTAAGCTTCGCTTGCCTTTTAAAAAATCATATTAATTTCAAAATTCGTAATTTTAGTTAAATGGCAGTGTCAACATATTTGTTACTAATTGCAAATTATGTAAAAAA